>NC_141322.1:14210222-14697722 GCF_037954235.1 Aulostomus chinensis
CACCTTTGCCTATTGATAACGCAAACCTAAATCCTTAGCTGACGAGACAATTTGACAACGAAAAAACTTCACCAATTTAATATGAACTGATCCAAAATACTTGCACACATGGGAAGAGAATAATAAAACAACTAGATGGACTGAGAAAAGAGAGAATCTGATCCTGAAACTTCACACGCTGACAGCTTGACTCTTAATGGGAGACAGCAATGTATCACTCGCTTTATGTGACAGAAAAAATAAATATATGTATATATATATATATATATATATATATATATATATATATATATATATATGTTTGTGTGTGCGTGTGTGGAGAGAGAGAGAGGGAGAGAGAAAGAAAGAAAGAGAGAGAGACATGGGGAGGATAAGAAGAGCCTTTCATTAAAACAGGTGACATGCAGGAACAAGATAAGGTGAACGTGTGCATGTGGGGTTTTTTTTGTGTGTGACATCACACATCTGATAAGGTTTCAACCAGGAGCACTTGGAGTTGGACTCACTTGAGATATACATGATGTGGAGTGGGACATCATCACATTTCATCTCAACCCTTCCTTTATCAACACTTTCTGTTCCAGTTTTGTGTCATTTGTCTTTTTTTTCCCTTCAGTTTTCTTTTGAAATCCATTGTGGTTGTAAAAGGCCAGATTATTTGATTTAGTGACATCTAGCAGTGAAGTTACAGAAAAGCGACTGTTGGGGCAACACCAGGACAACACACTCATTTACAGTTTACGGCATCATCCTGTTTAAAGGGGTAGTTCAAAAGTGTCATGAGGCTTCGACATGCCCAACTGGAAAGAAAAATGCACTGGCGTCATGCTTTGTAATGTTAGCAAGTGTAATGCAAGTGGTACAGTAATCTGGCTGAAACACACAGCTAATGGTAAAGCCGCTAAGAGAGATGAGGTCACCGTCATGTGGAGATAGAGATCGAGACGGACAGGGACCAGGAAGAGGGCTGGAGGTTGGTGACCCAGGCATGATGGCATGCACTGAAGAAGGGGGAGAGAGGTGACCATCACAGCTGCTTTGCATCAGAAGTATTGTCTGAATAAGTTCCTGTGGAGCGAGGTCCGGCACACACAGTAGCAGCTGCAGGTTCAGACTTCAACAGAAATCCTCCACCTTATGTGACCTCACACGAAATGGTCCTAATGATATAACGTCCGGGCTTTAAATATAGGATCAGACAGAGATGGAATCAATATGGAGTCGTGTAATGAGAGGAGGGACTGGAAGAGAAAAAGGCAAATTAGTAAATCCCGGAGCACTTCAGCTCGATAAAGACCTCTGGTTCCTGCACCAGCTGCAGAAAAGTGCTGTATTTTTCATCATTTGCAGTTATGAGTCTACACAGACAATTCATTCGGACCTTCCCGTGACTGCAACCCGTATGAGGGGGCTTGTGTGTATATATGTCTTCATTCTACATACGATTCCCGAGGCAGTTAGAGGGAGGTATGTGCTGTGTACGACAAGTTTTCTGTCTTTGCGGTAAAACTTTGACAGCTAATGCGTCACTTAATTACCAGCTACGACTTTGGGTGACACTTAAATATGCAGGACACGCACCTGTCTGTGTCAGTCGTAAGACGCACGACCAACAGCCACTCAAACGGTACAAAAAAAGCAGATACAATCCCACATGAAAGTAGGCTTTAAAGAGCAACATGCCAGCAGTTACTTCATGGTGAAGACTCACACAGACATCAACCTGGGTTCCCTTGAGGTCTGTCTTTGCCAACACTTCAGGGTAACAAGGATTTTTAAGAGGATTAATGGATTTTTAGATCTTAAGGTAAGCTAAGCTGCAATGTTGTAGGTCTTTAAGGTGAGGTAGGTTTGTGAATGTTGGTGGTGTGACACTCCAGGGCAAAGCTAATGGACCAGGTAGAAATGGCACTTTCACAACTCCTTATGTGTCTCCTCCAGAATAACATTTTAAATTGTTCCACGTGTCCTGTTATCAATTGCCCTTCTCCGGTGCAACGGGCAGGTTCTAGTTTCAACCGCAAAAAAAAAAAGCTGTTTGAGATTGGTCCAAAAGTCATAGCTGGGAAACAAATGAATCAATCAATCAATCAATAACTAAATCAATTTAGTTTCACGAATTGACAAAGGAAATTTGATTTCAAGCACATGTTGAACACAATGAAGCACAAAAAGGAAATCATAAGCAAGAGAGGATGTTGTTGGGCTGAAAGTGCAATCACATTAAAAAAAAAAGAATAAATAGAGATAAAACGAGCAAACATAATAGGGTCTTCGCCGAAGACCCTAATTAATAACTGAGGATGTCGAGTGATGCTGGACCAGTGGAGGTAAAGGTGGAGGGAGCATGTGGAGTCAGAGTTGAAGACACGGCCACTGCTCGCCATGATGTTATTTGTGTTTACACAGACGATTGAGTACGGTCATAAACCAGTCAAAAATGACACATTTCTTTGAGATTTAATCACGGCTTTAAGTTGGAAACAGAAACAAAAGCTCACTGTTTCAGCTTGTAAGCCTTTGTGAGGAACGCAAACTGTTCTGACACACCTGACTCCTTTTAACCTGATGAAGTCGCCATATAAGGCAATAAGTGATCTCAAATGATCTCTTTCAATAACAGGTAACAGCTGTCAAACTATGAGTTAGGATGCCCATAATTGTGAGATCTGCATAAAACCTTCTGAAGACTTACTAAAACCATGTGGTCAGGTTGGATGAGGCAACACTAGCCAGGCACACCCTGGAACTATGGTTTGGAGATGGTGTTTCACCATGAGGGATAGAAACCAGCAAGGAAGGAGGAAGGAGAAACACGGATAAAAATCTTTTCAGAGTGGATTTTTAAACATGGACAGAATTCCATTTTCCCCAGAGTCTCTAAAAGTAGAATGGGAGCCAGACCCTTCGGCTATCAGGCTCCCCTCCTGTGGAACCGTCTCCCAGTTTCAGTCCCGGATGCAGACACCCTCTCGACCTTTAAGAGCAGACTAAAGACCTTCCTTGTTGATAAATCTTGTAGTTAGTTAGGTCTGGCTTAGGCTGTAATCTTACATGCTACTAACTCGTCTTCTTCTCTGTGGAGCCTTTGTGCTTCCCCACATCCCAGATCCCGGGTGCTGCTGGAGGAGGCTGCAGACCTGAAGAGGCTCACCCGTAGCTCCACCTGCTCACGTCCCCGTCTGTCCATCAGTCGCCTCCCCTTTCTCCTCCTCTTTATCTCTGTCCCTTTATCTCTGTCTATGTCTGTCTTCCTCCATTATCTGTCTTTGTCTCTGCCCCTCTCTCCTGCTCTCTTTCCCCCCAACTGGTCAAAGCAGAGGGCCGTCCCCACTGAGCCTGGATCTGCTCCACGTTCCTGCCTGGTAAAGGAAGGTCTTCATCACCGCTGTTACAGGAAGTGCTTGTTGATGGAGGATTGTTGGGTGTAGCTTCATTGAAGGAGTGTGGACCTGCTCTACTTGTTAAGTGTCATGAGAGAACTTTTGTTGTGATTTGGCGCTATACAAGTAAAACTGACTTGACTTGACTTTACTATGAGCTAAAGACATTGGTGTGTTTTCTTAATTATGGCTTCTGTGGTTGCTCAAACTTCAAGGTGATATCAAAGATGGAACCAAGATGTTGGTCCACAACATCCACTGTTGCTGTGTATTACCATGATGGAAATTCTTTGCCCAAAAGGAAACTAGAGCCCTAGTGACTGGCTATGATATGTTCTCTGTTTAGGTAAACTATTTATTTATCATTACATAAACTGAGCTGCAAAAAGTAGAAAAATCAACTACCAGTAAGTAAACTTGACAGCAGGGATGGAATGAGAAGTTGTGTGCATAGACCAGGCCAAATGACTTCCACATGTATCATGAAAGTGTTGACAACCATACTAATAACACATGGAACAGAAATAATAATAATAAGAAGAAGAAGAAGAAGAAGAAGACAGCTCCAAAGCCAGCAAGAGAAATAAAAGAATTTTTTTAAAGTGTAAAGGGTTAATTGAAATAAGGAACAATAAGAGACAGACACAAAGACAGACTGTTGCTAATGTGCTAGGCTCGTCTTAGCCTCCCATTACACCCCCCCACCCCCCACCTTCAGCAGTGCGTAAATAGAATAATTACTGGGTAGTAAGTGTAGTGTGAAATGACAGAATGACCACAGCACAATGAAACACCGCCCAAACGCTGACAGAACATGACAAGCACACGGCGGTATGAATATAAACTATGTCTGTACAGTTTGTGTGGCGAAAAATAGAAAGAAGGGAAAAGCCAGTGAAAGTTTGTGTGTGTGTGTGTGTGTATGTGTGTGAGCATTGAAAAATAATGAGCAACACATTGTGGCAGGACAAAATGCTCTTCCTTCAGCAAAATTGTGCTGACTTGATCCTCTCACCTCTTCCATGCAGTAATGGACAATAAATAGCAAATCCTGGCTAATGCAATCATTTGGACAACATTTTGGACGTGAATTGTATGCTGTTGAATTCAATGGGCCAGGTGGACAAAGATGGCAGTGTCATGGATGAGGTCACTACCCATCATGCAGCGCAGTGCTGGCAAAATAACCTACATTTCTTACTGACATTACTGTTTCTAGTAAGGTTTTCCATTGCACGCTACAACACTTCGGTACACGACAGAGGGCTTAAAACAATACCATAATTTGGAGTGGTAATCCTATGTTTTCTAAATACTGAAATCCTTATTTATTACTCCATATTGCAATTATCAAAGCAGTTTAAAGGTTTTCTTTGTCTGCCCTCATTTCTCTAAACACAGCAATGCAAAGTACCAAATGCTCTGCTAAATATATGAGGGCCTGCATGTTTTCAACATTTCTGCACTTCTGTTGCAACTCGTCTGCAGTTTCGCCACAAAGTCTTACAAAATGTAGCATTCTTTATTTACGTGGGAGCTGCTATTTTTCAGAAGTGACATGAATTCTGCACCGCTGTGTGACAAGGTGGTTGTTCCGTGCTCACATCAATGAGAGAACGATGTAGAAAGCAAACCCGTCTTATTAAGCTATGTTAAATTACAGGAAATTAATAAACCTTTCAGGTGTAAAAGACTGCACTTTACCTTTTGCCATACAGTGTTATGGTAAACTACATCGGTTTTATGATAGAACCACTATTTTGTACACGTTATTGTTTCAAAAGCATTTATGTATAATTCTTTTATTATTACCTTTTATATATGCCAATTATTATTATTTTAGATTATTCTTTTGGTAGCATAGTATTTAGAATAGGGGGTTCATTTTTTCAATAGCAATTTTTACACCAAAATCGCAAATTTTGTCACTTCATGTAATTCTAAAAATCGTTACCAGCAAGCAAAGTAGAACAGCGTTTAAAGCAACATTTCATCAATTGCCAGTTATTTCAGATATTGGTAGAAGTCTCAAAATTACAAATCATGATTCTGATCAATCAAAGCAATTACTGAATGAAACCGATGTAACATTTCTACAGTTAAACCAAATTATTTTATTCTGTTTTCATGTAATTTGTATACATTTAAAACTGCTACAGCAAGGCCTAGTATATAGAGTAGCTCCCACATTCTCCCCCTTACAGGACTTTTTTAATTCTAATGTTGAATTCTAACTGCAAGTTCGTTAGACATAAGAGCGCGGGTAAAATTGCAAGTGGGTAAATGAAATCCAAACGTGAGAAATGGCGATGTGAAAATAACAGTTCAAAAAGAGTTCATTAGCGATCTATCAGCAGTTTTGTGATAATCGTTGCCATGCACGAGGGAAAGAGGGAAATGAACTCCTCTTGGATGAAATTGGATTCACCTCTCTCCTTCCAAACAGGGGTGAGAATAGGTGTTACAACAGGGAGTAAATTGGCAGCGCTCACCATCTCTGGTAGTGGCAGCGTGGCATCGGTTCAGAACTGAATGAAACTGAGGTGCTTTTTGACAGCAGGTGATATTTTAGCTCTGCCATCCCATAAGAGGACATCTCCTTCTTGTGACATCGTGCTGATTCTGTTTCCCCACCAGCAGACTGCAGCCTCTTTCTGACTACACCGTCAAAAAAGTACAGTCTGTTGGCAGTAAAAAAAAATTCTCATCGAGGACAACAGGCAGAGTAAATTTTGCTCTTATCAGCTGTTGTACATGAACTCTGGGGCTCATGTACACTTCCTTCTCGCCATTGGACCTGCTTTGCATGATTCAAGTTTGTCCCAAAGAGAACTGAACAGAGGACAATGATCTCTCAAATCTTACATAAATTCTCTATTTCAAAGATAAAAGGAGAATACGGCAAAAAAAGAACAGTGAGACAAGACATTTAATGCATTTTCAGAAGGTTTTTGTAAACATGGCGGGAAGGTTGGTGTACAAATGCAAGTGATAGCAATGTGCATTAAAACCAACTTTGGATGAAACAATGGGCCTAATAAAAAGCCTGAAAATTGTACTTCTCAACATGGTTTTTGACCCCCTTTTTTTATTTGTACAGGGAAAAATGACCTGGACTGTTGATTTTCAGCTTTGGACTGTTTTGGGCTTTGTATAATAATTTCCTGTTTTATTTTAATAATGGCTTAATTCTTGGGGTGGAGTTTTGTTTTATGACATATTTTTGTTCTACTTGACACCCCCCCCCCCCCCGCCACCACCTAGGCTATGGAATTTAGCTTTCAAAAAGTCCATTTGGACTAATTCTTCCAAATTTCTTGATTTATGCGAGAAAAACACCTATCAGCCTTGAGTGGTACTAATGGTAATGTGCGTGTGCGTGTGCGTGTGCTTGTGCTTGTGTACGTGTGTAGGAACTGCATGAACGTCACACAGCCTCCAACACACGGAACCTCCAAGGTTTGCTAAAATGTTGGTGATGGGATGTAAACAAAGATGTATGTAAAGATAATGGGCAACACTGCAACCAGCAAAGACCAGACACTGAACCATTAGCCTGATGTAATTATCCTGGTGATGCTGCTCTACTGTGTGTATTTACCACACTGGCACCGCCTGTCCCGTGTTAGGCTCTTTCCATGATGATGTTACAGTACAGATGCACTAAGACAGCAACCACGTGAGGAGAACACTGATCGCCCCACACGATTTTGTTTTTTTCAAGATAAATCTTCATAGTACGTACCGGATATGAGCCTCAGCTTTGGTAGCTGCCTGGTTGTACACTTCAGCCGTCTGCTTGTAATTGTCAAGATTCTGTAAGCGAAGAGACAGAGAAAAGTGAGAAACACGCTGGAGGAATACACACTCCACTTCACTTTATATTCAAAATGTCCTCAGGAAGTCGACTGCTGAGGAATATGCTGTCTCATGAATGAACTCCTAGGTTATATCAACACAGCACACAAGTCAAACCCCTAAAATCATGTTCCACTTTTGAAAAGTTGAACAACTTGCACCACTATATAAAATAACCCCATTAATAACGATGTGTTTAAAAGCTCCAATTCAAGCTCGAATAACCTGACGACGAAAAGTACCCTTCGTAAACACCCAGTGAAATGTCACGTTCCTTTAAATTAGAGACCTTTCAGTTTACAGCGCTGCTAACAAATCTGAACGCTGATGGCCTGTTGATACTCTGTAATGTTCTATTTTATGTGAGGAACAGTGGCATTTAAACAGCAATTACTGCGAGACAGAGCCTGTGTCAACAGGGCAAAGTCGTATACGGCGCACCTCTACGGGAGTAATCAGTTCTCACAGCGTTTACGACACCGCATTGAGGTTGGAAACCCTCACAAGGTGATGCACTGACCGGGAAAAGGTCAAGGTAGTTTTCCACTCCGATGTATTAAAATTCTATTGGGAGCATGTGAGCATGGACTAAATCAGAGAGCTACAATATAACAATGGATTTTTATGTTATATGCACTTAGAGCAAGTTATCAGCTTAGCGGTATTTCCAGCTTTGAGAATACATTTGAGCTCTGTGCCATGAACAGGCTTTGTGTGAAAATGTATAAAAGCCAGTTTATCTCGAATGCCCCCAAACACAATCAAATCTCTCTCGTCACCCTCTCATACACATTTACAGCGCAGTAATCACCATTTTAAACCAATAGCTGCGGCACTCATGCTTTTACTTAATTATTTCCCATATTCCCAATAGATGGGAGTGATAGGAGAGGAAGATAATTGAAGTGAGGGAGCAGGGAAAGAGATGGGATCAAACACAAACCTCCTCCACAATCCCGAGCCCTCTTCTCCTCCAGTGCCCCCTAGTCATTTTCATATCTCATTATTTCACACTGATCCACAGACATGCTTCTCCTGATCTGGAGGTCTGGTGTTGGAGAAGACTCAAGTAATTTCATCCAGATATTTCCCTTAATCCCATCTACAATGTGGTAATCTGCTTCTCCATCCTTTCCTTCCCTCTTCTTTATGGAAAAGACAGGAAAATAAAAGTCCCGAGTTTCGTGCAGGCATCACGCCAGGAATTTAATGTTGTATGAGCAAAGTAATTGTGGGTGATGGGTGTTTTTAATGACTGAAGTTAAGACTCTTTTTTTTTTGCTGTAACAGAAATTGTGCTGTGGAAGATGAGGCTGGGTGATTGTGACAGGTTCTTGTTTTTTCCTGGAACATTTGAAATGCTGAGGTTAGATTAGACATTTAACTACCACCGTCTGCATTTACACAAGCAGCAGAGGTTAGAGTTGAGAAGTATACATCATGTTTATGTTTTACTGTGAATTGTTTGACACAATCCACGCAGTTATTTAGTACTCTACTATTTTAGGGAAAGACCATCTTGCTTTGCATGCGTGAGCAACATTCAGCAAGAGAGTTGGTGGACTTCTGTCATTACACCGCTTCTGTTCAGGGGAGAAGGTTTCTGCTCGTTCATTTCAAGGCAATAATAAAAGGTTCATACAAGCTTTTTGAACCGGGCATGTCAGGTAGGGTTGTGGAGATTCTGGTTGCTCTTCTCACCCTTTAGGTATTCATACATTGATGGTTGTATGTTGTACCATTTTGTTTTGTTTTTTGACATCAAGAGCTGTTGAACGGATGTGACATGATGTGCACCGGCGTGCAAGCCCCTCACACCACAGAGTGGCCTGTTTTGATCGGCCCAGACTTCACACATGATATTCATTTCTTTTCTTTTTTTTTTAGAAAGTGATACATTTTGTGTTTGTAGTGGAAATAAAACTTAAATCATACTGTATATCAGGGGTAGGGAACCATGTTCCAAGGAGAGCCGTGTGTATGCAGGTTTTCCTTCCAACCAAACACTTTAACAGGTGATTCCACTGATTAACACTCTCCTGTGGCTGAAGGTGTGTTAATCAGTGGAATCACCTGTTAAAGTGTTTGGCTGGAAGGAAAACCTGCATACACACGGCTCTCCATGGCACATGATTGCCCACCCCTGCTGTATATCAACCACACCATAAAAAAACCCACTAAAAGGTTTCCCACCCAACAGCAATGCAGCCCCCTTCACCAGGGTTATAACGTTCAGCTCTGTTTCAATTTATCTTAAATGTCACTTTGAAGATAGTTTGTGGTGCTGGTTGACTTTACTGGGTTTTACTGATGGTTGTAGCTAATATTTGGTCCATCCCATTTATATTAACAGCTCCCAGTATAAACCAGTACCATTCAAAAGCACCACAGCAGCCCAAATTAACACGTCTGTCAAACAGATCCAATAAAAGCTAAACATTACAACCCCAATGAGGGGGGATTTATTGCAGGGCTGTTCTATTACCCAATACTACCCAGTATGATAGAATGTTACAAAGCAGGATATAAAGTACACATTCATCTCTGGCTTTACTTCATCCTAATCTTGTATCATTAAAATCAAAGACAGCCCCAGACATGAAGCTCCTCAATGTTTTATGATGTACTCACACTTAACTAAGATTTCGACATCACCACAAAATGCTTTTTGACGGTGTGAGCAACTAAGAACCTGATTCAGACTTTAAGAAGAGAGCAAGTCTCATTTCTTCTAATACCTCGCTGTGAATATAAAGTAAGAAGGTATAGCCAGATGTTAGCGACTTAGCCTTTAGCCTCAGGTCACATGCTCAGTGGAAAGCTGAGCTGAGACTTGAAAGTCTGTGGCTGCCTCCTGGGACATCCAGTGCTCTAGCAGAGATATAAAGAAAGACTCCATAAGGGCTTAAACCCACGGGTGCCTCAGATCATCCAGGACATAGGAAAGCAGGAAGGGAAGCAGGACTTCTTGCTGCTAATTCTGCCTAGAGCCTATCTTTAAGAATTGGAGAAGTTAAAAACTGTTTCCTTTTTGGAAAGGAACAAACAAATGAAAACTTTGTGCAACTCAATACAGTCACATCCGTTCTCACAGTCTACAACCTGAGAGAGAGAGAGAGAGAGAGAGAGAGAGAGACAGAAAACTATGGGGGGAGGGGATCTAGTATTTGTACGTCTGTAGGTGCCGCGCCCATTGTTAAAGGGGAAGGGCCACGTGTTGTGTGACACCATGAAACCTCAGACACAATCACCAACTTAGTTATTCAAAAACTCACGTTTCACTGATTGTCACAGAGATAAATTAGGAAGGATCTCCTTGTCTTCACATCTCCTCGTTAGTATAGTGGTGAGTATCCCCGCCTGTCACGCGGGAGACCGGGGTTCGATTCCCCGACGGGGAGTACAGTTATTTTTCTTCCGCTTCAAAAATGTATTTCAAAACAGTGCGTCTCTCACATACGAGTATATCTTGTCTTAAAAAGCAGATGAATGGACACTCAAGCTCAAGGAAGATAAGGTGACTATTGTAGAAACTGTAGAGCGTTTTGCCTGTGTGTGGGGATTCCCCATCAAAAACAGGTTTCATCGATTGTGCCCTCTGTACCTTAACACTAAAGAATGTGAAACAAAATGTGGGTGGAGGGGAAAAAAACGGATTCTGCATTGGCCGGGAATCGAACCCGGGCCTCCCGCGTGGCAGGCGAGAATTCTACCACTGAACCACCAATGCTTTCTAAAACTTCACAAGAGCAGCCTACTAATGCAGCGTTCTGTCAGCACAGGGCTTCAACTCCGTGTTCCGATTCTGTTTTGATCTCTGGTCTATACGTAAAGCAATGGCAATGTTAAGAGATGGCTAAAACATCTCAAGAGTGGCAGAAAATGTCTGTTTAACTTGTCTTTATAACCACAATTTTTATTCTTAATGCAACTTTCATCCAAAACTTTGGCAAAATTGTCTTGTTTCATAAAATGTGAGTTTCTAAGAACACAACCAGAATACAATTGCATTTGGCTGTTTATTTCCTGTCTTACACAACATAAAAATTCAGGTGATGGCAGTTACAGTCTTTGAAAAATAAACCAGACTGTTTCTCTCAAGCAAATTCTCTCCTCACTCAGTAGAAACTAAACGGTTTGCATCACCATGGCAACCTCTAACCGCAGGTGCGCCTGATGCTTCTCCTGTTGTCTGTGCTGCTTAACACACTGGCGACGGCAGCAGCGGCCTCCTTCTCCATGGCTCTTTGTCTCAGCAGGGACAGCGTGGTTTTCAGGTTGACATTTAGTTCAGATGTCCGATGAATAAAACAATAATAAAACGACTAGACTGCACTGCACGTACCTGGTACCAGGTCCTATCAAAGACTTTTGCCCAATGGAGAACCACAAAAGACCACGCAGAGACGAGTCGAGCCGATGCCATGGGTGGAAAAGCGGCTTATCACGAGCACACACACTCCGAGCTCTTCCCTGTCATTGGCACCCGTGGGGACTCAAGTCCAATGTGGAGAGACAGAAAGGGGGGATGATAACCCTCAATGGGGGAAGTAGGGTTTTAGGGGTGTTGGAGAGGCTCATGGAGGGGATTAGTGTGGCTGCACACGTGATGAGTGTGTGTGTATATACACCTTGCATACATGCAGGTGTGTGACTAAATCTGTGTTTGTGAATGGTTGTGTTCAGATGATCCTTGCATGCACACTCGTCTAAACAGCCTCCAGCAGCTGCGGATTGAGATGGGCGATGTCAGGATTTGGAGGGAGGGGCTGTTTCACGCTCCATGCTTGGACGAAGGTGGATTAATTTTTTTTTTTTTTTTGGCGGCAGCAGCCAACAAAGGAGGGAAGAGGGGATTAAAAGAGGTGAATTTTAAACTGAGACTTGTTTACAGAGTCACAGGGTATGTTGCCACAGGAAGACAGATATACTCCACCCGCAGACTGGGAAGAGATTAGGGAGGTATTCACAAATAAACGGTGAAGAGAGAGCAGAGGAGAAGTGGAGGATGTGCCGTTGTATTTGGGAGTGTTTAAGTCCTGGGGTATCTTAAGAGTGTAAACCTGTATGTGTGTGAAGGAGGGGGAAATCAAAGTTGTGCAATGGATTGGTCACTCTGTGACAACAAGAGCAGTGTGAGACTGCAAACTTCCACCCAGGCTGAAAAATCCCCCAAACCAAATTTATTTCAGCAAATTGTGTTCCATCCAGATCATTCATCATTTAACATGATAATAAGAGTAGATATATATATATATATATATATATATATATATATATATATATATATATATATATATATAGAGAGAGAGAGAGAGAGAGAGAGAGAGAGAGAGAGAGAGAGAGAGAGAGAGAGAGAGAGAGAGAGAGAGAATTTTTTTTTTTTAATTTCAGCCTGTACATCAAGAAGAGAAAAGATGGGAGCTTGTGAAATTTCACATGTATTACCGTAATACATAAATATATCTGTTTTAAATAAGTCGCAGGTGTGTACAGATGAAACCAAGGAGGTAAAAACCACTCTGCTTGAAGCACTTCCTTCTATGCAGCTCATACACGGGGCTGCGACAGCCTGGCAGATGGCGTGTAATGATGCATTTGGAATCTTGCTTAAGCTTCCAAGATGGACAAGTACAAGTATCATGTCATAACATTCCCGCCTTGCTTCCAGAAATGAAATTATAATAGTGTGACCACAGTGTACACTCGGTGATAGAAGGTATACTTCCTGTTTTTTAAACACATTGGAACATGTTTTTATGTGTTTTCATACAAAATTACATGCTTATTGCCCTGAAGACATAAATACATTATACATATTAAAAAAAAAAACCTTATGTGCATAAATTGTTTTTTGAATCAATGAGCTGCAAATATTATTATTGTTTTCATTAAAAGTGGAAGGGCTGTCCCAAATATTACACCTTTCAATTAAATCTTCCATTTTTCTGCAATGGGGGTCTCAATGTTTCCCGTACACTGATTTTATGTAGCGACCTACCGCATAAACACTGGCCGCCACAAAATGACTTGTTGTTTTTTTAATACTATCTGAGTCTGATAAAAGCTTATGTCATTGTCGAACTGCAGCGTCCAGCCACCTCCATCTCACTCACCCACACACTGATAGTCTGGCCTGCTGGTCACTTGTGAACATCAACCTCAGCTATCAGTAGTTTAAGGCTTGTTGTACCACTAGTACACATGGTACCCGTGCACAAAATACTGTGGTATTCACCAATCAAAATCCTTTGTACCATTTTGCAGTGCATGCACTCCCAAAGGGGCGTGGCTTCAACCAACTGACTTGACCAATCAAAACTGAGAGTCTTCATTAACATTTGGTTGACTATCAGAGGGCAGCCCTACAACATGGGAGCTGATGTGAGCATTTTATTTCAGAAAATGAAAAATTTGCCTTAATATCAAAACCATATTTCTCGGTTTGCAGAGATAATACAACACCATCATGGAAAAGGGTCAACTCTGCTGTTCATTTTGATATCTGGTATGTTGAGAGGCGACTGGACTGCTGGCATGATTGACAGATCCACCTCAAAATGTAGTGGTGGGTTCTTCTTTTGCCAATGCTATTGGATTCCATTAAGTTTAGTAATTCAAAAAAAAGCCTCTGTGTTTTTCAGAATCCAGAGAAACAAACTCACATGACCACATGATGAGATCACATGACCTGCTCTGCGGAGGTAATTACGTCTATGAGGACAGCCCGTACACAAACCTGTCGCAATAAAGACACAAGACCGTTCTCTGTGTTGTTGTTACCAAAGAGCATCCACAGCCTTTGGACAAACACAATAATCTGTTATTGTCATTTATCCCTTCAGCAAACCTGACACCAGCGAGTGCTTGTGTCCATTTTCATATACAGAGAATCAAACACACAAGCTCATACACCCCCTGTTTGGAGCTGGTGTTAAAATGTTGATTCAGGGCAACGTCGCGCACTAATTACGCTTCTCTAATCTGGCTGCTCACCTTTGTCTTCAGACCACCATGACATCCAAACACTGATACCTTTACATCTGCGCGAGGGGCAGGCAGAGGAATGTGTTGAACAATGGATGGTATTACTGCACACACGCTTGGATAATAATTTATGTCAAAAGTGAGTCATTGTTTGAACTTTTGTTTTGCATTTCTGTATCTGACCTGTGCTGGTGCATCGTCGTTCAACTGTAAGTGGCCATTTATTTCAGCTCAAATGGAATTTGCCACAGGTATGAGACAGAGGAGAGATAGGCAGGCAAAGGTAGAGAGGGCAGCAAAGGAGGCCTGAATGAATGAAGTGCTAGATTGGAAATTGAAGGAAGAGAAGGAGGGAGATGGACGCCAGCTCAAGATAGACCGTCTGTTTAATGCACAGTCCATACAGCCTCTTTATCGCTCGCTTTCAGTCCCCCTCTTTCTCACTCCCTCATCCACATGCAGGTCAGCTGTGAGCAAGTGAGGGGTGAAAAAAAGTGATAGAAAAAGGGACTGTGGCGGCGAATAAGGAAAGATAGAGCATCCTGCACTCTTCTGCCAATCAGTCTCTTCTGTTAAGCATTGCAGCGTGTGCTGCTTGCTGCAAAGCATGCAGGGGCCCTTCCGTTTAACTTGGCTATGTAAAAGGTTTTCTCAGAGGCCTGAGGAAGGCAAGTGCCAGGGACTAGATAAGGTCCCTGTCTGCCTGATGGGCCCTGCTGGAGGGAGGGAGGGAGCGATGGGGAAATGTGCTGGAGGGGGAGTCACGTCCCAGAGAGTGTGAACATTTACAGTGAATGCTTTTGAGCTAATGTCAGTGAATCCTTAATGAAAAGGAATATATTTGTGCCACATTACAGTCTTTGTTCATCAGTTTTCAGTGGGATTTTCATCCTCACTCCTCCTACATTCTGTGACTTTAGCCTCTCGTCCTCTCGTTCAGAAGTTCTCAACTTCTGTCCTTAAGCCCCTCGTACTTGAAGCACTGTTCTAGTTCATCTTCATCTCCAGTGCATTTTTACCCATCCTGAAAAATGTCCTCCAGTCTAAAACTTGTGCCTCACAAAGTCTTTTAACAAATAAGACCAAGTTCACCCTGCAAAAATCAAGCAACATTTATAAAAACCCTCTGGTCTTTTGGCTTTTACAGAGTGCAAAATATCAACAACGCATTAGTGTTGAGGTGGAGGGAACACAGGTCATAATTTCTTAAAAGCATCCAACAAACCATTTATATTTATTTTTGTTCGTTTTTGTGAGGAAAAAAAAACTATAGGGATGCTTGGGAAAAAAGGGGACATAGTGATGAGCAAAGCAGAGTACATTTGATTAGGCAGCTGAAGCTCTCAGACGAGGCTGCGAAACGTCTCTTGAGTGCTGCTCTATCAACAGCAAGTCGTGACTCATCAGCTGAAACTTTTCCATCCATTTCCATTTCCATTTTGACATTGCAGGTTTGACATTTTCAGCAAAAAGGACTGCTAGTGTCTCAGTGAGATTCTACCCTCGAAGGTGTGTGGATAAGAAAGTTATTTTCAGGCTTGTTTTGATGTTCCTGATGTGTGAAGACCTCTCCAGTGAAAGCCTTCAACATGTTTTTATCTCACTGGTGAGGTCTTATGTTATTACTGTCGAGATTTCAAAGAGTTAGTATCTTCCTCTCTCAACTTCCAGTTGTTAAAACTTGCGCATGATCAAGGTGAAACATAGCATTTTTCGGTTGAGTACCGGCTATTTGATTGTATGCTTGTTTGGAGGATGGAAACTTTCTTACCTTCTTCTCTAGAGTCTCAAGTTGATTTTTATAGAAGCTTGAAATGCTCTCCAGCTCTTTCTCTTTCCTCTCCAGCTGTCTGGCCTGAGGAAAAGAGAGGAGAACAGAATCAAAAACGTTGCATCGCAAATAAAAAACTGGCAGAAATTAGGTTTGTGGAAGGCTTTAATTTGATGAATTTCATCAATAGGGCTTGTGTGGACCGCGTAGACAAAATACTGCAGCTATTAAATGCATCTGCAATTGTAATTATATGATAGAAAGTATGAATGAAAGTAGCAACTCCTCCATTAGGCAGAACACACCACCCAACAAAGCTGAACCAGATTCGAAATAAGTAGTGACAGAACACATCACATCACTAGACTTGACAACAAACCGTCAAATACGGTTTTAAAACGGGCTGATTATGTCAGAAAATACCACAGTTTCATCACATAATGGAGGACGTTATTACGCAATTACTACTGTCAGTTTGCGGCATCACCCAAAAAAGCGTGGGTGACTACAGATGAAATTCAGTAAGATGAAGGAACTTAGGTTAAAGAACATTTCACTGGAGTTTTTTTTTGGAAGTGATCTGGATTTGATGATGTCATAGCACTTTGGTGGAGAGTATGACACAAAATATTCATGAAAATAGCTTTAAACCTGAAATGTGCTTATACTGTAGGATCCAACAGCAAAGATGAGCAAAAGTACAGTATGCAATGCTATAACTGTCAATTTCCATTCCACCATACACTGTGAAACTAGAATGCCTCTACTACACCCTCGAATTTAAATACTGCATTGGGTACACATGCCAGTTCTCCACTCCTGATTCTCATTCTCATATTATAAGAAGTGCTTTCACTGATGTGTCATAAATCAGCTGATGCTTTACAGCTTATTTCACATATGGACCGGCAATTCACCAAGAAAGAACCATCAGATATTACACAGCAGTGAACAGATAAAATATTAAATAGCTTCTTCTAATCACACAGTGATGACGTTTTTGAGGACTGCGCATGTTTTTCGTTTTCTAATAATTATTTTTTTTCAAATGAATTGTGTGTAACACAGTACATGGACACATCAAAACTTCACCATGTGTGAGAGAAACAAAAAATGATGGCTACTGGACAATACATTGGTCTGATATAACAGGACTTACAGAACTAGCTGGGTGGCATGAGACTGGCACAGTGGCAGCAGGGCTGGGCAGGGCCATGTTAGGATGAGGTGAAATGCTTTAATATGACCTCTGACCTCAGCTTTGACAGGCAGCAAGATGGCAGCATGGCTGTAGACAGTTTGGGCCATGGCAAAGCAGCATGCAAGCAGAGCAAGCTAGAGAAGGCAGATATCACACAGGTTTCTCTGTGAAAACAAGTAGCAGCTTCACCTCAGGTCAGTCATGCGCACCAACTCTGAATTATTAACAAAAGATTCACATTTGCTCAAATATTCCACTGAACATCTTCATAACAGAGCGACCTTATTTTTCGCATGACGATGCTTAAAATCATGACACGATTTTACAAAGGGAATGAAAAGGGAGTAGCACAGTAAAAGAAAGAGAGGGATAATGACAAGTTACAAAAGAGTGAGAGTGAAGGATAGTTAAAAGAGATGTGCATGATCCAAATAAAAGGCTGTTGATGATGTGCTGGTGTTTTTTGAGTGACAGGCTAACAGCTCTAAAGGAGTCCTTCATCACGTCAGCTCTTTGTTTTCACTCATTCACTGTGAATTACTTCTGCATCTCATTCTATCACAACCAGAATCATTAAATAGCAGTTTTCTCTTGGAACACTGACAACTGTCATCTAAAATTTTAGAATTAGTATGAATTAGTAATTTATACTACAGTCCCTTCCTACACAAATAAATACACAACGTGAAATGATCGATTTTCTTACTACTACTGATGAAGTGGCTTGTTTAATCATCCAGGCTTTAACGAATATACGCTTGGCCACTTCTGAACACGCTGGATCTAACCAATAAAGGCGATATATCGTTATCTTAATTTTCAATGAAAATTGACAGGATCTTTGTCAAATACAGCTGGTGTTTACTTTTGTCTGTAGAATATGACGTTTAAGCACCGAACACTTTATTCAAAACGGTATTCTGAAACACAGTCAGCTTTTCAGAAATATTTCACTTTCCTGCAATGTGAAAACTGCAGAAGATCATATTGCAGATTAATTTCTAGAAACTGAACAGCCCTAACACACACACACACACACACACACACACACACACACACACACACACACACACACACACACGCACACACACGCACACAGTTATTTCATGATGTTCGGTAACTGATGACAGTACACACACTGAGATTATGCTAAAGATAAAATCAGCTGATCTATTGATCTTCTGTCCTCTCAGCTGATACATTGGACAGGAGCGCACACACACACACACACACACACACACAGGCATTGCACTCACTGTAATCCAATCTTATCCAAACTTAACAGGCATCCCCAAAGAGCACATCTGCAAATCCCTGTGCTGTGCCTGCTGCACTTTTCTTTATACAGCGTCTGTTTGATGGTGAAGGGCTGCCAGTGTATACGTGTTTGTGTGTAAAATCACCTCTGCCAGCAGCACAGATGATATGTAATTTTCTAGCTGAATACCTCCTAAAGTGTTGTTGTGTGTGGAATGGTGGTGGAAGCACGCTCGCAGCCTCGCTTTAATGCACAATGAAAACATGACATTTGAATAGGGACGAGAGTGAGTGAGTGAGTGAGAAAAAGAAAGAGGTGGTGAGAAAGTTGGTTTTTTTTTTCTTTTTTTTTTTTTAGGAGGCACTAGCTTTGGTAGTGTTGCTTACCCAGGCATCCAAATCTGCTGGCTAGGAGAGAAAGAGGGAACAGGGATGGGGGAGACAGTAGAAGGTAGAGGAAAGGCAAAGAAGAAGAGCATTAAAGACAGCAAAGATGCTGCTGAACATTCAGGTGGGAGGAAAAGAGGAGAGTACAGGAAATTCCCTATAAAAGCAACGGTGAGGGAACAAGGTCAGTACAGACTTTAAACACTACTGGACAATAAGGCTGATACACGACCCTGATTGACAGGTTGTCGTGGTAACCAGTTGTCAATCCAAATGTAGCCATGCCCTAAATCATCCCTTGTTTTATCATCCTTTTGACTCTGAATGGAACCATAACTTACAACATGAATGTGATGCTGTATTGAAATGAAAGATTAAGACCATAAACTCATCAGGAAAATGTTTGATGAATTAATAAACCAAGAAAGATGAAGTCCTGCCCCAAGTATCGAACAGTTCTGACAGTTGTTCATCTGGCAGATGTCTGTTGGAGGAGGGGCTACATGAATTGTTGTTTGGGTTTTTTTGGATAACGTTGAAAACACGCATCCTGTAGAAGGAGTTGTTCAGTGTGTCAGCAGTATGACAGAGACAAAAAAATATGACTCGTAGAAGTTTCCAAAAAATATTTCAATAATTTCATTCTGGTACTGTGTAGAGTCATTACATCATTTCACACAATAATGGTCTCCTGTTTTGAAACAGCAACACTTGCACTTAGTAAAAAATATTTAATAACCTCACTCTTACATCAAATTACCATCCACATTAAACCTCTGGTTAGAAGCCCATGTACGCAAACTCTTGATTTGAATAAATACAGTTTTGGAATAAAAGAAAGCATTTGGTTATGATTTTCTCCTCCTTGTACGCGAATTCATACCATATCAATACAAACAACTAATGAAAATTAACAATAATTCAGCACACGGACGCTGCGAGGACAAATAAGAGTCACATTTGTGTAATAGTAGGAATCAAAGCCTGAATTCCAGCATTTATGAAGGGATTCAGAGGAAATTTCTAAAGACTGATACATACAGTTAACAAAAATGTATTGTCAAAATAGGCATGCATATACCCAAATAATATAATGAAAATAATGAAAAAATATAATATACTGCTTCCCTCTGGTCAAAAGCACCCAACCTCTGGCTTTTTTCTGCGAAGGGAACAAGTTTAATCCGCAGTAATTCAAATGACTGCAACAGATTATTAGTTAGTTATTATATCATTATTATTAGTAGTAGTAGTACTAGTAGTATTAGCTCTGGTTCATTGTCACCACCCACGTATGACGAGCGGTTAGGACGAATCACGCAGTTGCCTCTCACGCAAGAGGCCACTTCAGTTCTGAACTGAAGGCAAAACATCGTCAAGCAAACAGAAACTAGTCCAGTTGACTAGTTGAGGGCATGTGACAAAGACACCAAAGAGACCTGGATGCCTGAAAACATTCAAGATCATGCAGCTTGCTGTTACACCGGCGTAAAGAAGCCTGATGCTATTTGAACATTGATCACTTCTTTCCATTGCATAGATAAAATGGGATGGCAGAGGTGATGAATCAGGGGAAAAGAGAAGAAAGCAACCCCTTTTCTACTGACTTACATGACCTGATCCATCTGCTTTTATTAGCAGGTTTATTCAGGTAGTAGGGAAAGGTGTTAGATTGGGACTGTTATTGCTGTTGTGGTCTTTAGTCTAACATTGATCTTAGGCCATCAATGTTATTCTATCATGTTCGTATTCATTCTTAAAACATTCTCAAATGTCTCATGGTGCCTGGGTTCCTACTCTCAAGCTCTCAGATGGCTTATCAGAGTGTCCCATCTCACATAGCTCCTCTACCAAATGTACTGGTTTACAACTTCATAGATATTTTGTGAATAAACTGACCTGACTGACTGAAGATGAGTTAAAACCAAGTTGTTGTTTTTTTCCGGTTGCATGCATATGTAAGATGTAGTCCACCTTTAGCACCGTCATCACATTGAGAGAATGTCTTCCTACACACCGAAGATGCTGTGGGTGTGAGTCTGACACATGAGTCAACCTTTGTTTTG
The DNA here is from genome assembly GCF_037954235.1 of Aulostomus chinensis. Classification (NCBI taxonomy): domain Eukaryota; kingdom Metazoa; phylum Chordata; class Actinopteri; order Syngnathiformes; family Aulostomidae; genus Aulostomus; species Aulostomus chinensis. The sequence goes on from NC_141322.1 coordinate 14,231,133, forward strand.
GGGTTGAAAGGCAGCATTGGCACCTCCATCAGTACAGGATGATATAGTTTGTGTCTCTGGAGTTAGAGAGACCAGGAACTCAGGTGGCTAAAGGTTAAGATGCAAATAACTGCTGATTTGACTCCCACTGTACCACCTCTTGTACAGCAGGGTTTTTCGGGAATGGTCTACGCCTTTGCAAAAGGCCTGAACGGTGTTTTCAAATCATTGTTGAGTATATCCTCAAGTGCAAATATTGTTTTCATAATATTCAAATGACACACCAACGCAATGAATACTTGACACAAATGTTCTGGAAATATAATCATTAAAAGCAATTCTTTCAAAGAGCAGTTGTACTTGTGCTGTAGTACAACCGCTTTAAGTGTTTATTTTCTGTTTGCATATTAATATTTAAAAGCCAGCTATGTTTGGAACGTATGTGTTTATTGCCGGTTTTACAGCTTAAGTATCTGTTTTTAATATGGTAATTTATAGACCGAAGTCTCGTCGTAGCAGCCATAAAAGAGTTGTGTGAAGGCATATGCTAGATTACAATACGTTACGATACATTTATCACCAAATAATCAAATAAGCCTTAATTAGAGCATTATATTTGGATGTGCCAAGCCTGGCCCACTCAGACCAAGTGCTCCCAGGGCAGATTTAGACACTCAACACAAAGGGACAGTGGAGTGTAGCTCTAATGGTGCCATGCCTCATAAAAATACCATTGCGCTAAATGTAAACCCACAGAACTGTAAAGCGAGAGAGAGAGAGAGAGAGAGAGAGAGAGAGAGAGAGAGAGAGAGAGTGAGTGAGTGAATGTGTGTGTGTGTTGAGTAATCTGTGTTGCTGATACAGCCAATGCCATCTGTTTAACCTCCCAGCTCCTCGGTGGCTGGCCCTGAACTGAATATGTGTGTGTATGTGTGTGTGTGTGTGTGTGTGTGTGTGTGTGTGTGTGAGAGAGTGTGTGTGAGGACTCTCACAGCGTGTTCACAGGAGAGTGGAACCCCCATTTCCATAGCTGACAGACTTTAGAGGTAAAGAGCCTTGTTGCAGACAAACACACACCCAAGCAGTTTGTTGAAGTTCATGGACCGTCACGGGTGTCGGCATGTCAGGTTTATCCACATGTTTTTTCTGTTGTTGTTGTTATTTTTTTTTGTAGTTGTGAACTCCCTGGTGACCAGCAGTCAGGAGCCTGAGTCCAGGTCAACTGGGTCAACTAAAGTAGTGAGAAATGAAGCATTTCAAACACAACACACTCACAATCAGCAGAGTTTTTACTTAGAGTACAACAGCATAACTAAACTATAGAGCCCTCAGCCAATCACATACCGCGGCCGAGACCAACTTTTGGTCCCTTTTGTGGAAAGGTCTCATTACAGACCTCACAACCCAATTCCTTTACTCCCTCTATGCCCCTCCGAGGAATCTGGTGCAAATCCGCCTCATAGTTTTTAACCTACCCCTCATTCTGTTGTTCCTCAGTTTCTTCCTCTTTTGTCCTAATATATTCTGCGGGGACTTCTGTTGTTACGGTCACCATGACAGCCAATTAGCTTTAATATAGTTGTTCCTGCTGTAATCAATAGGACTGGAGAGTTGCTGTTTACATGCTTTCAGGAATAGAAGTAGTTGTATCAAAACAAAAAGTGAAAATAGATGAGGGTGCTCTTGATAAGAGTGGGTGCAGAATACATTTGTTAAAAGGAATAACATTTTTTGAACGGGTGTGACAGAAGAAATGAGAGAACGAGCAAACTAAAACGTGTAGGTCCTGGTTTGTCCATTCTGGACTACCGTAGGTGCAACAGGGTAGATGTCACAGAGGAGAACCTGTTCCCTGTATAGAAATAAAGCACCCATTGTAAATGAAAAAAAACACAACAAGCCTCATTTTCAGGTGGTTCCATACTGATGAAAACCTGGTTATGGATATGACATTTGATTTCTCTCAAAAAGACCCTACTAAATTTGACAAACTGCTCTTTTAATAGATCTAAAGACACTAGATTTTTCATGCTCGTCTGAATCATGTTTTCTGCGGTTGCATCATGAAGGCCAGCAGCTGCACTGGCTCAGCGACACTTTTCATGCTTGATTCAGACTTGAAACGTCAAACGTCTGTCAACACGCAGTGTACGCCAGTGACGAGATGAGACCTTTGGGTTGAAAACACCACCTCACATGGTGAGAGACACTTGCAAAATCAATTATCTAAATACTAAATTATGCAAATGCTATAATTGAATAAATCTATGTGTTAACAGAGAAAGGATTTTTGGAGGGGAGTCAGGAGTGCAGAGGGAGAGAGAGAGAGAGATGAGGAAAGAAGGCTAAAAGGATGATTAGCTTAGTGAATGTCACGAGTAGACAGTTTGTGCAGTCAAACTCCTGATTTGGCTTTTTAATTGGGGAGAGAGAGAAAGCAAGAACGACGGCAACACGAACACACTAATTCACTGACAGCTTTCCTCCTGTGACATGGAATGAGTGCATTAAACAATATGATCAGCAGTAAACTCCAACGGTAGAGCTGAGTGCTTTCATCCTGAAGCTTGTTAGCTTGATGCTGGGCTAAAACTGTGTTGCATGGATTGGCCGTCAAAAGACACACCAATCGTTAGCGAAGCGTATGAATTCACACACACACACACACACACTTGACTTGTGTTCAATGATCGACGCTGTTCAGTTTTAGCACTTCAAAAGAATGACATGATTTCATAATGTGCAGGGTAGATTGTTGTGGGACAGCGGGATACGTGATTAATTACAGGTTCGAGGTAAATATCGTTCTCGTTTCTAGAATCCCTCTGAGACTGATTAATCAAAGATAGTGGAATGCTGCAGCTTGTCTAAGTACGTCACCATCCTGCCTCCCAGTGACTGGTTTAACGTGTGTGTTCTGACAAGTCACAGTAAAGATTTTGTAAAAGAAGTCAGGCACAATACAGGAACAAGTGTGTTGTCAATAGAACTGGTTCAAAAGGTTTTGAGGATTTAAGATGCCTTATTCCCATTTTGCACAATGAGCTTCCACTGAAATGCCAACCTTATGCTGATGTGCAATGCATCCTGGTACATGAAGGCACAGATCTGCATGCGGGAGCCAATTATAGCTCAGCCAATTTTAGTGCACACCAAGGAATGTTTTGCCTGAATTGACTTTATAAAGACTTATTGGCCAAGCACATAAAACTAGGCTCATTTATTATAAGCTATACTTTGTCTCAAGGCCAGCAACAAACAATTCATTTCAATGTCTGGAAACTTTTTATTGTTTTTTTTGCAACTTCTTTTATGTCCATAATGAAATGCCACAATATAGGCAAACACAGGGGGCGGCATGGCTAAGAGGTAGAGTGGCCATCTAGCAAACAAAGGGTTGCTGGTGCAACCGAAGTGTCCTTGAGCAAGATACTGAACCTCTAATTGCTCCTGATGGCCCTGTGATGGACTGGTGACCCATCCAGGGTGAACCCCGCCTCTCACCCAGTGTCAGATGGAATAGCCCCCCTGCTACCCTGACATATAAGCGGTACAGAAAATGGATGGATGGACAGATGGATTGATGGTCAAATACGCCCATCATGCTTTCCCAGGTTCCATTGTGACGTTGTCAAGCTGTTCAATTTGTCCAGTCAACAATAAAAAGTACCAAATTATTCAACGTCCAGAGAGAAAAGAGAACATCCACATCAAAAAACATGAAAAAGTCACATTGGATGAGCTTGAAAGAAAATACTTTTTTTCTTTCCGCACTTCCACTTCAAATGCACAGTCTGTATCAGACAAACAGAATAGCAGTTTAAAAATGTGTCAAATCATCACACACCTGTTAGTGATGCGCGCACACACACACACCTGCATGCATTCACAAAATGAATTCACACATATACGTGCACATACTGTGAGTGACAAGAATACTAGATGCAGGAACTAGCTCTGCTTGCTCATTAAATGTGTTCTCGTTACAAAGCTGGGACAGGTTAAATGAATTAACACTTAATCATCAGTCTGGAGGGTTAGAGTGAAACTATGACACAGGGAGGACAAGCAGATAGAAGATGGAGAGAGACAGAGAGAGAAAGAGAGAGAGAGGGCGATGTCAGTTGACTAAGAGAAGGCTGGAAATGGATGGATGGTGGAAATGAGAGAAGATAAGACAAAACAAGTACAGCAGTAAGAAAGAGAGAGTGAGAGTAATGGAGAGAGAGGAACAATAACCTCAGGTGATTTCTCTCCTCTCCGCTCATTCGCTATAATTGAAGGGTTTTTTTCATTCATTTTAAATAAAGTCGTTCTCTGCCAAATTCAACTTGTGTGGTGAGTCAGCGTCTCCACTAATGAATGTCAACAAGCTTCCTGACTGAAGACAGTTTGGAGGAACTGATGATGAAGCCATTAAAACACATCTACAGTGCAAATCCTTAATCTGGACCATCTTTTCATTTTGACTACACTCACTTGGAATCTTTACGTATCAGAAACACTGTTGGGGGAAAAAAAAATCATTACAAAATTCCCAACCAAGACAAAAAAAAACCCTTTCTAAATGCTCTGCTTCACTTAAATTACATTCATCCCTGGCAAATAGAGCTGCACGATTTAGACGAACTGCCAATGCGATTATTTTGACTGATTTTGAAATATGTTTTCTTTGTCAGGACATTATGATGTGAAAATGCACCTTGGCAGTGCCACAGTATTTAGTTTAATATGGTATTTTGACACGTTAATAAAAAAATTAGCCTTCGACAAATAGAACGGCTTCCTGCAATTTCAAAACTGCAGTAAGACACATGGTGTGATGTGAATTCGTCTTCATTTCAATTAATTGTGTAGCACTACTGGCAAAATAAATAAAAAAAATGCAATCAATTTTTAAAATGGAGCAATTATTCAGTTACTTCATCTGAGTTGATATTTGCATCTTCAGGAAAAATTGGGATTGTAAATTTGATGACTTCAAAAAGAAATTACATAATCTTAGTTGAGTGTGTCCACTTGTGGATGCTGTCCGGGGTTTTGTTAGGCCAGGTTGCCAGAGTGAGGGATGTTCATTTAAAGGCTCACATTTGTGCAGGGTGCTTTTTTCATTTAAGAGTTCTCTAGTATGGTTTAGTGGATGATTACACTACTCTTCAGATACAAATTAAGCAAAAAATAATTGCAACAAATTGTGATATTGATTGAATATTTTCAGAGAATTGCAATTCTAAGAAAATATTGCAATTTTAAATCGAATCCGCACAGGCTTGTCTTAATCGTGTGCGATTGGGAGATAAGTGTGTTGTCCCAGTTCTGTCAGACATGTAATGGAGGTTGATGCAATACAAAATCCTGCACAAGTAGAAAACAAGGCATTATTAATCGAGATTTTGTGTCTTCCAGCAGGACCTAGACACCAACAGTGTGTATTTCTTGACTTGTTTAAGGTGTGCTGTATACTTGCATGTGATTACGGACATGCTTTTCTGACAAATCACATGATATGATTGATTCCATAAGTGAAGCACAGATCAAACGTTCAGACATCGTTATCCTAAAATGAACTGCAGCAGACACTCTTGACTTTCTAACCTCCACCAGGGAGCTTTTGTTTTCACCCACATCTGTGTGGACTGGGAGAATGTTCACTGCACTTGGTGGAGGAGGAGGAGGATGTTGTATGAGTCCAAGAGGACCTCTGTTACATCTCTGGACAGGATCTGTTTACATACAGAAAACAGCACATTCTGGTGCCTTTGCAGAGGTCTGTCCTTTACAGACTGTCACTCTAGTTTTATACTGATGAATGCATTTTTAATAGACAGACATGTGCATTGAGGGTCAGACTCTTGCTTTGTTCCAGCATGCAACATTGTTTCGCCTTGTTATATGAGAGGAAGCATCTGGGAAACATTAATTTTCATCTGGATAATAAGTCTTGTCCAGCTGTCTCATTACATCACGGCTGCTCTCTGATGGGAGAAGAATTCCACTCCTACACATTTGTCCTTTGAACCAACAGGATTTGTGCAAGGCGCTCCCTCCTCTCTCGCTGCTCGACACAGATCAAAATCTCCTCAGTCGGTGAGCGCTCCACTCATCAGCAATTACCATCGCTTGAAACGATGGGGGGAGTACTGTACATGTGTGGAGATGCGTGTGTCTGACCGAGTGTGAGCGTGCACAAAGGGCTTAGCTGCATTAACATGCAGAAAAGATGTCTCGTCTGTCTTTTCAGCCGCTGATAACTGGTTTAGCCAAGTGTGAACGTGTGTCTGAACTGCTGCTATATTTTACATTGCTGCTTTCTACGACAATGACATTTAGAGAGGCTTAAACCTTTTTCACTCTACTAACCTTTTTAAACATGTACTTATATCTATCCTCTTGCATTTCGCCAGTCTTTTTCTTCTCTAGCTCTGCTGCATCAGACACCCATTCTCTTCTCCCTCTCTTCCCTCCTGTCCTCTGCAAAACAAGCAGCGATAGCTACAGCTGGATGGCTGGAGGAGGCAGCTCTTCCCTCTGCCTATCACCTCTTTTTGCTCATCCCTGACTAAAAATACCATGACTGCAATGCTCTTGGCTGATTCGGATTTCCTATTTTTATCCCTTTCTGATTTTGCCAGATTTTGATTTCTTTCTTTCCAACAAATACAGCCCCATTGACAGCATATAAAACATTACTTTTGTAACCTCTAATCACTAAATGAGGTTATAGGTTCTCTAACTAAACAAAACAAAAAACAATGTGTAAAAGGTTAATGGGCAGCATTCAGTTCAGAATCAGCTGTCCTGGCCGTTGGTGCTCTAGCACGTGCTTCATACCGGGATCGAGTCTTTACTCGCATCTTTTCACCATACGGAGGTCCACCAGAGGCACGTCACACATCGGAGGATCACACTGTTCATCCCAGTTCCTCTGTACATGCTGACCAGCAAGGAGGTGCTAGTGCCGTAACCAGGACACACACCCTCACACTCCAGCAGAGATGACTAACTGTGTCTGTACAGACAACTAACCCAGCCAGAATCAACACAGGGAATTGAACCAGCAGGTCCCTTGTGGGTAGACGACATGATTTCTGAGTGAGGGGGGTAAAAGAAAACAGGTTCAACAGATCAACGTATCAACCCACCCAGTGTTCATTTATGTACACCAAATATTTTCCTTTCCAACAACAAAATTCACCAGGTTGCAGCTGTAAATGAAGCTGCTCTGCCTTTGCTAGCATTTTCAAGGTAAATTTGCTTTTTGAACATTTGTGTCTATGTTGAGCTCATGCATATTTTTATTTGTGCCATTTTTGACACACTCACGGTGAGGGAGCTGCAGATATGCTAGTGTGTGTGAGGTGACGGCGCTAGTGTATGTGGTGCTGTCTATGCTTATAAAACCCAGAAACCAGTCCGGAGCAGATATACTGAGTCAGTCTTTGATCACGGCGGATTAAGCTGAAAACACCAGCTGATGGATGGGTGCATCTCTATCCCTGAACTCTCTTGCCTGACACTCCATGCTCTTGCTTCAGTCTAGTCTACTCAGTCGTCTCTAGCTGCTATCATAAAGATGCATTTCGGATGCTCCCAGACTACATCCATATCTGTCCTGGTGTGTTTGAATGTTCTTGAAACCACTACACCAGACATGAGGAACAGACACTTGTAGAATATCAGAGGATGCTTATTGTTGTATGGTATCACTCCGGTCCCACCTCTTCTGCTCTACAATAACGTGCTGAAAAGCTATGGATTGTTATTGTAGACATGGGTTGTTTCTTTTGGTCAAGAGGCAAAAATACACCAACAGATTATTTTGGGATTGCCTGAGGATGGCTGAACCAACATGTCCATCTGGTGCTGGAAGGCAAACATCCAAAGCATCTGAAGTCATCTGAGCAGACAGAGCAACATAACCACAGGCTGGTTCAGTGAGGAGACGCTGGGCTGGTCATGTTCTACTTGCTATCAAATCACAAGTCTGATGTGTGATGGTGCCTTCCAATACACTGCTGATTTAACGCCGTATGTAATTGCGGAGATAAAGGACACAAGAAAAGAACGGTGTGGAAATTAGGAATGAGCTAAAAAACAACAACAAAAACAACAACTATCAATTGCAGAGAATTCCAGCTTATGATCATGAACAAATATCTTTAACTTACCTAGGGGTGTGCTGGGCAGCAAGAACATCTTGTAATTGAAAGGCCTGTGTGTGTGTATACATGGTAGCAGGGCAGTATGTGGCATCGTGTGCTGTGGTCTGAGTGTTTGGTCTTTTCACCCTGCTTTTCATCATCTCTCTTGGACAGTGTCAGATGCATCACTCTGAGTCATCACTCACACACACAGGCACAGACGCGCGCACGCACACACACACGCACACACACACACACACACACACACACACACACACACACACACACACAAAGGACAAGCACTGACAGATTGAAAGGGGAAAGATTTAAAGATGAGAGAAATCAAATGTGGGGGGACATATTATCAAGGAGCACATGTTGCTGTGCAGAGCAACGTCCCTCCTAATTTTTTTTAATCCCATAAGGAACTTTAAATGCTTCAACAATGCCATCTAGTGACTGACTGAAGCGAAACATTTTGTAGAGGAGAATGCAGCTGAAGGTAAAATGTGAGGAACAAGGTGTGTCTGACCACCAATCATTGCATCACGGTGCATCCAATTCCTACTTAATGAGCAGAGCCTGACGCTGACATGTACCAGTCAACATGAAACGACAGAGGCACCTGATATGCTGTTAAGTGCCCACACAACAGTCTGGCTCGGGTGTTAAAAGGAAAGGAGGTGTGAGAGAAGAGGGACATCAGAATGACCAAATGAGCACTCGTCATGTCTCACAACACTCGCATATCAAGAAACACATTTACACTGGGATAATATATACTTTTTTCATCTGTGAGAGCCTGCAGCCTGCATTAAAAGATGAATTATGCAAACCAGTTTTGGCTTCTTATCTCATTTGCATTATGTTAAATTTAAACTATGAGAAATTATGGCAGACAACATCCAAGAGTAGAACTTTGATATGTTCGTAGGAGTCAAGGGAATATATGCCTCCTGGGTTTTAATCAGCTACGTTGAAAGGAACCCCGATTAAGGTGGTACCCACACCGAATCATCTATTTTACACTCTGAAATTAATATAAAAATAGCACCAGGGATAATGTTCTTGGACTACAAAGGCTAGAGGTGTAAGGAATTAATGCAACTGAATTTCAATTTACTGATGCATGTGTTATCACTGTGATACATACAGTTTTGTTAATCCCCCCAAAATCTGTATCCTCTACAAATGAACGGGTCTTTTGTGTTTGCCCCACCAGTATTCAGTGAAGACCTGCTCCTTCTCAAGGTCTGATTGGCTCTGACCCTGATCCATTCACCTCCATCTAGCCAGTCAGAGGCAGATGAGCAGGCCTGCAGAGGGGTTTTCTGTGTGTGTGTGTGTGCGTGTGTGTGTGTGGTGGTGGTGGTGGTGATGGGGGGACGACCAGGAGGGCGTTGGACAAAAATAAGGTCTTTTAACATTCACTGTGTTGGCTAACGTCCTTAAATATGGATAAACAACACAACCACAGTTCAGACTGTCAAAACCACCTCACCCAGGACTTCCAGTACGGTTTCTGACACACTATAATTAATTTTAGTAGTGCTAGCCTAGCCACAAGCAGTGCTAGCACCATCTGTTGAGGTAGAGGGGCTTTACTTCAGTAGTCTATAAATAAGTGAATCCCATATTAATAAACCTGACTAACAACTATTTCACAAAAAAAAAACCTCCATTACAGTTTATTAGACTGATATTTGCTAAGTTGTATTTTTACTCAACCAAATCTCACATCATTTTTAAATAATAATGTAAATATACTGCGAAATGTAGGGGCTGGGATTTTAATACAATTTTGTCACACAAAAAAATATCATTATCTTTCAGTGGTAATGTACAGCCCTTCTCTACAATGTCTGAATTAAGCAGTGCAAAACAAGAACACAAAACAAGCACTTCTCATATCACTACTGACTTCAAGTGTCGATTAAAGTGAAGATTTTTGTCATTCGTACATAGTTTTACATGAATAGTCTTTATTCATATCTCAGATATGACAGAACCTTTACAGAGAGAGACAATAATATTTTATATATGAGAGAAAGAGAGAACAATCATAGGTTGAAGTTGTTATGACTGACAGGAAGAAGAGTGCACCGCTGATGGATTTTACCATTTATTTGGCTGCTGATATTATTAAATGACCATTGTGAGACACATTCGACATTCAGCAGTCCAGCCACTGATGCATTTGTGGATCTCTTTCATCAAATTAGACAGCGAACTCTGCCGCCAATTTTATAGTCGTTAAGATGCAGCTCATTTAATCATGTAACATTTTACTGCATTCATTTACTCATTAGTTGCCATGACTGCAGTTGGTATCAAGCACTAAAAATATGATAAGTGTTGGTCAGTAATTTTACTGTGTTTCTGTTTGTCCCTGTTACAATAAAAAAAGAGAAAAAAATTCTTTGGGCATAAAAGAATCTTGAAACAATATCAAATCTGCTTTTCCCGCAGTATTTTATTAAATGGTACTAAAACATTTTATTTTCTTTGTCCTTTTTGATTCATGTTGGATCAACCTGTTGAACTGCAATCAGGCCCCATGATGAGTTGCATGTCTCAAAAGAGGTTTATGGTTGTGGCAGAAGCTCGGGTTGACATCACGTCAGGTACACAAGTCTTTTTCCACAAAGGAACATATAAATATGCCACACATTGAGTCAGACTTACATTTTCTTCATGTCTTTTTCATTGACTCCTTCTGGTAAACATCATATTTTCAAGTATTTGTTTTGATGCTATTACTCGATGCTTTAATTTCTTTGCATAGTTGTTGTGTTATGATTTTGTTGGGTTAAAACAGTCAAGACTGTTGTAAAGGCTTCAAAGAACACCAGAACTTCCTACAATGACTCACAACACAATGTCATGACTCTAAATGTGACACTGATTATCTACAGCTTGGCAAAGTCTGCTCCTGTATGGAGATTTGGGGTCTACAGAGTCACAACAAGCACAATTCCTCAAATCTGCATTTAGTTGTGATGCACACATCCCCAGCTATGGACTAGAGTGGCTAATAAGCTAGCAAATGAGACCTTTTTCTTCCTGAGTGTTTGTCTTGTTGCTTATTCAATAATCTAAGGTGACGTATAAGAACTGTGATCATGCTTGCAAGTTGGATAAAAAGGAACTTCAGCACGAAAGCTAACAGGGACGTTGTTGTGTAGCAGCAACTAAATAGCTCAGAGTGACCACATGATCCAACGAACATCAAAGTTACTGCTTTACGATTTCGAAAGATTTCATTTGTTCTATCAAAATGAGCTGCTCAGCTACGTGATGATTAATTATGTTTCACAGAGTAAACGTTTAAACAACCAAGAGCTATCATGAAACCAAAGAACCTTTTGTCTAAGAGGAGATATAAATGGTAACGCGGGAAACAAAAAATCCTATTTAATTTCAATCTAACTTTAAATGACAAAGAGCAATCGCATTAACTGATAAAGAAAGCTAACAATTGTTCACATCCCATGTCAGAAAAGGACTTTGGAGACATTTAAACAACAAAGTACGAAAGTACAAAGCAGGCTTTTAACACCTAGCAACTGTAAACCCTCACAATGAAAGCACTGCTCTACTCTAAATATAGGACATAGCACAATAGTCAGTTTTCATCTGCTAATCATGCTACATGCTGCTATAATCATGCTACTTTTTATGTCCGTCTTTTTTAATGTTAACTGCAATTTTTGTCACAAATCCTTGAATGAAAACATTGCTGGTTTAACTGTCCATTGCTGATGTATTGATATAAAAGAAGACCGTGAATATAAAACCGGCAACTCAACTGGGAGGTAACAAATATTCATCAGTGACACACACGCCTACACACATTCACCCACCCAAACACACACACACACACACGCACAGCTAGTAACATTCACTTCTCTCACCTGCCTACAAAGCTTCTCAATGTCAGTAGCAGATCCTGCTTATTGTGTGTGTGTGCACGCATGATAGTTGTCTGTGCATACTAATCGTATTTTATTTGCAGCAAGAATGACACCTCTGAAGCACGCAGAATAGTTGGGGGAGGACAGCGAACACAGTAGGTGTTAATGAAAGAACGCAGAGCAGGAGAATCGACGAGGTGTTAATGCATCTTGTCATCTGTTGTGTGTCTTCACTAAAGGTGTAACTGTTAGGAGCTAAATATACTTTCACTACAAGGTAGGATGGCAGCTTGGAAAAGCAAAGTTGTGTATGCTTTTGAGTAGGTCAACTGAAAACTTTCACGTTCAATCAGCATAAGCACATTGTGGAGGGCTGATTTTACCTCACGTGTTTAGAGCAGCTCCGTAAACAGGTCAAAAGAAGGCTGGAGAAAAGAAGAGGGATCTGTGAGTCCATCCCTGACCTGCCATTGTTTGGTCTGGATGAGGTCGAAGTAAAATACAGAATGTATTTAAAAAAGAACATATTGAAGTGACTTGCAAATACATGAATTAAAAGATAAAGTAAATAAAAACTCAAACAGATGAACGCAAATCATGCAACACTGAAAACTATGCTTTGCAACTGATTCTCGCTGTCTAAGAAAAACATCCCTTAAAGGAGGGGTAGGCTCCCAGATTTCTGTGTACTTTTTGTTATAATCCGTGAATTTGTCATAATGCCTCGATGGTAATCAATAAACCATGATGTTTAAAAAGGAAGCATCAAAATCCCTCATCCATAAGAGTTGCAGGGCCAAATTTACCTCCACCCAATCAAAACCAGCTACCAGCTAGATTGGTTGGCCTGTTTACCTGTCCATCAACAGCCAAAACCAGACTGCACCCAATTGGGCAGCTTAGCTGTCCATCAAAAGGCTGAGACCAGGAAGCATAAAGAGGGTATCAACGCCTTGTTGGATCGGTGTTGGGTGAGCAGCATCAAGGAGGACGAGCATGGAGTCAGAAGAAAACACAGCAAAAAAGAAAAAGGTCTTTTATAGAACAAGTGATGGATAAGACGGAGAAGGATAAAAGGCTCGGTGCAACGCGAGTGATTCTTGGGGTTTCAGTTGCTCGCTGGAGGAGTCTAAACAAATCATAAGGTTCAGCTACGGACGCGCAAGTAGCAGCCTTTCTTTTGGACAGGTTAGAAACTTTTTTGCCGACTTTGCTAGCTAGGCTATATTTGCGGTGATTTATTGTCAGTGTAGGTTGTGAGCTAGAACACAAGTGGGCAGATTTATGCCATATTTTCTGTTTCTTTTGTTAATTAAAAAAAATAAATAAAAGAAAATGTAAAAAAAAAAAAACGAAAGAAAAAAGTCAAAAACAGGCAGCGCCTACCCCTCCTTTGAGTGAGTTAAAACGTATAGTAAAGTGAAAAAAAAAATTATCTTGTGTTTTGTATGCAAGAATATAAAATTGCAGTGCATACTTGAGGGGCCCTCAAAGTACCTATTCCTCCACCAAGTATCCTGATGATTTTTTTTTCCTGCTGGTGGAGGAAAGAATATCTCATTATGTTAAACTGATCAGTGAGGCTCTTCTGAGGAGTGCTCAGCAGCCCCTAACCCTCACCTAAGCACCCCTACATGATGGTGTTGTGCACACATTGGCACAGTAAGCAGACCCTTGGCAGCAGATAAAGAATTAACAGTGATGTGAAAGCTAATTGATAAGCTAACTGAAGGCAATATTGAAACTTAACTAATAATTATTCTGTAACTTAATGATGCAACTTTTGTCTTTGCACTTTTTTTCTCGGTCATCTTGTCTCACAGTAGAGTTCTAGTTCCTGTGCTGGTACTCAGTCCAACACGTCAGCAGTGCTGTTCTCAAAAAAACAACAACAACAACAACAACACAGCTTCCCCTCTTGGACTTTGGCACAAAGTTTAATCGCATGCAAGCTGGAAAGTTGGTGAATAATATTTCTGGATGATCTGACCAAAAAGGTTTCAAACATTCTTACCGTGACTTGAACGCTTCTTGTTTTTGTTCCAGGGTTTGTTATTGAACGCTAGCAAGAGTAGCCTGCAAGAGATTATTGGCTAATGTTAGCTCTCTAAGGTAGCCTTTGTGCACTGATGTACTTCATTATGTTAGTCACATTATTCACACTAGTTTCGACAGAAATGAGTTTTTTGTACAAGTTATGGAAAGTCAATTGAGGCTTTGGAACAAACCATCAGAAAAAAGTTGACTGCCTTTGCAATATTGTTAAAAATGAACCTTATCACATATGTATGAATGTATTAGTGATTCAATAGCAGAGTGCTTGAACGGTTTTCAACGGCCAGACTTTCACATTCTCATATTAGCGCGCCCTTATCTGGACAAAATATAATGGATTCATCTATCCGACACTCCAGCCTCCACCAAGATTCATGACAATAAGCCTGGTAGAGTTTGTGTAATTCTGCTGGTAGGGAGACCAAGAAACAAATCAAGCCAATAGACTGAATAGACAACAGCACTCCGCTGGCGGAAGTAAAATACTTTCACAAATTCACCCAATTCTGTGGGAGCTCAACTTTGAATGAACCTTGCAAGCAGATATCCCTTGACAATACAACACACACACACACACACACACACACACAAAAATAGTAACAGCGGCAGCAATGGGGGGGGTCTGATGCTGAGACAGGAGTAAATGGCTAATGTGAGTGTTTGTGACAGGCTGCCTGAGGCAATGTGGGGAGCAGCTCTGCTCTCTGACAGGTGTTACCTCCACACCCCACCCACCTCCTCCTCACCCAAATTCTGACATACAGCCTACATGCTGGGGAGCCAGGAGTGCACACGGGGAAATTGGCTGGGGGGTTCACTCTGTGTGTGTGATGACGTCACTCGGCAACTCGTGTTTGAATGCGTGTGCCTCTATTACTCCAAGAAGTAAGGAACCTCCCCAAAGTGGACCATCTCATTGAGGAATAGAGAACAAGAGACAGGTGGAGACTTTTTTCTTTCCACCTCCAATTGTGTTACTGCTGATAAAAGAAGAATGTTCTTTAATTAAAAATACAGATACTGAATCTCCTCTGATGCAATACAAAACACATTGTTACGCTTGAGCATCTCGATTTTTGTGTTTTTTAAATATGTGTGGGGAAAAAAAGCAGAGGTCAAGCTGGGCAACAATAAATGCCCCCCGAGAGTTGGTGATTCAAGTCATCAGTCAGAAACCGACTGGGACGCTTCAAGCTGAGAAGCTCACTTAACGTCTCTCCACAAGATTTGCCACTGGTTCATACACCTTGCCGTGTCTATTATCCTCTAAAAATGAGAACTCTTTTAAAATGCAGCACATGAACTGTAACAATGGGCCCGAGCGGGTGCGGGCTCTTAGAAATTAATGTTCTCATTAATAGCAGGTGGTGAAATAACAAATCATCAATGGGGAATGTATCACTTAGGTTATGTCGAGGGAAAGCAGAGCTGAGCTACTAGGCAGAAGAACTAAAGAGCTGTGGTCCACTGACAGCTTCATGTTTGACCATCTCTAGTTTGTGTGTGTGTGCTTGGATGTGTGGTGTCTCATAAATCTAACACAGACAGCTTTTAGTGAAGCCATGTGATATTCTGTGTTAACTGTGGTTATGGCCATCAGCAGCTGAATGTTTCCTTTAATTTCATTATAAGCTGCACTTCAAAAGTGGAGAATTGTAACAAGAGAAAACAGTTGCTTTTATTTTATTTCAGCAGAGAGATGGAGGGAGAGGGAGAGAGAGAGAGAGAGAGCGCGAGCACCAAAAGAATATAAATCCACCATCATATGGATGTCTATTTTCATTCATTCATTGTCTTCCGCTTATTCCTTTCTATTAAGGGTCGCGGGGGGGCTGGGGTCTATCCCAGCAGCTTTCAGGCGAGAGGCAGGGTTCACCCTGGACGGGTCACCAGTCCATCACAGGGCCAACACATAGAGACAGACAACCATTCACACTCACAGTCACACCTACGGTCAATTTAGAGTATCAATCAGCCTCGTCCTCTCTTGATGTCTTTGGACTGTGGGAGGAAGCTGGAGTACCAGAGAGAACCCACACAGGAACAGGGAGAACATGGAGACTCCACACAGAAAGATCCTGTGATGGAGCCGGGACTCGAACCCAGAACCTTCTTGCTGTGAGACGACAGTGCTGACCACTGCCCTGGATGTATATTTTATTTTATTTAATTTTGGGGGGGGGAAAACAGCAACAAAGAGTTAAACCATACTACTGAACAGCCAGAGTCAACTTTTACGGAACAGGATTCAGGTACAAATGGGATGGGTGAGAATGAGGACCCGTTGGAAAAGGAGACGAGATTGGGGTCACATAAACTTGAGAAGTTACATTGTCCCTTAAATTTGTAACATACTGACACTTTAATTCTATCAATACTTGAAAGAATTAAAAACCTCTTTAAATACTCAATACAGAATACAATCTCTTCACCTATAACCAGCTACACTCACAGCTGCCTACTGAGTACACACACACACACACACACACACACAAACACACACAAACAGGCCCAAGACGGCACTAAAGCCTGTCAAATACACCTGTCATCAATGACAGAGGTGGGTCAACACTTATTTTCTACTCAGTACAACCACAGACAGGAGGTGTCTCCCCACCTCTAAGCACAAACACACATACACAAACATTTGAACACATACTGAAAGGCTACATTGACCTGTCATTGTGTCAGAAAAAAATAGAGAGCCAGACGGTGAGGAAAGAGTGTAGTTTCACATCATTAAATGTTTGCAGCCAGCATCAGAGTAGCTAACCCAGTGGCTTCATTCAGTATTCAGTACAGATGGTTTGGCACACACACACGCGCGCGCACGCACACTGCAGGATAAATCAATGGGATGAGAGGGAGAGTGGGGGGCAAGATTGTAGGAAATCCTCAGTGTTCAGCAGTGAGCAAAACAAGAAAAAACTACAGGGATGGCAGGTTATTGATTACAGCTCATCAATATACTGCACAGCTCAGTGACATCACAAACACTTCCTCTAGGGCAAATAAATACATACACATATGAGCTCATGCTTGTAAAAGTCACAATTTTCTACATTTTCCATACTAAACCTCAGTGTCAATGATATTATGCGTCAACGAGTTGTAACAAAGCAGATTGATCGTTAAAAAGTCTACGTGCCGAAACAATCAATGCAATACAAATGCAGACAAGAAAACAATCTATGCGTTTCTTGTTTACATGGTGTTTGACAAACCGGGCGAGAGCGCTAGAGGCCCGAGCTAATCAGATTAGCGAAATGCATCTGACTTCATGGGAATCGGCTGAAACAATGAGAGCCAAAGACGACATCATTATGTGTCTTGCTTTCATCCAACAATCTCTGATGTGATTATCAATGTAAGCTGTTGCCTTCACGCACCATCAGTCAATCATCCACTCTGACAGACATAACGCCCATCACACATGCTGCAGCCATAACAGATGAGCGTCAGTAAGTTTTGCATTGTTTCAAACGTCTGTGTTAAACATCCTACTGAGTTTCACTGGCACATAAGCATGATGCAGATTTTTGTTGTTAAATACTATTTCTGCTTCTAATGAATACAAAAACACGTTTATCAATTATTCACTGATTAGTGAAAGACAGAAAGAAAGAGAGCCTTTAGCCAAAGAGATGTAAATGTAAATGTTTGAGTTAGTTGAGAAACAACAACAAGCTTGATGCTTCCCAGTCAATGAGTAATCTTATTCAATAACCTCAATTCTGACCAAAATAATGGTGATAATGATAATTTTCTGCATCATCTTTGAGCTTTAGATTCTGCAGAATTGTGAAATCAAAGCATCTGTTCAGCAACATGAGGGTAAAATTGAGCACTCGCTGACAACGGCAAGAATGGGAAGCTGAACATTACGTTTCCGTACTGCGCACTCTTATTGAGAAGGACAAAATCAAAACGAGATCATAATTACATTCAATCACATATCACAAAAAAAGTGCTCCATTAGCCCTCTGCATTAAAGAAACTGAAGAATCATAATACATCTGAGACATTTACAGGTGCCTCTGTCCTCAGGTGCCATTCAAAATCTATACACTAGATGGTGCTGTTGACCAAATAAAAAAGGGAGTGGAGGCAAAGAAATAATCTGCAGCATGACACAACTGAATCAGACTTTATTTGATTGTGTCAGCTTTTCACAGGTAAAACTTATTATTACCTCCACCAAGGAGGAGTTACAAGCTGTGTGTTTGTCAGGTTGCAAGTTAACTCAAAAAGTTCTAGGATGACTTAAACGAAATTTAGAATAATCAATAAAATTTAGGAATTGACCTGGGACTGAAACCACAATGCAATGTTTTTACATAGTTCTGGTGGAGATATGCACTGTCCAGAGTGCTGCCAGGTTCAATATGTACACATTTGATTTTTGTCACCAACAATATATTTAAATAACTCTCTCGGCACAACGATACAAGTGTTACCATCAGTGCACATCCTACACACTATTTTAAAGAAATTGAATAATGTATACACAAAAACACACACACACACACTATATATATTACATTAAATAATATTTAATTATTACAGTAATGCCTAATTTTTACAATCCTGCTAAGAAAGGCTGTGTGAAATTAGCCACGATACTGTGGATGTAATGTCCCTTTTGTTCTTAAGAACAATCAGTACACTGGTGCCTTTGCCTCTTGCGGATCATGAAGACACATCTATTTTAGTCAAGGCAATGAAGTAAAAGTTTAAATATTTAAATTTTTGATACATTGGATTTTATACTTCTTGGTCTTTTTGCCAAGTGTAAATGAAAGAATCCATTGAGTAGTTTTAATACAACCCATCTGAGCAGGACCACAGGAGGACAGCTCAGCTCTGAATTATGTTAGCGACACAAAAACATGGCTCACCAGTATCTTGGCCTTCTCCTTCTCTTCATAAGTCTTCCCTCTCTCCATGATGAGAGCAGGTTTAAGATGATCCAGACCTGTGGCGGCTGCAGTATCTCTCTCACTCTGGGCCAGCCTGGCAAGTTGCTCCTGCACCAGTGCCTGTTGACGCTCAAAGCTGAATTCAGAAAGATAAGAGCTGTTGGAACCTTTTGCCCTTCAACTGTCCAGTCAACGTCTGCTGCAGTAACAAGTTATTTTCCTGGTGAGAAGGAGCCAGTGGAGGGTCAAAGTTAGGTT
This sequence comes from Aulostomus chinensis, assembly GCF_037954235.1. Lineage (NCBI taxonomy): Eukaryota > Metazoa > Chordata > Actinopteri > Syngnathiformes > Aulostomidae > Aulostomus > Aulostomus chinensis. The sequence goes on from NC_141322.1 coordinate 14,250,399, forward strand.
TCTGTTGGTCAACCCCTGCACCAGTATTCCTACAGTAGAGCCTCCCCAAGTCAACAAGTTGAAAAACAAAGGACTTACCAAATGTGTCCTTCAGTATTGTGGAAGATAAATTAATGCCAAACAACATTTCAGCCCAAGGACTCAACAGCGCCAAGACAATAACATCACATTTTCTCTAATTAATGCAGGAAAAACTAAATTAGAATCCATTTATTGTGGCTTAATGTCATCTGGAAAGTGATTACAGCGTAATTGGTAACAATACTACATTTCCAGCTCTGCCATGTGAGCAGATCAGTGTTTGTAAAGGCTCCAGTTGCACAGCTACACAAAGTAAATCAGCACAGGCAGCCCAGTGTTGACACATCCCTCATTATGTCACTCTTATGTTGCTCTTAAATACAGCCCATGAGCAGAATGCTTGTGCTGCTCTACCTACTATATCTGTCGCCTGTCGGGAGTTGACTGTACCTTCAACACATGAGAACATGTCAGAAATGATGCTCATATGTTCAGCAAAAGTCCTTTCACACAACTGAAATGAAATGAAATCTCAGAGAAGTGCTATTGCCAAAGCATAGCAGGTCCTTCTCCAAATATGGGCTGAAAACAGCAAAGAGGTCAAGCGAGTTCATCGCTGCACGTTATGCTCTAATCTCTGAAGTAGACACATTAAACTTTGGCATTGTGAGCACATACTTTTTACGCATTTCCTCCTGTATTTCGGATGCAGAGGGTCCTGATTGACCTGAAATCAAACAGGACATGTATCAGTAATAATAGCTAACAGAAATATGACAAACACAGAATCGAGAAGGAAGAGCAATAATATTTAGGATTAATTAGGTGCAGAGCATGAGGTTACTTTGTATGAAATTTTAACATGTTTTACATTGTGATTGTTCATTATGACCACGATCTTTCATGCCATATCCGCTATATGAGGTTAGTTGATTAATAAAATATGAACATATACATTTGAAAGAGCCAAAAATAGAGGTGGCACAGTGGTCAGCACTGTCCCCTCACAGCAAGAAGGTTCCAGGTTTGAGTCCCGGCTCCAGCACAGGATCTTTCTGTGTGGAGTCTCCATGTTCTCCCTGTTCCTGTGTGGGTTCTCTCTGGTACTCCAGCTTCCTCCCACAGTCCAAAGACATCAAGAGGGAACGAGGCTGATTGATTCTCTAAATTGACCGTAGGTGTGACTGTGAGTGTGAATGGTTACCAAAGGCTGCTGGGTTAGGCTCCAGCCCCCCCATGACCCTTAACAGGATAAGCGGTAGAAAATGGATGGACGGAGCCAAAAATATAAAAGAGTTATTGTATTTCTTTGATTTGTATTTATATCACCATTTTAGTCTTCTATAATTGTGGGCTTGAGCTGTGTGGTTGCCTTTTAACATAGACAGTATATTTGAATTATGAATACCATGAGGATGAACGACAGCTTTGGGATCATTCAATAAGTTCATTACATGCTGCTTTCTATCTTGTTATAATTTCACAACCCCTGAATTTTTTTAAATGCCCACACAGACATTACATATGGAATACATATTGTTTGTACCTGCTCAGAGACTGCGAATGGAAATTAGCAGATCGCTCGAATAAACTCTTCTAATTACGGGTTTACTGTTTTTGTACAAGGTCCTTATCCACACAACACCTCCCCATAAGTGCTGGTGCAACAGGAAACATACTTGGTGGTGGTTTGCCACTGTTGGGATCAGATGGCTTGGAGCTGTCAGACCCCTGAGATTCCCGCATCCGCTGGAGCACATCCTCTGAGAGCTGGACATGTGGGAATACACACACACACACACACACATCCTTGTACTTAAATCTTTGTGAGTCTTTTCATTGATATAATGCATTCCCTAGCCCCTCACCCTAAACCTAACCATCTCAACTGACTGACTGACACTAACCTTGACCCTAAACCTGATTCTAACCTCGACCCTAAGACCAAGTCTTGACATTCAAACGGCCCTTTGAAGATGTGAGGACCGGCTAAAATGTTCTCTCTCTGTTAGTTAACTGCGTATTCTAGTTCTCCATATGTAGCAAGTACAAGAACACACACACACACACACACACACGAGCACACTGGTTTGAAAACAAGTCAATCGTGTGTTTGGTCAGCAGCCAGGCTCACTAGTGGAAGTCTGATGCTCCTGCCTTTCTCAGTTAGGTCGGATCTTCTCTCTGAAGGAGCTTCTAGGAATGACAGCAGCACATTCCCAGTGTAACTTCAGCAGGTGTACTGATAGGACACGCTGACAAGGTTTTGAAATGTTTACCTCTTCATTAAATGCAAGCAAGTCAAGCTAACGTGTAGCTGCTACTGTAGGAAATGTCATTGTGCATGTCACTGCTAGCTAGCCAGACATAATTAATCAAGCATTAATCAAGTCGCTGGGGTGGTTATAAGTGGCTTCGACCGGGTCATTTGAGGACGCGGGACCTGCCACAACCGCAAATGCCCACCAGCTAAAAAAAAAAAGAAAAAAGAAAAGTCGAGCCTCAGTCGTAATGTCAGACAAAAATAAATGATAAATAATTAGTTCCTTCAAACAAAACAATGATAACCTGATATCTACCTTCACTCCTTCAATTAGTGTGACCTTCGCGTCTTCGTCCAGTCCGAATGACACTTTCGCTGTGCTTCCATTTCCTCCCATGACAGCTAGCTCTTACTTCTTTTTTTTTTTTTTAAATATTAAATCCGAGCTTCGTGATATAACGGAGACATTCGCAGCTGGATTCGCCGCCGGAGCGACCGGTGGAAAAAATGCTCCAATAAAGGTCACTCTGGTGCCGCAGTATCCTGAAATGCTACTTGTTCTATAAAATCATCGGGGACCAATCATAACGGGTCGTAGATTATAGCTGGAGAGAGGGTAGATGGGAATTGTAGTTCAATTGTAGTTTTAAAAAGGCGCCTCCCACACAGCTTTTCCACATAAACGCGATGCATTACATGAATTTCTAGAATGCTGGACTCCCTCAGAAGTCAATGTTAATAATAATTCAAAGAAGAAGCCAAAAATAAACACTTAGAGAATCAGACAGAGAATCTTTTACGGCCATGTTTTATTCAGCATGTTATGGAATCATCAAAATAAGGCCAGAATATAATACAATCAATGTACTTAAATAAAAAAAGGAAATTTACAGATCAATTGAAAAACTATTTCACCACTTTTTTATCAAAAGAGGACAAAAATGCACATAACTGCAAACGGATTTCACACTCTCTAATCTGCAAACAATTAAACACTGTTCACCTGCACTGAAATATAAAAATTTACAAGAGTAAGGCAAAACAGTGTTTTGTTTTGTTTTTTTACTGTGTTGTTACTTTAAAATTGAGCAAAACTCAAATGCAACCTTGCAGGATATTTCCTACATACAGGTAACCATAGTGTAAGAATACTTCTTGGTTAAATACAATGATCCTTTTGTTTTGAATACACAGAATTTTCAGGGAAAAACTCAAAAGACAGCATGTCATAATTCCTTTAAGAGTTATAAGAAAATGTGACCTGCTTGAGAAGATTTGTGTGAGATTTTGAGACAACTCTTGAAATCAGAAGTGAAAACCGCCTCTACAATATTTCAGTAGTTGCCCGTTTTCAAGTTACTCATCTTACACATAAATGCTTAAGTTTGTCTTGCTCAGGTGAAGGAATGGTTATGTTTTATGCAATCATATTCAATCAATACAATAATTTGATCCCATAAAATTGAACAATATTGTTTATGGTCCATTTTCAACACTGATTACGTCATTGAAATACCTTGCGGATGCTTTAGTGATCTGAAACAAGGAGCTTGCCAAGGAACTTTGTTTTCATATTGCAGTAACACACAATCCATGAAAGCCTTTCCCTTGTCAACAAGACAGCAAAAAGTTGAGAGGACAAGAGGAGCAAGGTGATTCAGGAAGTCAGGGAAGCCGGTTAGGTCCATACTAGGCAGCAGATTACAAAAGTCAATTAAGAGGTAACTCAAAAGCCTTACAGATGTCAAGTTGACATCAAAAGAATGTTTGATTTTTAAAGACTTGGGCTCTTAAAATGGAGCTTAATCTTCATTATTGAGGATAGATCAGTCAATGCTGAAAGGCAGAATGACAAAGTGTGCTGAGACAAGTCAGCGAGCTCTCACGTCAAAGAGACAGCAGGACAGGGTTAATATGGTGTCTTTAGGAGCCACGGTGTGGAATAGTACTCCTAGCGTGGAGCTACAGCAGCAGTGCACTCTGGCAACAGTGTTACAAAAGCAGTTGCTAAGTTCACAGTCCTCCAGATAATTGGATAAATAGGTCCCTCCTTATGTGTCCAGTTCTAAACCTCACCTTTCCTCCGTGTCCAACTATGTTCTGGATATGTCCTTCCTCTCTCATAGCCACCCTGCATCATGTTCATGCATATTCATGTCCCTCATTCCTTCTCCTTCATGAGGAGTTATGCATTGATTGGCCTCCAACGATCAGCTTCAATGCTGTTGATGCTGCTGGACCCGTAAGGTCCAGAGGCTACATCGTCTAAGTATGCTCCATGCAACCCGGAACTGCTGGGACCAGACCCATCAAACTGGGTAGAGGAGTAGTACAGGCCCTGGTCCGTTAACTCCTTACGGGCCAGAGTCGTAGCTAAAGTTGGAGGAAGGTGGACGTCACTTTCTTCTGGCTCATCCACCTGTGACTTGTAAGAGAAAAGGATCTTGGGCTCTGACCTGAAGGAGAGAAGATGTTATTGGAAGAGACAGGGTTAGATAAGGTCAGGATTCATAATCTTCATATTTTGTAGACTCCTTCTCACATACCCAAAAAAGCCTTTGAGGAATGTTACATAAATAAGCGGAGCAAAGGCGGAGAAGTAGAGGAAGGTGGTCACGTCCACACAGCTGGGTCAGAAAACAAGAAGATTCTGAGTAAGTTTCCCGCAATACAATAATCACGATTAGAGCAATTCTGCAATAGTTGATATGACAATTCGTCAATTTTATATCAGGATATCTCTGTAACTGAGGAGGGAAAATATCCTAAAGGGCCAAAAAGTAGTAATTATGTACTTAGTATGAGGTTCATACAGACCAGAGTCCCTCTATGACTCCAGCACACAGCAGAGCACTGCCCAGGCCCTGGACCAGGTTCAGTAAAGACAAGATGGCAGCGTAGACATAGAAACTCCTCTTAGCTGGACAGAGGAAGTGAAAAGATGAATGAGCTTCAGTTCAATGTTATCGTGCACTGGTATGGCACAATAATAGTATGAGCTTTCATTTTCGTGACCATATGAAAACTGAAGCTGGTATCTCAACAAGCGATGTCAAGATTTGTCTTCTTTGATAGATTTTGAAACTCACACGGCAGAGAAATCTTCTCCCTCAGTGGTGTTTTAGGAAGGATCACGATCATGGAGTACACCTATGATAAAGATTACATGAACAATTAAGTTTTGATCAGATGTTTTTCTTGTATTTTTTTTCCCCCAACTGTTGCTCCTGCTACTAATGTACTCACCAGGAAGAAAAAGCAGGAGCTGGCCAACCAAAAGTGGCGTCCACCATGGCCGTAGATGTTGAAGTCCTCAGCAGACAGGTGGCTGTCTGGATACAGGATCTCCAGCGTGCCCTTCAGTAACACATCTTAGTGTCATCACTGTGTAGCTAACAGAGTCTTGAAGTGATGATTCAGAAGCTGTGCAGTTACCTGTGTGATGGAGTAGGCCAGGGCGAGCACCGCAGTGATAGCCAGCACACGTTTAATACTAGACTTGCTCTCGAGGTGACCTTTTAATTGGAGAAGCATAGTCAGAGCTGAAAAGTGGAACTACAAAGTTGGCATTTGAAAAGAAACAGAAATTTAAAAAATATGCTGTAAATAAGAACTGAAACAGAGCAAACTAACCGAAAGCCAGTCCCAGAATGACCACACTGAGCTCAATAGCCAGCAAGAAGAAGCGGGTGATTTCCCATAACACCTAGAAGAGAAAACAGACATCATGAGATCACGGTGGCTATTTTGTAACAGATATTTAATCATAAACACATGACTAACTTAACAGCTTAGTTCACACTCCAGAGAATTATATAATCCTTTGTAATGTTTTCTCAACTAGAGCAGCAATGTCAGTGTACGATGGGAACAGCCCGTCCATCTCTGCGCCCGTCGGGATCTGGCTGGTATGAGAGGAATGTCATTTCCCCCTCTGGTAAAAAATAAGCCATGCAACGTCATGCTGAAGCTGCCATCAGGCCCTCTGGGGAGCGCTTTAAACATGTGAGAGGGTGTCGCAGCTGCTGCTAATTCAATATGAGCACATCCCTGTTTCCACTTATCTGCTATTAGCCTCCTACTACCTCCACACAAAAACATTGACTATGTTAGTCGCAGACTGTTTTGCAAAAATCATGTTCAAACATATTAGAGAGATTTAACACTGAATGTTTCCCCACAAAATGGACAGAGACATCATTCACTGTTGTGTACAGTAAACATGAACTTCTCGTGACTTACAGCTCAGAATGTTTCTGGTAACAGAAGGAGAAATCTTAAAAAACAAAATAAAACCCACAATGTTGTTGCTATAAGAAATATTTTCATGTTGAATTTACTCAGACTTTTGGCTGAAAAAAATAAATTAAAAAAAACAAACATTAAGTTAGGAAATAATATCTGTTTTATCATTGTCACTTCCTTGGGTTTGGATAATTCTTCTCAAATTCTATCAATGGAAATATCTACGTTTTGTTACTTAAATCTCAGATATATAAAACAAACAGCCTAAAAAGTTAGTGCCAATCACAACACCATAAAAAAGGTTCCTTCTATTATTTATCATTTTCTTCAACAGATAAGTAATGATGTAGTCCTGTTGAGTGTTACCTGTGTCAAGAAACCTTTAACACCATCAGAAAGGCTATTTTCGTTGGCTGGTGCACTAAAATACCTCAATTCAACAGTACAAGGCAAGATCCAACTTTGAATTTTCTTGTTGTTGTGGCAGCAATTATATCCCAAATTGTGGCATTAATAAGCCATTTCAGAATTAAAACCCTTAGTATACAGATTCATTCTTACTTTGTCAATGATGGTGGCAGCGCTTGACGAACTGACAGTCATAGACACTATGGCCCGGGTGATTCCCACTGCTGCTACGACAAACACCTGAAATATGCACGTTACCTGTGTGTAAAACATTTTGCCTTCGGATACAAAACAGTATTTCCTAGCGTGAGAAAAAACATGGCAACAATGCATCTACTAATGCAAAAACCAAACAACTTGCAAGACAGGATTTCCTCTGTTATGGTAGAGAAAAGTAGATGAATAAGAGATATTTTGAAAGGGAGGAGTGAGCACATAACAATGCAATACTATTCTAGAATAATCTGAGCTGTTTGTTTAATGCGTTCATATTATTCTTGTTTCCTACCAGCAGGTAAAAGGTGATGAAGATAGGGCTAGAGGTGACTCGAATTTTTGCTCTGGCTGAAGGCAGCTTCCACATCAGGAATACAAAGAAAGCCACGTTAGGCACAAGCAGCAGGATGTCCCAGAACCGCACCCTGAGGAGAGACAGAGAGATAAGGGGATCACCATGTCTGCTAAGAAGTACACATTTACCTAACAAATGTATTCAATAGCTTTGTTTGCTTTAGTGCTGCACAATTTGGTGAAAAAAACATACTGTGAAACAAATTAGTGCGCTTATAAGCACGAAACAAAATAAAAACACAAAAAAATCTTTTTGCCATTGTGTTATAACATTTACCAATAACAAACAATAATTCACAAGTTCTTTTTCTTTCTTTCAAGTTGCAAGTAATGATTACCTGGAGTCTCTGACATCCTCATATAGAACTTGAAGACATTTGTGAGGTTTGGAGATGTTGGCTTCAGTGTCAGGGAGCCAAGTTGGGAATGCTGATGTGTTTTCCAGGGGTGTGGGTGACACACTGCCATTGTACTGAGCAAACCTTACCACAGCTGTTACTGTGGCTAGCATGGTGTCAGGACCTGAGGGGGGAGATGTGATACATCTTTACTGAATGTGACGAAAGAAGCAGAGAAAGACATTATTTCTCACAGGACCGAACATTATCAAATACATATAAGCACACAGTCAAGAAAACCAAACAGGTTTGTCCTCTGTACTGTACTAGGCAGGCACCTGCTACTGCTTTCTCCACCTAAACAATCATTATGTAACGAGCACGATTTCAACATAAGCAGATTGGCTCATACAAATGTGAGGGTTGCAAAGTGTAAAACTTATCTAACCCGCAAACATTACTTGTTATATTGCTACAAAAAAAACATATTAAGGATATTTTAAAAAATTGACGTTTTAACTCAAAAGCTGTCTGAAAGTCATTGAAATGTCTACTGGTATTTAAGTCACCTTATCAGTTCCCCTATTCATCAACGTACTTTTCGGTTAAGGGGAATTTCAGCCGACGTGTTAGCTGACGATGCTAATTAAGCTTTAGCCTTTAGCCAACGTCAGCGGCTGACTTGTTTGCATTTAAAAAGTTGTATTTTAAGCTTCTCTTTTTTTTCAAAGCCACTGTGTGGACTTGAACACACAGAACGGCTGATAAGGAACAGCTGCTTAAAACCAGGGTGCATCAAAACAAACTAACGCAAGTGCAGTGACGCTACCTAACCCTTCGCAGCTACAACTTTAGCAGGTAAAAATAAACACCTTACCGATTCACAGAGCTCGAATTTCACCGTCACAAATGCTGGAAACTGTGTCGCTGTATAGGAAATTCTAGTTCATGTTTCACACACTGTCAGAAACAGAGGTCGGTCGATAAATTGGTCACTACTTCAGGACATGGCTGCGTTGGGCAGTTCGCTAACACACGATCACCTGACATCGCTCACCAGACTCGCGAAACACATCTCGCGACATTAAACGATGAGATCTCGATAGATGGAAGTCAGCAGCTACACGTTGACAGTGTCAGAGCGGTAGAGAAAACCAGAAAACAGCCTCCCCAAACGCAATGCCCTCGTCTTATTGTCCTATATTTTTTACCCATAGACTCCCATAAAAGTCCTCCTAAAATACATAAATATACACATCCATGTGCTGTCTTTGATTCACTTTCAGTATTTTTTTTTTTACTTTCAGTGCTCTTCTTTACATGTCTGTCAAGAATAATTAAGTAATCAAGACATTGATTCCACATTCACATTTTTAACCTGCAATATCAGCATTGTCATATTTACTTGAATCTTGTATGTTTGCAAATTTGTGGAATTCTACCTAATCTTACAGTTCAATGTAAAACACCCAATGAAAAGAATGTAAATACAAAGTCTCATGAATGCTGGTGGCAGCTCATCATTATTACATGTCATCACGCTGACAGCAGAGGAAGAGGGATTGTAGTTGTGGGGATGTTAAAGTCCTGCATCTGTGCTGTAGTTTGCTCATAGCCCAAAAATAGCGTGGATAGCTTTTCTAACAAAGCCTGCAAGTCTTGTAACAAAGGATTATTTTCTTCAATGATTGAAATTACAGAATAAAGCTGGAAATCAAGATGGGTATCATTCAAAAAACATTTACAGAAAAGTTGGTTGTCTCTTTGATATTACAAAGACAGAATGAATAGTTTAATGTATCATCATAGTTGGTGGCACGGTGGTGCAGTGGTTTGCACTGTCACCTCACAGCAAGAAGGTTCTGGGTTCAAGTCCCGGCTCCAGCACAGGATCTTTCTGTGTGGAGTCTCCATGTTCTCCCTGTTCCTGTGTGGGTTCTCTCTGGTACTCCAGCTTCCTCCCACAGTCCAAAGACATCAAGAGGGGACGAGGCTGATTGATACTCTAAATTGACCGTAGGTGTGAATGGTTGTCTGTCTCTATGTGTTGGTCCTGTGATGGACTGGTGACCTTTCCAGGGTGAACCCTGCCTCTCACCTGAAGGCTGCTGGGATAGGCTCCAGCCCCCACGACCCTTAATAGGAACAAGCGGAAGAAAAATGGATGGATGGATGAAGCAATAGTAGATTCAGAGCTTGTGTGTATGGGGAGTAATTTGCATTTCCTAATATCAAGAGTTAATATGGACTTGGCATCAGAATCAATCTTATTTAGCCTCCATGTTGCGTACCAAAAAACCCAAAACGTCATTCTTGATGTGTCAGTGTAACGGTTATATTGAGTCAGGAGACATTCAAGATGCAACAAATAATTCAATTTTTTTTCTTGATGATTTAGATTATCACACATCAGCAACAATGATGAAATATTACTACTACTATATTATTACTCAAATATTTGTAAATTCTTTACTGCGTTATTTGTTTATATTCCTTATATTATTCCTTACACTGTTAGGCATTCTGTGGACAGCAAAGAAAGAATTTCATTGTACAGGGAAACATGTTTCCAAACTGTGCATATGACAATAAACACTTTGAATCTTGAATCTTGAATAGCAAACTATTTATTCTGTCTTTGTAATATCAAAGAGACAACCAACTTTTCTGTAAATGTTTTTTGAATGATACCCATCTTGATTTCCAGCTTTATTCTGTAATGTCAATCATTGAAGAAAATAATCCTTTGTTACAAGACTTGTCGGTTTTGTTAGAAAAGCTATCCACGCTATTATTGGGCTATGAGCAAACTACAGCACTGATGCAGGACTTTAACATCCCCACAACTACAATCCCTCTTCCTCTGCTGTCAGCGTGATGACATTTTTAGGTTTATTGAGCCGCATGTCACCGGCTGCCCATTTGAAGATTTATAATCACTTTTAGATTAATGAGTGCTAAATCTGCTGCAGTATTTGATTTAATAGAACAAAATGTGAAAATATCTCAAGCTTTTACTGTTCACATATTTTATTTTAGGCATAAAACTAAAACCCCAATGAAAAATTTGAGTTTGAGATGAGCCTGTTCTTTTTGGGATGGAGCTCTGGGACTTTTAATTGACTGTAAATGGAGAACGGTGTTTCACACAGGTTGTAATGATATTTCTGGTGTTGGTTTGGCAGGGCTCTAGTTTAGTAAACTCTGCTGCATTCAACAAAGTATATTCCACATTTATCAAATGGCCTTTTCCCGTGTTGTGCTAAATGGAGAAGTTCTAAGCCCCCTTCCCCTGGTTTTATTAATGGTTTTAGGATATATTTCATGAATCAAAAACAAGCAAAAAATACTTGTAAAATAAGTCTAGACATTGCTCTACCTGTTATTCTAATCTAAAAATTCCTGTTCTTTTTTGTCCTTTTTGCTCCATTGTGTGAATTTAAATGCCGAATGTTACTTTGGAATGAACATGTCCCCTTTATTAGGGCTTGAGCTTGAAGGTACTTCAGGCGATACCCTATTATGTTTGCTCGGCAGAGCAACACATTAGCAGCACTAATTTTTTGGCTGTATTTTGTTTTGTTTAGTTTTCCTGACAAGAATCCCCGTTTTTTCATTTTAGTATTGTATTGAACTTGACCTGTAATCATTATCCTCACTGTATTTTCCAGTGTTCAATAAAGTTTGTATTGGGAAAAAAATTCAAGGAACCATTGTAAAACTTCGTGGGCGGTGTAGATGACGTCACGACGTCCTGACATCCTTAAATCTGACGTCAGTTACGTTTCGTTTGATCTTAAACAATGCTCCTATAAAGCCCTGCCGCCACTTCCAACTGTCGGTCCTGCACTTGTTCTGAGTGAGGACCTACGCTGTGCGACCAAACTATTTCCTGATATTAAATTATTGCTATTGAGAAAGATTTCTTCTTCTGATTCTCTTCTACCAGTGACCAAAAACTTCATTTCCTCTCAGGATGTTTCAGTAAGTGCTTTTTAAAATGTCTGTGATTTTTTTTTCTTCTTCCTGAGTTAAAAGTTTTGTCTAAGTCACAAAGGATATTAGTAATTAAAAAAAAAAACTCATTGAATTTGCTGTAACTTGTGATTTGTATTGATTTGAGTTGGTTTGTAGCCCTTGCTTCATGTCAGTAGGAATGTTAGCATCTCTGGCGCCACAGTGGACACTTCAGTGGAGCTCCGTCCCTCTGGGCTCATGAATTATCAGTTTATTAAGTGATGGTGTCCCTGCTAAATTATCAGCGCGTAATTTGGAAAAGTTTCATGTATTTTGTTTTATATCTTTACAATAATGAAGCGAAATGTGCCAAAAGACCCGCCTTATCGTAGGTTTCACCAGTTCATGCTATTAGCTTACTAGCTAGGAGTTTGTTATGGTCTTTAAAGGTAGCATTCTGAAAGTTTGACTCTTCTCTTTGGTGTTTTCATGTTGGTTTTTCTTTAACAGTCATTCCATTTTAGAGATATTGTTTGTTTTTGTTTGATTTCGATGGTTTCATGTTAGAAACGAGATGGATGGAGTTCATTTATTGTTTCATTCTGTGTTTTTTTCTGAGCTGAACAACTTTGGCTGAGGTAAAGTGAATGTTTGCATTGAATGAATTTGCTTTCTTTTGTTCCAAGGTGGTATTGTAAGTGCTGCTTGGCAAAGTGAGAAACATTAGAATTTCTGGCACTAATAATGATGTTAATCATGAAGCTAAATTGATGGATCAGATCTTGAATGAGCACTGGTCCAGCTCCGTCCCTCTGTGCCCCACTTGTGGCATTTTACCCCCGCTGTTAAAAGTTCTGTGCGTTGTGACTTGATAAGAATAAAGTGTCATTAATATATATCAACTCTTCCTCCCAGACGTGAACACAACCGGAGGAGGCATGCTCCATCACCTCTCCCCAAAGCCCCCTCATGGCTGATGATACCCACCGTCAGTGAGGCTTTTCCAGAGGTCGTTGACGTGGTGCAGTCTGCCAAATTAATAGAAACCCTCAGATGCAACCCAATGTTCGAGGAACATCATGAGCTCCAGAAGAGGTCGGATGATTTCTTAGATTTTAAGTTGGAATAATTTCACTAGATATAAAGAGGGTTGTGGTTTTGTGACCCACCCTCACCTGGACTGGTTGTGGGAGGATCAGTGAGGATGTTGTCAGAGGGGTGAATGTATTAGAACATGTTTGTACTTGATCTGCAGAGAGAAGACCTTGGAACGTCTTCAGGCTCTCTTCCGGGAATGGGTGCAAGATGTGTGCGATGAGCTGTTAAGAAATGGTTGAATCATTCAAACACCTGTGAATATCTGCAAAGCTGAAAAAGGAACCATTATAAATGCAAGAAATCTCTGGCATGAGGTCACACTTCCCACGGTTCTGCCCCTCTAACAAAGGCCACTTTACGAACTCTATGGATGAACAATTTACGTATTTTATTGCGTGTTTTTAGTGTGTTCCTGCTGACATTAAGGAGAAGGCCGGGGGCAAGGTCGTGCCCTTTGGATCGTACCTCCTGGGAGTTCACAGCAAAGGTAACCACCAGCTTCTTTCTTCACAAATGTGCTTCATCGTGTGTTGGCGCAGCCTCGTCTGAAAGAAAGCGGGGTGAGTAATAATTGCCACCTTTTAATTACCTTTAAATACTTGTCCCTAACACCAACCTCTGCTGTTTTGACAGGATCTGACATCGACTGCCTGTGTGTTGGACCCGCATTTGTGGAGCGGCAGCATTTTTTCACCTCCTTCGCCAAGAGGCTCTGGGCTCAGCAGTAGGTGACAGAGATGCGTGTGGTGAAGGAGGCCTTTGTCCCTCTGATAGAGCTCACCTTTGAGGAAGTGGAGGTAATTTGCCTTGAGAAAGAAGTAAACATTGTGCAGGCAAGTAAAATATTTAGTTTTTTTTAACGTAGCTTGTGTCTTCATAATTTTTGTGTTGCTGTATTTTCAGGTGGACCTGGTCTACGCCTCCATCTACAGGAGCAGCATCCTCGACATCCTGCAGACAGGGCTGCTGAGGGAGATGCAGCGAGCTTGTGTGCTTAGTCTCAACGGGAGTAAAAATGACAAACAGTTCTTCACAAGTCCTGACAGCAGTTGTTTTTCATATTTGTGTTTCTGCTGTGATGGAACTCATATTCATCCTTTGTTTAACTCTGTGTTTTTACAGGATACCGTGTCTCGATGGAAATCCTCCGTTTGGTGCCCAGCCAGGAGACTTTCCGCCTGGCTCTGGGGGCCATTAAGCTGTGGGCCGAACGTGAGTTGAACACACAAAACGAGTTGAGTTTGTAAGAGGTTGGGCAGATGGATTCCTCTGAACTTGTCTCATCAATATCTGTGTACATTTCCCATAATTTTGAATTAATTTCCTCTGGATTATTGCAAATCAGACCAAGATTGTGTACTGGAGATAATGATCTTTTCTGCCATCGTCTCATTTCCTTCCAGGCCGAAATATTTACTCCAACAAGCTGGGCTTTTTGGGTGGCCAGGGTGTGCCAGCTCTATCCCAATGCTGCACCAGCCACCCTGGTCATGAAGTTTTTCCACGTTTACTCCATGTGGCGAGTTGTTGACTGAACATCTCCAGAGCCACTGCAGTCTAGTTTTTCTTTAAAGGCCCCGTGAAACAGAAGTCAGAGCACTTTTTGTTTCTGGATCTTCAGAACAGTGGAAATGTATTTTTGCCCTCTGAGGCTGATGGACTCTGCAGTACTACATGTAGAGTAACACACAGTTCTCTGAGTTCATGAGTCTGTGTTTGACCTGCAACACCTTGTGTTTTCTGTTTCAGGGAGTGGCCCACCCCAGTTACCCTGAAAGTCAGAAAGGACTTGGACTTTGACCTTCCTGTGTGGAACCCCATGGTGAGACCTCACTAGGATGCGATGTGGTTTTCGACTGTCAGCTGTATCAGATGTGCTCACCGTGCTGCGTTCTGCTGCATCTTCAGGTGAACGTCAGTGACAGCAGGCACGCAATGCCTTTCATCACACCTTGCCACCCGGAGCAGAACACCTGTGTGAACGTGACACACATCAGCCTCAACATCAGCATGGGAGAGATCATCCTGGGTATGCTGTCACTCGTCTCGTCTCACGTCACCCCTCACACGTGACTTTGTGGGCATTTATTTATGATGTGGATTTCACCTCAGAATTTGAGTGTTTGCTCGATCACAAAGGAAGGATCACAAATGTCTCCTTCTACTTCCACAGCCAACGACATCATCAAAAGGATCCAAAGGAATGAAGCTGACTGGTCTGCACTTTTCGAGGAGTCACGATTTCTTGACAAGTTCCCGTATGTATTAAGTTAATGAAAGACACAAAATCAGATGACCGCATCAAGAATACGCACATGCATTCACACACTTTTGTAATCTGTGGATATTTTCCATGTTATTTGTTTCCATGGTTGATTACTGTAATATTTTCAACATAGTGCTCTGATAAAGCTCCTGATGGAACTGGAAAAGGAGGCCCAAGAAAATACTGTTTTTTTTTTTTTTTTAAATGCTGGTTCATTCAATTTGCCGTGTAAAATTGTAAAATGTATGAATCATTCACCCAAGTTCTTGAATGTTATTTCTTCAGTTTATTTAATTTGGTAGAGCTGAGATTTATGATCAGCAGAGTAAGAGTTGAACTTGGGTCGGAGGCTTAAGAAATATGTCACTATGTCTCTTTGTGTTTCAAGGTTCTACCTTGTGGTGGAGGCCAGCACAAAGATGGAGGAGGAGCATCATGAGTGGTGAGTTGACAGAAGAAAGAAGCAGTCAAAATGAACTAATGGAGAGGGTCCTGGAGATCATCTGCTGACTGATGAGAGAGAAAACTGTTTAAAACTTTTATCTCCAGCTACTGCAGTACTTTATGGTATTTTCCCTCCCTCGGGACAGGCTTCATTGAGTCCAAGATCCGGATCCTCCTGGAAGGAGTGGAGTTAGTGCCTGATATTTCTTTGGCCCACATGAACACCCAGTCCTTCTCCGGGCTCAACAGCAAGTAAGAGAGCTAAACTCTTCTGTTCCATTTTGATCATGGCAGGCAGTTGTCGAGGATGAATTCATAGATTGCTGTATGAGCTGCTTCCTCGTTTTTGATCTTGCGCTACCTATCG
Source organism: Aulostomus chinensis (assembly GCF_037954235.1). Classification (NCBI taxonomy): domain Eukaryota; kingdom Metazoa; phylum Chordata; class Actinopteri; order Syngnathiformes; family Aulostomidae; genus Aulostomus; species Aulostomus chinensis. The sequence goes on from NC_141322.1 coordinate 14,266,376, forward strand.
ACTACAAATACTGAGATGTGTTTCTAATATTTGAGGCGTTTGTGTCGACCTATTGACCTCTGTTTCAGTGGAGAAGTGAGCACCAAGTGGCTGATGGGACTTCTGCTGACGGAGTACCCCCATCGCCTTGACAAGCAGCTGGACTACACCATCAAGACCTTCTGCAACTACGGTTCTTTTTGAGTCTTTGTTGTGTTTTTCCAAAGATGAAGCAGTGTTGTGTGCACAAAGATTGTGAACCATCTGTTGTTCTTCTACTGTTGCAGTCTACAGCAAGGCTGAGCGCCGCCGGGTCCCTCTGGACGAGGGAACGAGGCTCTCGGTCGACTTTATGAGGAGGGAAGAGCTTTTCTGGGTGCTTGTCAGTGAGGATAAACATTATCCTCAGCCTACACCTTGCGTCCACCAGGACTATGCTGTCCAAAATCCAGATGAGGAGACCCCCCCGAAGCCGGCCACCTTCAGACCAGAGCCTCTCCGTGGGAAGCGGGGAGGCAAGAAGACACCCCCCTCAGATGACCCTGAGGCAGAGAAGCTGAGAGCTCATGAGGTGCATCAAACTATCTTTGGAGGTTTCTGATGACACACACTTTTCAAGTTACAGTTGGAAAAACAACATCTGGCTTTGAGATTTTACTTTGTGGAAGTTTGACATGCAACTGTTAGCGTCCTTGACAGAATGAGACTTACGTGCTGTTCTCAACTTGATCTTACAAATCTTTATCTTTGGTTGTCTCGCAGGAGGAATTGTTCGACGCGCTTTACGGATTCCAGTGAAGACTCAACCAGGCAACAACTTTTTTCCTTCTATTTATTCTTTCTTAACAGATTGATTGTGTTTTGTTTACCATTGTTTATCATTTTCATTGTGATTTTGTATTATGTATCTAATAATTCTAATCTTTTTTCTACTTCCCCAGACCCTCCAGAAAATCATTGCGTAAATTAACGTAAGATCAGCTAAACTTTGCGTAATAAGCGTTAGCGTTCCTACTTTCAGCATTCCCGCATTTTTGTCATTAAAAGTCATCCTTTTCCCTCCCAAAAACTGGAAAATGTAGCATTTTTCCTTGATGCAGGAGCCATTTTCGTGAACTGATGTCAATTCCGCCGTATTTTTTGTGACTTTCTCGATGCGACGTGAGACATCACAATGTCTCTGTTTACACGTACGCCTTATTCAGGTTAAGCTTCATATTCTGGTGAAGTAATGCTGGGAGTAAGGCGTTGATATATGCGGCAACCGGGGGATTATTTGTATTTATGTTCGTGGCGTATTCCCAAAGACGTCATTTTTCTAAGTGCGAAGAACACGAACAGTGAACCTGCTTCACTCCCAGGTCGTCACTAAGCAACCTCACTAAACTTCTGGTTCCTTCAAGTCGTATTAAACTGGCCAACTAAAATGCAACGGCGTCAAAGTAAAAGTAGCCAACAAATAGTCTCAAATGCACTTAGAAAAGTAACTTCATTATATAATCACTGCGTCACAGATGTATTACAGTTGCACACCTCGACGTCTGGGTTGTATGTTCACATTCTGCTCTCAGCAGCTGCAGCTACACAGTTGTAAGCAACTGTTAAGGAGCTTTTTTCCGATGAACGTGTTTCCATGACTCAATATTCGGGTTTAACACAGGCAGATGCCGGCTGTCTTATTTGGGATTTTAGTAATTACAACATGTTGTGCATTTCTTTTCAACGAACCACAACTTTCTAATTTTGGCAGCCCAAAATGAACTCAAACAGCCCTGCAACTTTTGTTGTAATTTTTAAGGAGCTCCACTGCAGCAATTAAAAAAAACAAACCGCGAAGTAGATGCGCGAAACACAAAATCCCTGTTAGTACAGTGGTCAGTACATCTGCCGTCAGGCAGAAGACCGGGGTTCGATTCCCCGACGGGGAGAGTGTTGCAGCTCTTTGTTGGTTTATTGCGTTTTCTTCTTTACTATTGTGTCAAAGTGTTTGTCAGTGTATAATAATGGTATTCAGTTATTCCATAAGTTGATTAGATTTTGATAGTATTTTTTGCTATTGTCCCCATACCGACTTCATGTGAGTCGTGTTTTGCTGGGGAACAGGTCAGAGGCAGCAGTAGGAAACCTGATGGTCATTTTACTTGTTTTCATTTTAAAATAACTGCACAAATGATAAATAAATATAAAGGAAGATTTTAAAACCAAAAAAAAATGACAGCAGGGCAAAAACATAATCAATTCCTCTTGTCCACAAAAGCGTTCACTCGTGTTTTGCCATGTCCAGCTTCTCACCTGTGTGAATATTCCGGTGTTTTTTTTTTAAGTGAGTCATATGATTGGATCATTTCCCACAACGACATCAGGTTTCTCATGAACCATTCACTGATGCCTCACTGTTGAGGGGAAGTGTTGCCTCATTTAGCTGTCACACCTCCTCACCCTCTTCACTCTGCTGCCACCTGGTGTCCTCAGCTGTGAAGGGCAGCCTTCATTTCTCCAGGCTTTACTTCGTGGCTGGGGCCATGAGGCCAGAACAGGCCTGAATTAATATCAAATTCTCACACATTCAACTTCACCCCATATCAAATGTTAACTGTTTTTTTAATGTTAATTACATGTGCTTGCACTGAGCCATATTTCTTCCACGAACAACTTTGAATCTGAGAATATTCAGACAAACTCTTCATTGTGCTGAATAAAAGTCTGCTCAGTTTGCCATCATCACTCTCTCCTGTGAGGAGGAGGGCGTAGGCCTCTCATAATTGCGTTCATGTAAAAACATTGGAGACCCGTGATAGCATCAGCTAGTGCTGTGACATCGAGTCTCCGTTTTATTTTTCCTGTAGTTGTAGTTTGTGAGCAGCTATCGGCAGAGACAGAGCTGACTATTTCCCACATATGTACACTTGTCGTGTGAATCCCACACTCTGTTACAAATAAGACCCCAGATCTGATTTTGTGCCTCTCAAGTTCTAGTTTTGACATTCATACGGTTCACATTGATCACTTATTTGAATCACGGTTGCTATTATTTGTCCAATTCACTTGTTGTCACTCCACTGGCTTCCTGTTAAACACCGTTCTCCATACACTCGAGGCCATCCATAACCTGGCTCCTCCGTACCTCTCTGACCTCCTACACATCAATGCCCCCACCCAGTCTCTCGGGTCTGCCTTCCCCATCAGCCTGGCTGTCCCCCTCCAGCCTGTAAGTCCACCATGGGGGCTAGAACCTTCAGCCGCTCCGCCCCTCGCCTCTGGAACTCCCTTCCCCCTGACATCAGGAACACTGCCTCCTCCCTCTTGAAATCCCACCTCAAAACCCACCTGTTCAGGCAGGCTTAGGATTAATGTTCCTCTGTCTGTTGATGTTCTGCTGCAAACGCTGATGGCTGCTTTAACTTTAGGAGTGTTTTACCGTTTTAAATGTATTTTTGATTTGTTGTGCAACGACCTCGAGTGCCATGAAAGGTGCCTTATAAAATGAAGTTATGATTATTATTGTTTCTTTGGAATCCACAGCAGAAAACTAGAGCAAGTCCATATTCAGCGTTGGACAGATCACAAGACTGAGGAGGTTCAAAGATGCCACTCCAACTTTTGTTGCGAAGGAAGCTGCAGGTTTACCATCGGGTGAGTGTTCCGTCCTCTGCGTTTTTTCCGGGATGAACACAAAAAGGATAAAAGATTACCAAGGACTCGTGTTCTAAAGGAAACTCTGCGGTTCTCTGACCTCAGGCATTTTTCAAATGACGTTCTCCATTCTCATGATGGAATTTTTCAAGCTGAAACCTGAGGAGAACGGCTGTCTGACGGCGTATTTTGGAAAGGTCCAGATGGTAAGTGATGGTAAGCTATGACTGGTTAAAGTGAAATAAGCAGCACACTGATTGAACTGGAGGTTTGTTCCCTAAGAGTGTAAGATGAGTTTAGTGATACCTGGTTGTGTGCTCAGGTCATTCAGGGTGGAGTGATCGGACGACTCACAGCCAGATACTCCGAGAGCTCCCTGCTGCTTCTGTCCATTGGGATTTTCTCTTTAGTGGGACTGGCTCAGGTACACAGTAACACACACACACTTGAGTTAATAACTATTCAGTGATGCACTATACTGAAAAGGTTAACTGGATCTCTGAAAATCAATCCTTGTGTGACCTCAATCAAAATGGGCCTCATTCGTGAAATGTTCTTATGCACAAATTTGCTCTTTGTAAGGAGTTTCACACAGCCAGCGGGCGCGAGCACGATTGAACCGAAGGTTAAAAAAGTTCTGTTGTTTGTAAGAAGGTTCCATGCTAAAGGCACAACACGCAAAACTCTGGAATATAGTTTATTTTACTTCAATTTATTCACTGACTTGCTGTGAAACATATTTCATAGTTGATAGTCCAGGAGTACTTGTGCTTGGGTAGTACTGTGTAGACGCACAGAAGACAGCAATGAAATTTGACTGAACTCACCAACAACAAAAACAGCAGGACAACTTAAAACTCCTTAAAATATAACAGGATTTATTGATACTAGCAAAATCAAAAGCTGCAGGGTGGGATGGCGGCTCGCCAGTGACAGGTGACAGCAATAGAGACGAGCAACTGAGCAAATTCTCTTCAAACTACAGTTTGCAGAGTCCAAATTAGTTAAATAAATACCATCCATACTCTACCACTTCTCTCTATGGCTCTGGTCAGTGTCTTTCACATGATATATTGTAAATATATCCTGATGTTTATTTTGAAAGTTGAGTGCAAGGTACCACTTATTCTACAAAGTACTTGTCTAATTTAAGATAGAACAGACTTACCTCGTTATAAAATATAATACTTTCCATGTTTACTCGTTAATCTTTATTTAAACCTGCCAAAATAATGACATTTCTGACGCATCATTTTAAGCACTATATTTAATTAACAATGTCATTCAATCACATAATCTTTACAGGCTTGAACTCATTCCAACGTTATCCAACAGTGTCTGGTCAACGCGCTCTCAGAAAACTCCAATGAAGACCACACGTTCTTCACATCATGCCGTCATGCAGCACATTCTCTCAGAAGGACACAGAAACGTGGTGATGGTTAGGAGTGGATCGTGACACGTGCTTTGGGGTGACCTGTCATCATCCTGTAGGCCAGGTGAACGGGTTCGTTCAGGTTTGCCTTAAAGGTGTAGATGTGGGTCGTCCCGCTGGAGGGGCTGACGTTGAAAAAGCTCAGCCTGTGGGTCTTAAAGCACAGCCTCATCTCTAGCCTGCGTGACACTGTGGTCCTCTTCAGTGGCACGCTGTGACCTTGCTCGAACGCCGTCAACAGATTGTTGAACCACATCAAGCACCAGGAGCTCCGGCTGCTCTCCAGAGCAGAGGGAATCCCACTACGCTCCAGCTTCCCACTGTAGCACAGACCAATGATCCAGGGGGAGCCTTCCAGCTCCACCTCCCAGGTATGATCCCCATCAGAGAAACTCTGGGTGCTGAGGACCTGGAAAAAGCTGGTGAACCTCCGAGGAGAGGCCGGGTACGGCTGTTTGGTAGCACTGAACGTCACCGTCTTCAGGTCCTCCGAGAGGATGAGGTTGGGATGAGCAGTTTCTGGGTCAAAGGTCACCTCTGATGGGTTGAGGGTGTTTCGAAGGGAGCGCTGAATGGCTCCAAGTTTTTCCCTCAGCTCAGTGTTCATGTGTTCCAGTTTGGGACAGGCTCGGTTCGGGCGGACTTTCACTTCCAGATGACCCTCTTCTTCTCCAACCGGGTTCATCAGCAACTCCACGATGTGCGGCTGTAGACTTTGAAGCTCATCAGTGAAGGTATTCTCATCATCTTCAGTCAGGAGAGACTCTGCTCTGAGCACGGCCTGCCTCAGCTGCTTCGTCAGCTCGGACGCTTGACCGACCCGACTGCGTAAGCTGGCCTCACCTGGAGAAAGCTCTTCATCAATCAGCTGCATCACCCGCACACTGTAGCTGTGTGTTGCATCTTCTATCTGCTTTAAAAGGGTCGATAACTTCTCCCTCTGCCGAGCATTGGCAGCAGTCACCTCCACCTCTCGTTCCACCTCCTTCCTCAGCACGCTGTCTGCCATCTCTAGCATGACTGTCAACTCTGTGACCTGAGATGCCAGTTGGAATTTTGGTTCATTCAGTTCCTCCTTGCGTCTTCCCCTTTCTGTGGATCCACACCCAATTTGAAAGCCGTTCCCCTTGCATCCTGAGCTCTCCTCCCGCTGGCTCCCTCCAGCTCTATCCTGGTGGCGTTGTGTGTTTGAGTCCTGCACGACAGCATCACTCTTGAGGACTACATGGCCTGCAGTGGGTACGACTTTACCCGCGTTGGCTTTGTACGACTCAACAATGCTGCGCATTTTAGAGCTTTTCACAATGGCATCGTTCCCCTGGTAGGAGGCCTGACACTCAGGGCAGCTGTGTTGGTCGAGACCTTCTGCAACAGTTTGGATGCAGGCATAGCAGTAGATGTGACCACAGGGCAGAGACACTGGCTCAGAGAACAGCTGCAAGCAGATGGGGCAGGTAAGCTCCTGGGCCAAGGCCTCTGAATGATCCTTTACAGAAGGTTTGGCTTCAGTCTCGCTGGCTGCCATGATGCCAGATCCTGTAAAAACAGACAACACCTTAACAGTATAAACTTGACTAAACACCGTATGAACATCTCAATACATACATGTGAATCATTCATGTTAAAAGGAGCTGCTATTACCATTGAAATGTTTCTCACATGTTCCTGTCAAAGAAGTATGAAGCCCCTGATGCAAAATATCACTTTCTTGATTTTACTCAGGAACCTCACTCGTGACGTGTCCAGCATTTAGTCACACATGAGCGCGAGGCTCTTACTTGCTGGCATCAGCTTCAGGAAGGTGTGCCCACCAGCTACAAAGTCGTGGGAACGACATCTGCTTGAGGAAATCAAATGGAAGGAAACGTTTCTACGTTGACAGTTTAATCCTGCAAATCTTGTCTGGCTCTACCAAAATATTAGAGAGAACATCTGAAAGACGAATCCAACGAGTACAAAGTCAAAAAACAATATAAGTGAATTATATCTCAATACACGAAAAATTGTTCGAGTTGTTTTCATTGCCATGAAAGTGAATAAGAATTTCGGTTTGGCAGAATGTTTACGGTGTCATTTCCTGGAAATGGAGACTCAAGACCCGAGTTCATATCCATGTTTATAATTTCAGCACACATTTATACAGATCTGTTCTAATCTTACAAGTTCAGCACACATTTATACAGATCTGTTCTTATAAATTCAGCACACGCCGTTGTGACTTGGAACCACAACTCACACATTTTGTGATAGAACCTTCCTTAATTTGCGGCAAACGCGTACATGACACATCCACCACGAAAAACGACACGCTGAACTGAGAATTTGTTCCAGCTCTGATGAGGCTACTTTATTTGCTGTCAATTTTATATCCTGTCGCTTGATGTTAGACTATAATATTCGTCAAATACAAGATAAATATAAAAAAAGAAAAACTCGAAAGTGGCTCTCGTGGAATGTGACGTCAGACGCAACCAATTATGGGTATTAACATATTTTACAAGGACCGATAGCAGCGGCGGACTAAACAAACGTGGGCTTTTTCTGTCGACTAAACGTGAAGGCCGTAAATGTTTCTGGGTCTTCAACACGAACTTTGTCTTTAGTCGCAGATTCACGAAGAGCAGAAAACTCAAGACAGGCGAGGAAATAAACGCACCGTCTTCCGCTCCGCTAAGAAGCTGAACTCTCCTCAGGAAAACACGAAGCGTTGGTAATCATGTGGTTGAATTGAGAAAAGGCCCGGAAGGCTGAACTTACCTACAGACAGATGTGCGTGACTCAAGCCCTTCCTGTTCAGCGGACAGTGAACGCGCAGTGGGTCGCGGCAGTCACGCCCCCAGCTGTCAGCAGCCGAAGCTGAGCTCACCTGTAGATGCGAACCTTCCACCTCCGAAAAACTCTGCTAGTATTTCATGTGTGTGTCAATACATGCGTGGAAGTTAGTTGGTCTTTTGCACTTCGCAATAAAGACCAGAAAAAAAAAAAATCACTTTAAATTGGATTTTTTTTAACCAAAAAATAAATAAATGCGAATTAAAAGAAACGAGGCAGAGTTTCAGTTTTAAGATTGATTTATATTTATAAATTCATTTGGTTAACAAAGTCAAATGGCAGTGGTCCCTCCCAATGAATCACCCACCCACCCCCACAGGCCATCTTAAATAGGAGTGTGTCATTGCTAGGCCAGGTCAAACCACTGCTCCAACATCTCAGCAAGGTCTCACACACACACACACACACACACACACACACACACACACACACACACACACACACACACACACACACACACACACAAGCACTTCCATATTTGGTCACAGGCAGTACCTGAAGGGAAGACGGGTTTCGCAATGATCTGTGGTTTTTCAGATGAGTCTGTTTGCATTAAAACTGAAATAATGACAGTTTCTTACAACCCTGTACTCCTCTCCAAGCTGGATCAGCCCTGATCCTGCAGCGAACTTACCCTTCCATCCCGAGACCTCAGGGATTTTCCCTCCTGAGGCTGATGTAGACAACACTCCTGTGTTGACAGTAAATTCTGAAAAAAAAAAAATTTCTCAGAGAAAATCCCCCTACCCCCTCCTTTAAATACGTATCTGAGTCTATCAACAGACTGTAAATACATAAATATATAACACACATACATACACACCATACTTGGTTGCTTCACACATGCAGCGATAAAACCCTCCTAACCACACTCAGAGACTTTCTTGGTTGTCATCATCACACAATTTCCTTACTCTCCTCTGCTGAGGAGGAGAGCGAGTTTGTTCGCTGGCTATCAGAGAACAGGAAGTAGCAGTTCGACCTTGGGCATCTGCGGGATTGAGGCGTTGCTGGTGAGGGCACCTGGCAAAGCTGATTCTTTTCAAACGCGTTTCTGGCTCAGGTTTCGAGTCGATGTGCGGGACAGTGTTGAAGGCATTGTGCAAATTCAGTCTTGGGAATGTTAAGATGCTACATTTAAAAAAAAAACCCTGAACCAGTATGTAATTTGAGAAATGCCGCATGTGTCCAGTTACAGCAGGATTCTCTCCTACGAACGGCCACGTCCAGTCAGTGCACAGTGGTATGAGCCCCATCGTGATTTATGCACCTGCTTTTTCAATACAGAGCCCTTGCACAGGATGACTTTGTTTGGTCCTTAAGGGAGGCCAGTTGGCTCTTCATGTCACTGTTTCTTCAGCATCTCAAAAACAGGCACAACAGTTGGCGAGTCGATCAAAGGCATGCCGGGGGGGGGGGGGCTTTCAAATGCCTTTCAGTAAAAGGGAGTGAATAAAGACAGGACGTACGCTACTGTGCCTGACTTAATGACAATTAGTGAACGCGTTTGGGTTGAGGGTTTCTACAGGAGGGAATCCAGGTCCAGTTCAGGCAGAGGCTCCTTCCAGTAGGAGAAGGTGCTGAACTCAGGATGGTGAAAGGCACAAGACAGGTTCCTCTCCACAGCCGCTGTGGGGAAGAAATGCTCCACCAACTCACTCAGGTGGTCGTACCTGCAAAACACACGCACAGAAACAAACGACTGAGCAAAAAGGACAGTGTGTGCGCACAGAGATATTTGGGTTTACAGATTTTAGAAGTTGAAGGTGTTTGGCTGCACTCTTACGAGGACTTGTTTCCTTTAGTCTTCTCTTGGATCAACTCTCCTTTTGGGTTGACAGTAAATATCCTGGTATCAGACACGCCCACCTGCTTGTAGGCGTAAGCATCCTGTAAAACCGACAGCAGATACAGAGAAGCTTGTCACTTTGAACTCTGCAGTCTGTGTCTATGTACACAAAAAGGATTGTTTGGCCATTCAGCACTAATCTGTAAATCATTAACCTATTTATTTTCATTTCAGAAGCCTCAGACTTTATACTCATATTACACACTTCCTTTCTTAAAGATGTGCGACATCCAATCCTGAATGTTAGAAATTAAAAAAAAACACGATGCGTTAACAGCGTTTAACGATTCCCAAGGTTTAAATGACCCTTGTGAAAGCCCTGGCTTGTTAAGAGGGTCTGCAGTGGCTTACGTTGGTCCTGTTGCCGAAGGCAGCGTAGAAGGGTTGTCTCTGGGGGTTGAACAGGTCCCTGATGTCACTGAGACAGGCGATTTTAAACACCTCCGGCTTCTTCTCAATCACCTCCCTGCACAGGTCACCACAGACAGTTGGCGGTCACAACGGATATCTGCCTGTGTTCTATCCATCTGGGGGGACCGGGTGACTGGAGCCTATTAGGTGGAGTTCACCCTGGGGGGGGGGTGTCTGCCTATGTTTAACCTTTTAGATATGGTGTCCTGTCATACAGGAGTAGCCACTAGAGGTCAGCAGTACGCTCGGTGCTTCACTTAAAAACTTCTCTCACACAAAGCACAGACGGGATTACACTGATACTTTTCCAAGAAGTGTATTGTGCCTATTCAGTGCTCCAAAAAAGTGGCTTGAGGATGAATTTTCACTCCTGTGTTACTTCTTTTTGAACAGAGAGGTCAGAAAGAGTATGTAAAATTAGCTTAAAGCTAACGGTGATTAACTACTAACAACAGCACAACTGTCCAAACATGTTCGTTTACAGACTCTCAAGAGCCCCGTCCGTTATCCTCCATGTCTTCTTTAACCAGCCATATATTTGGTAATATGCAGCACCTCCATTGAAGATAAAAATACACAAATATTTCAGTTTCAATGCAAATGTAAACAAACACGGAGCAACCAGTTGGCGCATTCCTCTCTGGTTACATATCAGGCTGTCTTTGCTATGAGCCATTTCAGAAGTCAAGAAACCCTGACTCAGAGTTAAAACTTGAATTACTGAATAGAAATACACTGTGGCTCGTGGGACCCCACTGAGCACTGATGTGCTACCTGTGCAAAGCAGAGAAGAGGCTGCTGGGAGCCAGTAACACAGGGCCTTTGGGAAGAACAGTGCCTTTATCGTTGACCCACTGCAGGTAGTCCTTAGTGATGGCAGCCATACCGATAGCCCGCGCCGAACAGTACAAGAACTTATAGCCATTTCTGCAAAGATAGACAACAAATAAATAACCTATTGATATGATTCAGGCACCTGAGAGAGTCATTTATCAATGCTATTAAAGATTAACTCACATTTGCTATCCCACACATGTCATAAACACCTGCAATAATTTATTACTGGGATACACAGCTGTCAGAGGCTTAATTCTAGGTATGGTTGCATTCATAGTGGCTCCAAACGCTATCAGCTAAGATTTTAGTCAGGTTAAAGGCGTGTGTCTAAAAGTTACGGACTTTTATCTGACTAGCAAATAGTAAATTTGGAGGATATGTGTTCTGTAAAACAAGATTAGCACTTCAAATAGAATCATGTCTTCCTCAATTACAGTCAACTGAAACTGGGAGCACAACAAGGACCAGTGAGACAAAATGGTGAAACATTGGGCAAAGCAGATGCAATATTCAGGAGTGACTACAGTGACTATCAGCGGGAGAACTTGTATAACACATACACACACACACACAAACACACACACATATACATAATATTCAGTTCTTCTAATACTGATTCATCACAATATTTTAGTGGCTCCTAAATCCGTTAAAATGACATCTTAGATTAAACGGCGAGAAGGAGCAGCAACCAACCTCTCCGGTACAGCCACATCAGAGGGTCAGAAGAGAGAGAGAGAGAGACGCTGCTGCTCTGGTTTTGAAAAACGCTACCCAAAAATAAACTATTTTTATGGAAAACACTAAATTTCACATACTGGTGTATTTTATGGTAGAGTCTGGCAATGCCTTGGTGTGTCCAGTCTTTGCCGAACTGAGGTAGAATGTGACCAAGAGCATCAGACCTACAGGGAGCAGACAGTTAAAGTTACAAAGGGACTTCATACATGCAAAGACACGAGGTGAACCAAAAAACAAGTGATTTGTTTTGCTGTTACTTCGTGATGGTGCCATCAATGTCTGATATGACGACGCGGTCGTTCCAGTTCCACAGGTAGATAGTGGCCTCACAGCGGCAGGTGCCCTGGTACTGAGTGGTCACACTGAACATGACCGTGTTAGCGCCTTCCCGCAAATTCAAGTGTTCCTGGTTGAAACGGGGGTTATGAAATCATGTACATTATCCAGTGAACAGCAGAGGATGCTTCTAAAAAGCACATGAGTCAAACTTACTATCTGTTTGGAGGTCAGACGCAGTGACTTGCGGTACATTTGGGTGATACACTGCGTTGTCCGAAGGGTTTCTGTTGACAGGCTGGAAGGAATGACAGCTTTTTTACCGAGCCCAGCTGCCTCGTCACTGTCCAGATCATCCAGAGTGCCTCTGAGGAAACAAAGCAGGTCCGTTAACACTTATTAAACACTAATTTATGCATTAAAACTTACTCTGAGTACAGACTGGCTAAACTGGATGTCTTTAACAATGTCAAACACGTATTTTTCCTAATGTCACGCACCACCTCGCCAAACTGACTTAACTGTTGTTGATAAAGCTTTGGCAGCCTCTGGTGGTGGAGTCACAGAATACATCTCTAATCGGACAAATTCCCCAACTTTATAAAAGTCAGCCATCATTCCAGTTCTTTTGTTCCCTGCAGGATGAATCTCCGAGCCTGACTCATTCTCTAACAGCTAGAGAGAATGGTTAATGATAAAGTACTCGGAGATCCCTTTGAATGGTTTTAAGTAAGCAGTGGCACAGCAGGATCGGACAGATTTCCTCCATGAAAAATGATATCTACTTGTATTTTATGACCCCCCCCCCCCCCCATGAGGTAACGTACTTCACTGTGGCAGGAGCACAACCCAGCAGCTCCTCTTGCTCTTCCTTTGAGTTTTTCTGCTGAAAAACACAGCAGATTCATTATGGATCTTGATTGTTGCGCCCATGAAGTTATTTGGGTGTTGTATGTTGTAACCATCAACATCACATCACTGTAGCTCAAGAACTGAAACGTTTTAAGGTGGTTTACGCTGGATCCCTTCAGTTTTCTGTCACTGCGACTCGCTCCTCGTGGCAGCCATATAGGATTTCTGATTTTCTTTTAAACAAATTCTTTTAGATCTCTTACATTCCTTATGGATTTTATGCAAATGACATTTAGTTACGGATATGAAAATCTAACTTTTTGCCGGCACTGTGTCAAAACTTAATGAAACACCAACAGCCATCGCATTTCTTGAGTATTTACCTGGTTCTTGTCCATGTCTCTCCTCCTCCAGGAGAACCACCAGCGTCCAGATTTTTTGGGCATCTTGTCCTTCACCAGCCTCTCTACAGTATTCTATATAATACACACCAATATATCACACAGAATACATTATTCCTGGAATCACAGAATAAATATTTAATCTGACCAATATGGTTTGTTTTTCTTTCCTTGTGTAATAAATAAAGAGATCAGCAACTAGCTTGACCCTGAAGTCAGCAATATGTGATAATAATATGTAATGCGGAATTTTAAAAAAAACAAAAAACAAAAACCTTGGGTAGATTCTTCTGGAAAGCGGTCATTGACAAGACCATCGGAGCAGCAACAGCCCAATTGTAATAGCTGTAAAAGATCAAAAAGCCACAATATCGACTAGCTGAGGACATTATTCTGAAATAAAACATATAGAAACAACTTCATGATTGTGTTGTGAGCTGCAGTCCCTTAATACATTATTAAATGAATCATTTCTAAAACCTACTTGGAGTTAATGCAGATCACAAGGCTCGGATCCTCAATGATTCCTGGATTGTTGGCAAAATCCTGGTAGGTCACAGTCTGCTCCATAAACTTCTCTGGGTGGACAGCACAAGTATTTTGTCCCCTCTGTTCATTTCTTCATTCGTGCATGTCGCAGACGCAGATCGTCAATCATGCACACACTCACCTTTAGTGATTTGGCTGGTGTCACCCTCTCGGCCACACAGGGACATGCTGACCTCTGTGATGTAAGAGGTAGAATCTGACAGGTACTCTGTACCGCTGTCCATCGCTCCACTGCCCACAGACTGTGGTGACTGGCTGCCGGAGCCCTGCTCTGTCCCATGTGGAGATGCTCCCTCTGTTTCACTGAAGGGAGACCAGACAGTTGTAGTTATTTCACTACTAAAAGAAAAAAAAAAATCCTTATGTAAGAGAAATGATTGATGACGACCATAAATTACTGGATCGTGGGAATCAACCACCGTGCATGTCTATACCAGTGACATGTACATCTGTGCGGAGTCTTACCTCTTAGGGAAGTAGAGTGCTGCCACCTCAGGATTTAGTGTGGTCAGGTCATCCAGGTAGATATCTGTTGGTCCCAGGTGATGATTACGTTTACCTGTGACAGAGTGACATGACAAACGATGAACAAACGGCAACACTCACTAACAAACTCAGCATTTTAACAGTAAGTCTAAAAATAGGCAGAATAATAAAGACACAAATACATTTTTTTTTTAAATGTCAAACATAAACAGAAAATACTTTACCCTTCTTCTTGTCCTGCTGCTCCGCTTTGGAGCATGCCTCTGAGCCGCTTGCTGACCCCTCAGGAGTGTTCCAGCCGGCCCCGTCCTCTCTCCCTTCAGTTTTTGGTGCAGCCCTACTGGTAAGTGGATCGTCCGCTGACCCATTAGCCACTCCGAGTCGACAGGCCTCCTCCACTTCTTTAGCATAGTGATCTACAGGGGCACTAGGAGTGGAACCCTGTTCATATTGGTCAGCTAACACCCTCCACTGTTCTAGACTGGATGATTCCGTACAAACTACGCTTTGGTTGCCTGCAAGATCTGCTACATCTTTCATAGGTGGTGTCTGTGCACCATCTGCTTTGGTCACACTTATCCCATCTGTGCTAAGAGTATCAACATGCTCAATACGAACAATACCCTCTTTGCTAGCAAGGGACTCAACCCTGTTAATTACATCAGCCAAGCCTCTGCTCTCTGTCTGCCTCGTTGTGGATTCTGGTGTTGAGTCCATGAGAGTTTTCACTGATGATGTAAAAGAGGTAGAGAGGTTACTGGGTGTGGAGCTGGAGATGTGAAGGTTTTCTTCAAAAGATGAGGACAAAGTTTGCATGGAGTGATTACTGAGGTCAAGGGACTGAGTTCTGGGTAGTGGTCTGACCACTCTGGCCGCCCTGCCACAGCTGATCAAAGGCTCGTACTCTGTGTCAAAGGAGTCCTGTCTCTCAATGGTGCGAAAGTGAGAGGTGTCAGAGGAGGAGATGGGCTGTAACTCCACAGATGTCCTCCCTGACTGACGTGGCTGCGGAGCAATTTGATACAGAACGTCAGTTTCACATTTGGGCAACACAACTGTGTGTGTGTGCGTGTGCATGTGGCCATACCATGGGAAATCCTCCCCAGTTCCACTGCATTTGAGGCTCAGAGGACTCTTGGGATTTAACCAGAAGCTCAGAATCACTCTTAGGAGAAGATGGCCGACTGTAGAACACACTGCTCAGAGGAAGAGAGCAGGTTATTTTATGGATAAAAGGAATATGAGCCAAGAAGACCGTCTGAATAAGGTGAGTGTCTCCATTCAAACAAGGGTATGTCCAATAATTCAATCAAATGATGAACCTCCTCACTTCTCGAGGGGTGACTGCTCTCCGTCTGAGTGGGGGTGGGTGTCTCGGTTTTGTGTGGCCTCCATATCTTCGACTGGCTCCTCAGACAGCGAGTAATACACTGATTTACTTAAACACAAACAAGAATTTACTTTCAAGTACCATGAACACATTTCAATCTGACATTAAAGCCTCAATAAACAGCAGTGTAAGTCTGAACATAGAATCAAATGACCCCCTTTAAAACATCCCACAATAACAAATAGTAGAAAGCAGCATGCGCCCCGACTGCTTGTGCGACGTGGTGGGTCCAGGATCGGAAGTACCAGAGGCCGATTGCAGATTACTGCTACCAGCTAAGGCTGATGAAATCCGATCTCATTGCAGACAAAATCCATGTTAGCAGGTATTTTGGCCGGTGGGAAAGTTATGATTTATAGTTGCAGCAGAAGTTTGAGTTCTTGATTTTATGGGCAAATCAGTGTCCCTTTTCCAAAAGCATATTAACGCTCATCAATCATGAAATCCATTTTACCGGTGAATTTCTAAACATGACAACCCTCTCATCTGTTCACCGGTGTCTGACCTGACTTGCAGTGGAGTGACCTCTTTAGCAGGACTGTCCTGTCCCGTCTGATCACTGTCTCTCTCCCACTCCCTCTCCCTCTCATCTGACGAGGACCTGGCTTCGTCTCTCAGGTGAGTATCTGAACGCATGCGTTTGCGACGGCGTTTCTTCCTTCTTGCACCCGACCCAGTGATAAAGGACCCCTCTGGGCTCTCCTCCGTATCTTCAGGGCTATCAAGAGGAATTGGGGAGGTGCACAGGTGAGCTGGGACTTCAGACTGCAGGAGATAAAAGAAATAATGTGAAGTAAACAAGGCAATTACATGATGGATTATTTAAAAAGCCCTTAATCTTACCTCCATGTTTTCATTTTCTTCGACGAAAAAAGCCTCTCCGTTGTCCCCTAGTTTCATGTGCAGGTCAACCGCTTCTCCATTTACCTCTATGTCCACCTACAACACAGGTGTCATGGAAGTCCAGCAAACTACGTTTATGGAGGGGAAAATTACACAAAATGTGGACTTACAATTTTCTCTTTGGACCGCAGCACACCGAGCTTGCCAAAGCGGACATGAAAGGGGGAACACTGGAATGATCCATCAGGCTGTCGCACCACAATGACATCGATCCCTCCAGTCAGAGTGGCGGGGTTAAGGCCACGGTACAGCTCCTTCACTGTCACAAACACCGTCTCTGCCAACTGGCCCACAATATTCATGGTTTGGGACTTGAAACAAAAAAACAAAAATGGGTGATGAAAGCCGAGTGGTACGACGCATGAAAGAAAATCTGTTTCCATTCAGCGTTTTCTGTCATTTGAGGTTTGATGCTTCTTTTTTTTTAATCCTTCCAGCCACTGACAGTAAGCCACGCCCACCACATCTCATCAAGATGATCTTCCAACAAGCTACTATCACAAGATTTTCCATACATTTTCCTACAAAGATGAAAGCAGAAAGCTGTCTCTTACAAGGTAAGATACTGCTAATGTTTTCACAAAACAATATTGACCTTTGGATTCAGGTCTGATGGGGTAAAAGGTCAATAGCTGGGAGGGAAAATATGATCGAATGAAGACACAAATGTGGAGGAGGTTTGTTTTCATAAGACAACAAAATCTCTGATCACAATGATGATGCAGATACAGATTTATTAGACTGACATCCAGACGACACCATGAAAAAGCATTAACTGACCACTCACATCCAAACCGTAACATAAACTCATCCCAAAAAGATGATGCAAGTTCTTGCTAGTCTTTAAAAAGGTTCTATATATTCTACATATTCATTGCCACTGGCAGCAGAATCTTAGCGTCAATGTTTCGCTCAAAACAAAAGGTTCCCATAGGCCTCACCTCCCCTCTCCCTTTGTGTTCTCAGCACAGACTGAATATAGTTATGCTAATTTCTGGAGCAAAGCCGGGTGTCTCTGCTGCTGGAGGGGTTTTTGGCAGTGACGTTACAGCTGTCTCTTCCCACTTGGTGAGGGAGTTCAAATAAGGAGCTCACAGCTATGTTGTCCAGATGCTGAATGATCATCTAACTCATTAGCTTGCCAGCTATCATTAACCTATTAAAACAAGCAACCTAAACATTAAGTAAAATGTAACCAAATGTAGACGTTACTACGGTGCAACATAAGAATGAGTCCAAATCTATCAACATCCTTGCTGAGCTTTGGGACCTCTAATTCTGATTATTTATCTTATTTGACCCCTGCAGGGCTTCGATCAGAAAGCGCACCAGACATCAGAGGAGTCTGTGACTTTACTGTAGCGTTCTGGCACCATGCAGCTTCTGAAATATATCACAAGAAATAAAGAACTGTATTATCACCATGTAACTGGAACTCAAATACTATAAATAAACAATTCCCAGTAAATGAATTACATCTTTCTCAGTGAGAATCACACAATATTCACGAATACTGCTTTAACTGTAATTATGTAGCACAGAAAGTAATGTGAAGGCTGGCCGTTATCAAAACACTCGCTCAGGATGCTTACATGTCGCAATAACGGACATTTAAGGAGTTAAATATACAACGGGAGCGACTCACTTTTATCAGAAAAGGTGAGTCACATTTACACATTCATTTCATATTAATACGAACACTACTTACATCGTCAGTGACTGCCGTACCACTGTAACAACATGTCAATCAATCAGAATCAGAATCAATCAGTTTAATTGGCCAATTATGATCACAACATTCAGGGAGTTTGACTCCGGCCAACGAACGTTAGGTTGGAAGCGAAACTACAATAAACTGTCTTCAAAATAAAATACCCACTTCAGAATAAAAGCATAGTAAAATAACATTCCAAAGTGCAGAATTCTCAACAATCCTGTTCCTTCAGCTGGCAGTCAGTGTTTTTTTTTTTTCTGGAATGAAAGAAGTTTTGACATTTGGTTCTATTGCATAAAAGACATCAGTGTTTTTGTGAAGTTATCCATCATTCTCGCAACAGTGTTTATGCTTACAAAAATATTACATGATTTTCATTTCTGAGGATTATCTTGCTGAATAAAATGTGTAAACCTCCAAGCAGTAATCTAATATTTAAATCCCACTTTTGGGGACTTTTTGCTTGAGGAGAACCATGTTGATGCTGTGGATATAATGCTATATCTTCTGGATTGGAAAACAAACATCTGACATCTCACTATCACAGCTCGGATGGGTTTAAAATTAGAAATCCCCCTCTGAGCCAGCTAGAGGTCAAATCACTGCAGAGAGACAGGTCAGAACTCTGGTATTGGAAGACACCAAATGGTCAGAACTCCTAGCTATGCACCCAAACCCCTTAGCTTATGACAACAGCCGCTAATTATATTCTTGAGGCTTTCAAACAATGAGAGTCTCCTAATGCTGAGGTTCCCTTAAACTTGAGGCCTCGACAGTCAAAATCTCTTTACCATATCAACTCAATAACTGATGATTCTGGGTAGTCAAAGACCCAAAACATCTCCCCCGACGACTATTCCTCATTCACCTTTTCCCAAATGTTTGATCAGCTTTCTGAAATCAAATGCAGGTCTTTAGAATTACAGCTGTCTATAACATATCAACTAACCCAAAGTCCAAAAGTAACAAGTCAAAAGTCTAACAGGATGTGCACGTGCGGCCGGACCAGCACTCAAAGAACAGAGAAGCTCCGATTACGACAAAAACAGGACACCGTTACACAATTATATAGCTACAGAGACAGTTGTTAGGGTCATTTCACTACATTTAATCATCGGTTTGGGTGAAAAAGCAGTCAGCAAAGGGATTCCCATGAGGTGCCATTTTGTCCTGAGCAGGCCAGAACACACCCAACACATGATACTGAAACTGCATAGCTAGATAGTCATCACAGCTCACGTAGGCTACCTGAAGCAACATTAGGAGGAGTACTTCTTACCCATGTTCTCAGCCCGTGACCTTGGCATACTGGTATGTTTTAAAACTAAAAAAACAGACGTTGAAGTGAATATTTTCATAATATAACAATCCAAAACAAACTGGAGGACAGAGGAGACACATTTTCAAATTTCATGTTAAACAAAGCATGCAAAGCACATATTGTTCAAGAGATCAGTACAAGAGCTGATTATAAAATAAATCAAACCTGTCCACAGCATTATGTCAGCTGTCGCTTACCCACAATGAAGGATGCAGATGTCCTTTGCCCTCCAGGCTGTGTTCCCTTGACCTTCCCTCTGCCATACTACACTGCTATCAAAACCTTGTATAGATGGACAATTGATCGCTAGTGGACATTCCAGGCTCTGGTTGCCTAGGTAACCATCATGTACATTTCCCATATTTCTCATCTGTCCATCAACGGTATCCTTGAGACTAGTGTTGCAGCAACAACTGCTACTTTGCTTCCCATTGCTACCATTCATTCAATTTCACAAATAATCTGTTGCCTCTGGTCGCCGCATGGCTGCTTGCACCAACACAGCCCACTTATGTCAGGCTGTGGAAGAGTATATTTAGAATTTGGAGATGCAGCTACAAACTTGAATTAGTCTGAGTGCTGAACTCAATTGGACTCAAGCAGCAATAGAGAATCTCTGTTCTGAGCCAAAATTTAAAAAATCAAAAAAAAAATCTATGTGAGAGCCCTAGTAGATTCGTTCAATCATTGCTTCATCTGTCTCGCACGATTGAACACGCCACACATACACACCCTCCGGTAACAACCAGTTCATACTTCCCCACTTGTGCCGCACATGACTGCCGGATCAGCGGTTTCTGTAAAGGCTTGGACAGGCTATTCAGACGTGCACACAAACTGATGGAACACACAGTTTCTGGGTTTGACCATCGCTCTCTGGGCCTTCGGAGTTGAGGGGATTCTCCAGCAGTCACGCTCCAAACACAGCTTATCAAAGCCTTGTCAACTTGGGAGGAAATCAAGCAAATATTTAGCAAAATGTCGATGGATATCTCTGTCTCTGTCTGTGCTGGCTGGGGGAGAAGACAAGACAAAGAGGTAGGCCGATGTGGTAAAGCAATATTATCATAGTTGGCTAAACAGGCTGTGTAGTCAAAGAGGAAAAAACAAAACAACAACAGCAACAAAAAAAAAACTTCACTCCAGTCAATCATGTGACCGATCGTACAGCACGGAGCCTCTGTTGTGCCCATTCAGGCCCAGTTCTAATTGTGTTTGATAGAGAGTGATACTTTATGAACCTGCCGGCTCAGCTGTGTTTAGGAAACTAAAAGGAACAAAAGTCAGTTGGAGACAATAGACTGACAGAGGGGGAAAATGGGGGGTTCATAAAAATATACCAGGGTTGTGGATTTTCCTGCAGATGCGTGTTGTTGCTACTTTGTAAAAGAACATATAGGAATTATTTCTGCTTTCACAGTCTGTACTTGTCCTCATTTAAGGATTCAAATATAATTCAGGTCCATTTGTAAATATATGTATGCCAAATCATCAGAGCAGGGCGAGATCGGGGGTGTTCAAATATCCCAGTGAGAGAAAATCTAGCAAAGGTCCAGAGTATCATGTCTAACATGCATTATGATCCAGTGCCACATGTACTGATCCAGCCCGGAAGTGGTGTCAGCATTTCACATGTGTCAGCAAAATCAGAAATTCTTTTCACACTGAATCTGTGTGATATCAGTGCAAGTTAATACAAGGGATGTATTAAATAGCCCCAAACAATAAACCCCGTCATGTAAAAATAATGGAAATTATTTCTTTGTTTGTAAAATTACAATAGAGTCTTCATGACTTTTCAATTTCTCAAAGTATGCTTCCATCCTAACTCATATCACCTTCTCTCCAAACTTGTTGCTGGTGCTGTCTGTCTCAGTCCAGCAGGACGTTGCTCCAATGCTGAAACCAATGTCATGAAAACATTTTCTGCCACAAACATATACAGGCATATAGCAGGGGCCCTGGACCTATCAGTCGGTTCAGTTGAGGAACAATAAAAGCAGAAATCTATTATCACTGTCATACGTCCAGTAATCAGACATTTCAATTCATGAAATCCTCCATTTGTCGCAAAAATGTCAAATTCTGACTGCCTCAAATGTCGGTTCTGGCTGACTAACTGTCAAGCATGGTGTGAAAAAACAGAAAAGTTGGTCACATTTGTATTTCTGTTTCTGGTCCATCAGAGATACGACATATTGACTTGTTTCAAAGGCTAAATGTGTCTTATCTTGTATACTACAGGATAAATTCCACAGGTTATTTTCTCTGCGGGCCAAATGAGTCACTGTTCAGGCTCCAGCTGAGCAGACCTGGCTTTTCCTCTCAACTTTCCCTTCAATTAAATACAAATAAAAGTCATTTCATCATTCCTCGGTGGGAGGGAACACACCTGTCCTCCCCATTATGTTAATACTTCCGAGTGTGGTGAGTCAGGCAATGACTGTGATATCTGTGCCTCATCGACAGAGGAACTCTGCCCTGCGGGTGATATCGAATCCACGTCATGTCACCGAACTGAAGTAGGAATATCAATATCCTTTAATATTGGAGATAAAACGTCCGACACACACTGATAACTCCAACGACGGTCGGGGAAAGTGACTAACGTGCAGGTTACACATCTCGCGCGCGCACACAAACACACACACACACACACACACACAAACACACAAACACACACAGAATCTTCTATGGCGCAGTCCAGCAAGTGATGACACCATGTTGACACTGCAAACACCCTCAAACAATCCCAGAAGCATCTACCAGACCCAGATTCTGATCTAAAATAAGAACAAGAGCGGTTGAACTTTCAGTAGTTCAGTGTTGAAACATGAAGATCTCGGATATCAACCACGAACAAATGAAAGTAAGAAGTAAGAAAAATACTTTAAAACAATGTTAGTCGTTAACTCTGCCTATCTGGCGCCTTCTATGGCGACGTTACTGGTGTGAATACACAAATTGGTGGGTTAGTCGCGATGGAAGTGAAGACACATACCTTTCGGGTCGCTTTTCAAAGTGAGAAAACAAATCAGCCAACCTGGACGCTTCCTAGTCTGGTGCGCATGCTCAATAAAAACCGTCAATCACTCGACTGGCCAATGAACGGAGAGGAAAGAGACAGAACCCCCCCCCCCCCCCCCCCCGCGTTATCTGTAAACAAAGCCAGTTCCTTGGTTTTTAATTTGGTATCGTATCATAAAACTATTAAGCGATACGTCTTAGGAAAAGTAGACGTTAATAAGGTTCAAAGAATACTTGCATATATGTTACAGGATCAGAAATAATGCTTGAAAAATTAAAAATTCGTTCATTTTACCGAATAGTATACAGATAAAATGATTCTCTGCATTGCTGGGGTGGCTGAGTAAATCATTGTAATTGTAAATAATAAATGCAACTGCATGTGAAAGAGTCAGATTTCTTTGCTTTAATACAGCCGGACTTTGTAAAACATACATCCAAACTTAACAAAAAACTGGAAAACTGTGTTTAGTTTTATTGCAGCTTTTGCGAGTGAGGCAAAGATCCTTTTCTATATTTCTAGCAGCTGAACTTGAATCCAGTCATTTATGGAATAAAATGCAGACACCGCGTAATAACTACGATGGATGACACTTTCTTTTTTTATTGCTGGGACACTAACCCCAGTGAAATACTTTTATATTACTGTCTCTTCTTCTTCCCACCATGTTACAGCACTCCCACGCGTTTTGTTCTGGCTGTCGCTCCCTGAGGAGTTATTGTTAGTATTACTGGAAAATAACTGCTTCGATCCAGCAGATGGCATTACTGCACCTCCACACACCTCCACACAGCCTGAGTGATCCCCTTTACCTGACTGTGCGCTCCCATCCGTGCTCGGTACCTGCCTCTGCAGACTAGGATCTCAGTGTCTGAAAAATACCACCATGTTCTGATTTCCATGCTCACACACTCCATAGTTTATCACTTGTAATCCAAAAGGAAAGGTTTCACATTCCTAGAATACATGTAATAGATGATAAACCCAATAAAAAAGCAGAAAACAAAAGAATGAGTACTCATTATATATATATATATATATATATATATATATATATATATATACACAGAGAGAGAGGGAGGGAGAGAGAGAGAGAGAGAAAACAGAAAATATAGATATAAAAACCTCAAAAAACAGACAAAATATCAGTTATTAATTTACCTAAAAAAATGTTTCAAGTAAAAACAATGCTCTGAAAGGACCTTCTAAACATGAAATTCCCATCAAATAGATATTAAACCTTAAAGGTAAATAAACAACAACAAAATAGATGTTGAATCCAAATAAATTGAAGGTGTTCCCCTGCATGTTCAGGCCCAAGTGCTGGTCGGCCACACTGCCTATTTAAGGAAACCCATAGTCTTCTAACAGAAACACGCCAGCTTTCAAAACTGCTCTGCATCTGCTCACAACTCTCGTCCCATGTGTTCACTCTCCACCATACAGAGTCTCCTCCAAAATGTTTAGGCCCTTTTCTCTAAATAAGGCAGCCTTATCGTAGTTCCTGTCATTTCTGCCTTTTTCCCAAACATCCCGAGCAGCGTCCGTTGCAGTAGCAAGCTGCAGCCTGTGCATTCTTTTGCCTTGTATGGAGAAATGGCTTGGCCTGGGATGTCTTTGTACAAGACAGGCTGGCCTCTCCATTGGCCAGGACAGAAAGGGGAGGCACCCACCGTGTGTCTGATTCTTTAAACAAACTTTTCAGTTGGACTGCCTGCTTCCCTTCCTTCCCACTGCCCTCTCGGAACCAGACAAAAGGAGTTAGAAGGACTCCCAAGTACTTCTTCCTGAAACAAAGGTGAGAAAGACAGCTGTTTTAGGGGGTTAAATCACTGGGACATGTTGTGTGGCTCATATTGGATGTAGAGAACTCTGAGTTCAGCGCTCATCTGTCATTGAGGGGGAGGTACAGAGCTGCTTAAGTGAGTACTTGATTAAACCTATTCATGAAAGATGGTTTTCACCTTGATTAAGGTTGTGATCAGCTTGAACAGGATGTTCACTTCTGACTTGTGTGTTTCCATGGATATGGCGTAAATGTACAGTGTGTTTACTTCCGTTTCATCACTATGGCACATTAGACGGAGGAATGTCTGAATGCCACTGACCCATTTAGATCTGTCTCACTCTGAAACACACACACATACACACACACACACCTGACACGCAACTTTTTTTATAGGTGATGAGAACCTGAGTTCTACTTCACTCCCTGATTGTTTCTGGAATTCCTGACTTTTGGCCTTCAGTCTTCACTTCAGCAGTGTTGACCTATGTGACCTGAAGGATGGGTGATTGATGTCATGCTGGATGCTTGATGATATCAAAGTGTGTGTGTGCGTGTGTGTGTGTGTGTGTGTGTGTGTTTGTGCGTGTGCGTGTGCGTGTCCACTCTAGACAGAGGGGCTTTGTTATCCAAAAGGGATAAGAGGGGAGCTGTGTGGTGGTGGCCAGAGAACAAATACAACTGTCAGTACAAGCAAAGCTGAGATACGTCAGCCTAATTCTTATGTTGCTGGGGTCAAAATAGTTGTGAATCATTGTTGATTCACTATACTGGAATTGTTGCTATGGCACCAGGCAGAGAGGGATTGGGAATAAGATTTTTTTTTTGTTTTTTTGTTTCTTTTGAAATTGTGAAATAGCCCCAATTCAGTTATCAGGCTCTTGATCAGACTGCCAGGAGATAGTATCCTGCTGCACCGCTGGAGCCAAACAAGAATGTACAACACAGATTACTAAAGGGGCCTCAAATTGGACACAATTACATCGGAGCCACCTCATTTCAGTCCCACTACATTCTCATTTTAGTCACACAATTTCGCTTCAATGTGTCTGCTGATGAAAGTGTAGGCTGGAGAGCGACGCTCGAATCAGATTGAAGATTTTCTCGGTTCTTGAAACCTTAAATTGGAGCTCGATGCTTGGGGTTTGTTTCAAGCTTCCTCAGTGACTGCAAGATGGAGAATGGGAGGGCAGTGGGCCAATGTTACACACCTTCCCTTTTTTTTTAACTTTTCTGGCGTATGGCGGAGACAGAGGCAGCCAAACAGTAGTCAAAGGAAAGGAAGGACTGATCTGACGTGCGTCTGCGCTGAGAAAGAGAAAGAGAGACAGACACAGAGAGAGGAAGAAGAAGAAGTGAAGCCACTGCTGTGTGCATGTGCATGTTAACTACATCTTTAAAGGCTCATTTGGCACTTGAGAATCTTGCTTTTTTTTTACAGCAAACGCCTACATACAGATCCATTTAGAGCTGAACGGCTCTAAATAAATGCTGCTGTGGACAATCCAGTTATTCCTCAAAGTTGTAATCTCTCAACAGCTCCTACAATTTAACCATTATAGTTATAATTCGGATGCGGAAGCATTCATTTGCCTAGAGAAGGAGAGAAAGCAGCAGACGGGAGGCTCAGCACGTTAAAGGTGATGACAGAGCGTCACAGACAGGCAGCTGAGATTTTGAAAATATAAGACAGCAAAGAGCTATTTATAAAATCGGGGGGGGGGGGGGGGGGGGTACACTTCCGTGTAGCTGTTACTGTATTGACCAATATTGTAATATAGTGCAGGCATGGACTACAACACAGACTACAAAAACTGCTCATGATGTTACGTATATGAGCAATGTTGGGGATTTACGGCTAAAATGAAGTAGCCTCTGCCAAAGTACACATAATAACTCCTTAAAAAACTCGTGAAAATGCCCATTGACTAGAGCTATGTGTAATGTTTTCAAGGAAACTAAAATATCATGACTGTTGCACTCATATACTTAAGCGTATGAGTATATAATGTCCTACATTTCCGTTTTTATTTAGTTTCCAACGTTTCATTCAATAATGAGCCCTCAGCAGGACGCTTTTTGGGTTGTTGTTGTTTTTTTTTTTTTAGGAAAGTTCATTCACATTAGTGCCTTCATTGAGATGAACGTCAAATCAGACAGAAGAGTTGACCTTCTGGCAAAAAGTGACGTGTAAATAGTGAAAACTCTGGACATGAGGACGAGTTAAAGGAAACCTTTTTTGACAAATTTAACACCTTCTTCTGTTCCAGATGTAATGTGACCCACTGCCTTGTTTTTTCCTCAAACTGTGATTTGAATCCGCTTGAAAAGATAATTGTTTCTCTTCTGACCCATGTTCCACCTCTCCCCCAAGTTTGCTGAGAATGAGTGGTAGTATTTGAATAATCCTGCAGGCTATCAGACAGACAGAAAGACAAATCCACAAACAAAACCGCAGACATGAGTGTAAAAAACACCTTCTCTGATGAGGTAATCAAAAATCTTGAAACGTAGCTGATGCAACTTTGCCTGAGGTAGAGAGGTTATATACCAGATCAGAACTGAGCCATGCATCATTAGCATTCTTGGAATGTGTCTTATATTTAACAAAGAGTGTATTTCTTTTGAGGATTTGTCAGTTGGCCATAAAGGAAGGAAGAGGAAGAGACGTGTGTGGACATGATTAATGCTTCAGGAACACCTCTAGTTACAGCTCCCCAGTGTTGAGGACTAAACTTATTTCATTTGTATGCCTTTACTGTAGTTGGCAGAAGTCTAATTTAGCCGCCAACTTACAGGATGCTACTCCTTTGATTGGTCTTTTTCAGCCGTGCTCTACATTTGTACTCTCAGCTGAAAACTGCTTGTCGTTCTTGGTTCACATAGGACATGATGTCATACTTATGTAAGCCATCGGTCAAATTGACCTGTGAATTCCTGCAGCCTTTCCCTCTGCCCTCGGTTTGATATTGCCTACACGGTGCACCGTGCTCACACACACACACGCGACAAATCTTTGCAGACCTGAGCATGAGTGACAGGTCTAATTCTGGATGGATTTGACGATAGCTGCAGTGTGCGCGGTGGAGATATGTCATTTTCACACCCATTACTTTATCCGACCTTTAAGGACACTGATTCTCTCAAGAGAAGGCGGGAGAAAATGATTCTCCTGCAGGAAGAGAAGAAGTTAAGCACTGCATTGCACAGTACAGCTGGTCCAGAGCATGCTGGGATTGAAATCCTCTAAATGAGTCACCTCGTCACCAAACGGTGTACCTGAGCCAGGCTTTTTCATGTTCCCACAGGCCCAGATCCAACTGCCACAATGTCGAGCAAGCGTGCCAAGGGAAAGACCACCAAGAAGCGGCCCCAGAGGGCCACCTCCAATGTCTTCGCCATGTTTGACCAGTCTCAGATCCAGGAGTTCAAAGAAGCCTTTAACATGATCGACCAGAACAGAGACGGTTTCATCGACAAGGAGGATCTGCATGACATGCTGGCCTCTCTGGGTAAATACTCTACATGCGGTTTTGGTGCTGGTCGATATATTTATAATAATTAGGGTCAGGCGAAGACCCTAATATGTTTGTTTAGTCATCTTTTTCAAAATTGATTATTGATCAAAAAGTTCAAACGAAACTGAATTATATATTAAAAAAAAAACTCAACTTCATTTAAATCTTAAATTTGATTTTATGAATTTACTTCCTCGTGTGATATTTACAATATTCCATTGATTTGGGTTTTAATATGTGGTCACACACCAGGCCTCATAAGGACCAGACCAAACTTCTCTAATACAGACGCATGTTATTATCCGCTTCTCATCAGTCAGTCATCAGATTCTGATCATTATACCAGTACCTGTCGGATATTTATAGCAGTCCAATTACTCAGCATTTTCAGTAAATGTAAAACAAAATTTGGATGAAAAATATTTCTTCTTCAAATTCATAATGTTTATCTGAGTTTTTCAGGATGTACCAAATATGAAAATATCAACATCTGTTAATATTATCAGCCAAATCAAAAACATCCAATTCCTTGTTTTCCTCGTCTGGATTACGATAAATATTTTATTTATAGTCGAAACTACAGTCCTCCGAATAGCTCAGTTGTCCTCTGTTGAGAGTTAAGCTTAAGGCCTTTCCTGTTGTTGTTGTTGTTGTTAACTATTACACTTAGTAGAACAAAATAAAAAAATGCATGTAAAATTCTGTTGTCATTAGGTAAGAACCCGTCTGATGAGTACCTGGAGGGGATGATGAGCGAAGCACCAGGACCTATCAACTTCACCATGTTCCTCACCATGTTTGGGGAGAGGCTCAATGGAACGGACCCCGAGGACGTCATCCGCAACGCCTTTGCCTGCTTTGATGAGGAGGGATCGGGTGAGTTGGTGGATCGCCACAGGAAAGATCAGGTGAGACTCTGCTCTTCCTCTTCATATTTACTTGGATGTTTTCCCAGGTTTCATCCATGAGGACCACCTGAGAGAGCTGCTGACCACCATGGGCGACCGCTTCACAGATGAGGAGGTGGACGAGCTCTTCCGTGAAGCACCCATCGACAAGAAAGGCAACTTCAACTACGCTGAGTTCACCCGCATCCTCAAACACGGCGCCAAAGACAAAGATGATGAGTAAAGGGAGAAAAGGGGGCTTCCTTGTGCAAGCCCCCCCCCCCCCCCCGCACCACCCTCACGCACACACACCACCACAAATCCATCCCCAGTTCCTCCCGTCATGGAGCCTGTAGGTGTGAGACAGTGTGTAGTGTTCCATCTAGAGCTGCTTATGAAGGTGGGATCATGAGATGCGCAGAGCGACTGTACTCTGTAATACACTACTTTAACAGTTTACACAAGAAGAAGTGTGTTACAGTATTTGCATCTCTTTGCAGCAATTGGATCAATGAGGGTGACATATTTTGAGATCAGGTGTGTGTGTGGAGGGGGCAACCAGATTCAGTACTACATACCAGCCATGTTTACCTCTTCCTGCCAATTAGCTACCACACCTGCACACGCACTGCCAACAGTCTCCTTCTCTGTTATGTGTATCCCCGTTGCCTTTTGAACAGATAAAGAAAACGATCATAATGTCTTTTGAAGTTTTTTGACAATCAAAAGTGATGCTTGTACGTCCTCTTGGTGTAGTGGTTACTAAACTTGGATCCTCATCCCAGCAGCTGGTTGTGTGTTGTGTTTTTTTGCTGAAGGATCATGTATGTGTGTGTCATGATGGATTTTAGAGTGGAAATCTGCTCAGGTGAATAAAGTAAGTTTATTCATGCCTTCGACCGCATAAAGTGTAGATATGTTTGCTTTGATGTCATTGTATCCCATCCAGTGTCTCACAGTGGTAAAAAAAATAGTCATTAACCTACAAAATAAACTGTGCTTTTAATTCTGTTTAACAATGCACCAGGCTGAAGGATTTTCAAGTGCTAACCATAAAAAAACCTGATAAAATAAAGGTTTATGTTCTTATTTCACTGACAAACTGAACTTACTGCCAATGTATTTTGAAAAATACACAAAAAGGGTTTGTGCTACTGTGTGGATAATTTAAATTCAGTGGACTACAACATGTAAATATTCTGTCCAATGCAATTTTTGTTAGAAAATGATATCCTGGCTAGGAAAGGAAATGCCACTTGATTTCCATTATGAAATCATCAGGCTTAAAGGTCCCCCTTCACAAATGTATTAAAGGGTAACTTCACTTTTTCCAACCTGGACCCTACTTTCCTAACTCCTTTTGCCAAAGTGAGTGAAGGAAGTAACTATTTTTGAAGTCATTTCATCCGAAGGCAGAGCTGCCCTGCAGCCCGGAGCACGTTATAATAGGTTCCAATGGGGCAATGGCTACCGTCAAATTACGCCCACTAAAAGCTCTTTAAAAAAAACCTTGACATGCTCAGCTATTACAATTGTCGGACAGTATAACGGAAAGAAGAAACAAATGCCCGCTGCAGGTCTGTCTCCCTTTGTTCAAATTCTGATTTGTTCCCTTCCTTGATTAATAGCGGTCGTCCAAAAGCTGCAGACCAGGTCAGTCAGGACAGCGAAATGTTCGCATTAGTAGCCACAACTTAAGCACGTCCACATTAAAATAAGGAAGATGAAATTGTACGTAGTGGAGCCACAATTTGGAAATGAGCACACAAACCATAAAACCAATACATGACAATAAAGTTATTTATTTACAATGGTGCTTTATAGCTTATAGAAGAGGAGACAGACCAGTGATGAATAAGTACACTAGAGAAACAGCGTTTATGAAAAACTGAACTTTTATTTCTTTGAAATGCTTATACAAAACACACTTAAAGTTTAAGGCATATATTGCACAGACTATTGAGAAGTTTTTATATAAAAAAAAGGGACATCATCCCTCAGTCGGTAGGTTTAAGGCACAGCAGCCAGTCATACTGCCAACGGTCAGTCATGATTCACAACATGAAACATTTTTAATGCATTTGGCTGAAGAGAAACTACACATTTTGAGATAAATATCATGCCAATACAAAAAAAACAAAAACAAAAAAACCCCAGAACTGACCTAGAAGATATTTACATACATCACATTGGCTTCTCAGAGTGAGCGTAGTTTTGTGTCAAAAACTGATAGAACCCTTGTTATATAAAACCTGCCCATCTAATTCTTAGCCAGCCACTTCCAGGAACACAAGCCACGTCCGAATAAAAATATTACTTTAATACTTATCTCTCTACGTTATGTCCCGAGCCTGATGTGACCTGTGTAAAATGAGGTATAACTGCACATCAGCCTACTGAGTACCTGTAACGACGACAACTGAAAAGAACTGGCAGTAAGGGAAAAGACACACAAAAACAAAGTGGACATAGCAGGAGTGTTTGAGATTTCATATTTGCTCGAAACAAGAAGCTGGACAGACTTTCTGGGGATGACGGGTCAGTGCTCCGCAGTAATCTGACCAAACATCTCATTTCCTCCTTGCACATGCCAAATATAACCGCTTCAAATGACCACAGCTACATGACACTGGTAAACATAACAGTTTAAGATTCGCCTCACTATTCTGCTACAGTATTATTCCGAAAGGAACCCGACTTTCCACATGACGTTCTACGATGATGACAGTCTGCCATATGTTATGTTATGATTTATGCTAAGACAGTTTCATGGAAACTACAACTTTATTATATGAATGATTAGAACTCCTAGAGAACCCATTTCTAAAGCACGGATGAGAAAAGTTTATGCTTTTGTGCCTTAAAACAAACAAACAAAAAATCCTACAAGTATAATCAAGACATACCAATTTTCCAATTGAGACATTTGGAACTACGCTGACCTGAACCAAGGTTCCACATTGACTGGAAATGCTATATTCTTCCCACCAGAATACGAGAATCAGACAACTGAGAATTAAGCGGCTCTGCATGTCACAGCAGGTGTAAAGTTTCACATCAGGAGCCGTGAGTGTGATGTCATCAGTCCACCAGGCAGCACACCTCCACACTGAAATTGATTTCAGTAACCGATCCAATGTCACCTCCCCCTCTCCTGCAGATGCTACGTAACTGACCAAGGTCACATGAAAAAAAAGAGGAAAAAAGAAAAAGAAAAGACAGCTTTGTTTTTCACAAAGACGACATACGGCTCGTCTGTTTGGATATGACTATAGATCCGACATGGCACACAAAGAAAGGTATGGCACGAGAGAGATGAGGGCCAATAAATCTCTGCAGCTATAAAAGACAGGACGTGGGGTGGGGGTGGGGGGGGGGGGGCACACCAGCCTGCAGTAGGAATCATTCATCTACTATTAAACATCAGACAGGTAAATTTAACATGGGGGAATGCACAAAATAAAAGTCAGAATCATCTGAATTGCACAACTCTGGAGGACTAAAATGTTGGTGTGGGATGAAGAGAGGATCCTCCTCTACGCCCTGGAGGAATGATGACAGCAAACCCCTCTGTACATTCAACAGTACTGCTACCGAGGAGGCCAACTCTGCTGGTGCTGAGATGGACATCAGCTGAAATATACAAATAAGGAACATTTTTACCTCCTCGCTTCTAAACCGGAAAGAGAGAAAGGAATTTTGAAAATGGTATCAAAAACTGTATTACTATACCACTACTCTGCACAGTGGAATGTTCATTCAGAGAGAGGGAGAGCATTCGATTCCAGAACAGCATTTGTAATGATAAAAAGTTGCGTGTGAACAGCAGGTCCCTAAAAACACGTCCGCTGCTTTGTCCCAGTTCGCACGTCTGAGTCATTGTCATACATTGTGCAGGCACAGGCTTCCATGTCAACAGGGACCGGTGACGATACATTCTGGTATATACAGTGTTGTCCAGCCTCACTCCTGCCACCTACACGCAACCAGGTCAAAATCTGCAGCATCTCGTTGACAGCCTGACTCACTGGGTGCAGGCTGTGTGTTGTGGCCCCCACACTGTGGTGATGGGAGCCTTGATCACTTGAAGGGAGCTGGCTTGCCTGGTATCAGTGTGGACCATGCTCCAGACACTGGGCACCACCGCTGCACTCCTCTGTACGCTACTGCTGGTGAAGGAGGGCAGGGACGGGGGAGAGGGGTGGGAGGATGAGCTGGGAAGGTGAGGTGTGATCGCAGGTTTGGAGGACTTTGGGGCTGGAGCTGGCAGTGGAGTCGGCGCTTGGGCAGAAGTTGGGGAGGGATTCATGGGTGATGAAACTGTGACTGGTAACAACTGGGATTTGTGGAATGGCAGGTATATCGGGACTGCTCTGGGGGCTGTGAAAGAGGTGACAGCAGTCGAGGGAGGAGCTGGAACAATTGCTACAGTTGGGGTTGATGCCCGACTCGGAGCAGCAGAGGTTGAACTGCTAGCTGTGACAAGGACTGGCGACGGCACGAGAGCTGGTCTTGTGATGGGTACTGATGCACTTGAAGGACTCGAGACTGGAGGAGATGGAGCTGGGGCTGAATCTGGAGCAGCAGTTGAACCGACGGCTGGTACTGGCATTGAAGTTGGTGGAGGAGCTGGGCTGAGCTGGCTTAGGGTGGAGATGGGGACAGTGTCCTTCTCCAGGGGGCTCCAAATGACTTTAGTCTTGGGCAGGGGGGACAGCCGCGTGGCTGACACCAGTACCGGGGCTGAAACTGGTGCACAGGCTCCAGAGGACAGAGGCTCTGGAGCCTTGACAGAGGTGACAGATGACATGGGCACCGCCATAGCCTTCTCCATCAGACTCTGCACCCTGCAGGGATCCATGACCTGTTGGTTGTCCTCCGGGGGAGGGGTGGGACCCATGTCACTGCTGTAATCACTGCTCTGCGCCTCCAACCCTTCAGTCTCTTCTGACAGTTTGCTCTGGCTCTCCTGGAGTCTCTTCAGATTCTCCTGCTCTGCAGCTCTTTGCAGCGCTGCGTCGACGAGCAGCCGCAAGTCACTGAAATCCTGGGTGGGGAAGAGCTCGGGGGGAGTCGGGGGAGGTGTATTGAACAGGCCACTGGTGGGGCTAGCTGCCACGGTCGTGCTGGTGAGACAAGCCGAGTTAGTGCCCTGTTCCTCAGCCTCCCTCAGTAGACTCTGTGTATCTAGCTTCATCAGCGCCTGGACCGAACCCTCCTTCCCAGGATAACCTGCTCCAGTCAGAATGGCCGTTGCCGTGTTCCCTAGAAGACTGAGGTCCAATGTGGGCGCAGAGCGGATGACAGACGGCCGCTGTTGAGATGAGCCAGTAGAAGAGTGGTTTTCTGGAGAGCTGGCTCCACCTCCGGTCGATGAGTGGCCGTCACTCTTGCCAAACTTGCGGGAGATCTTGAACTTGGTGGGGTCTTTGCCATCCTTGCGAAGCAGGTCAGGGAGGAGGCGGCGACGTGCATTGATAAACCAGTTACATATCTGGGGAGAGACGAGCGATTTCTGACATTACAAGGGATCTCTGCTTACAGGGAACAGAAGTCACATTCAATCCAGGTTATGCTCTGTGACATTTCTGCTGGAGGGCCTGCTTTAGTACAGCCGTTGACATCAGTGAAATCTCCAGACACCATCAATTAGCTGCTCACATTTTGCTCAATCCCTAAAACTGACGCGAGGCCTGTGATTTGAAGTACCACCTACACATCATTTTTATCTGCATGTGCACGCCAGGCCTCACGAGACAGGCAGAGATGAGAGTCCCTCAGACAGCTGGCAGTAATGAAGGTCTGGGCTCAAATATGCTGAGCCACAGAGGCATTCCACCCTACTGACTACACAACAAGAACGACTCTGATGCTCGGGCCTCACGCTGATCTCCAATACCAGATCTAATGAAGCTTGTCGCCATGTGCATGCCTGCGTGTTGAGAAGGGAAGAAGAAACGTAGACTGTTGATGTCATAACATGAAAAAAAGGGGGAAGGCTGGGATTTTTTTGGGGGGGGGGGGGAAGCAACCTGACAGCTGTGTTTTGTTTTGCTTTCATTGTGTTAAATTTGAGGCTGGTGACAAATGATCAAAATCAGCATCACTTACAAAAACAAAAAATCTGGAGAGGGATGATGAAGACTGGAGCGTAAACATGCAAACCTGGAGTTATAACTTGAAATCAGATGGAATCACAGACAAAAAGGAATCAGCTGTCATAGGAGGGATTCGCCAGAATGTTGATGTAATTACAGAAATAAAGTCAAGGGTTCCCTGGTAAGTCAAAGCTTGCCTTCCATGTGACCCGAATGAACATAAAAGATGAGTGCAGACTCTACAGATGTCGTTTATAGCGGCGCTGCAGACAGTTTTACATTTCTTCCCATCGCTGGTGTAATCTTGACCGCTGCTAGAAAAGAGTTCTTGATTGGGTTTCATTCCACGAACCCTATGAAACGTTTTGAAAACTTTCCAACTGGACTGTTGAAAATTATTCATCCGTTGCTTGGTAAGACACCCTCGGCTTTCAAAATGTGATACCATCGAACAAAAACAACACGAAATTCAGGAAAACAAAAGAAAAACCAGACATCTGGGGATTTCTGAAAAATAATCTGGAACGAATTAAAACGTATTTCATCTGGCCATTAATCTATTCTGGCATACAGCTCAGTGTCAACCATTTCTACCACAGGTTTCAAGAAACAGTACATTGGTGTTCGGTAAAAACAACTAAACATTTAGGTTTAGTAAATGGATTTGAACAAACAGATTAGCTTGTGAAAACTATGAATGTGTGAGTGCGCAATCCTCTGTTCATCACAAAGATAGAAGACAAAAACCGCTGTACCTGCAGCACGGAGAGGTTGGTCTGGCCTGACAGACTGAGTTTCTCTTGCTCTGACGGGTAAGCGTTGAAGCGGTGCTCGTACAGCCAGCTCCGCAGAATCTGCACCGCCTCCTTGGGCAGGTTGCCGCGGCGACGGCGCTTCCCAAAGAGCCCTCTGCCTGACAGGTCGAGTGGGGAGCCGTCATCACTGTCCGACACAGCCGAGGAGTGCTCCTGCTCCAGGTGCCGCTCTTCTTCTAGGGCTGAGGAGGGGAGGGGGGAGGGGGAGGGAGAGGTGAGTTGTAATACATCTAAGCTGTCATTTTACCAACATAAAGAGGCCAGACTCTTTTTTTTCCTGCATTATCATAATGACAGGGAGGGGAGGGGAGGATATCTTGTGAATGGCTACACACTCAGAAACAGGCTTGCTTGGATCAACTTTCACACATTCTCTGAACACAGGAGACCCACTGAGGGAAAAAAAGCAATAAAAAAATTATAAGACAATCTTTTAAAGTTGCACAATTTAGACTGAGGGTTTGTGGTTGTGTTTAAACAAGGTTTTTTTAGGTTTCTACTTTATTGAGGCTGTTTTTTTGTGTATGTATGTATGTATGTATGTATGTATGTATGTATACATACATACATACATACATACATACATACATACATACACACACACACACACACATACACAAAATATATATTTATTTATTTAAATAATTTTTTTTCTCTTTTCCCCTCTCTCTCTCCGGCTGGTTGGCCACTGGAGGGAATCCCCCTTCAAAATGGAGCATGCCTGATCCCAGTGGTGGGCCACAGAATGCAGTAAATGTCTTTCTCTGTGTGGCTGGGTGAAACCTGACCCCCAGGGCAGTGCCTGTCTTCACAAAGGAGATTGTGTGCATATCAACATCACAGTAGCCAGTGGCCCCGGAATCCATTGACCACGTAGAGGAGGCCGTTTTCACCTCATGCTAGGAAGGCTCAGGAAGACAGCGGCGGCAGTTGACTAAATCTTTTGGAATGCTGCACTCCTCTGCACTGAGGGATGTGCCAGACCAAGGTATAGAAGTGAGCGGGGGAAACACTAGGTAGTGATGAACTTGTTCAGAGGGCTGCACAAATTGTGAATTTTTTTTAAGTGCAATTATTTTTTTTTACTGACATTGTTATTTTGATACAATTTTTAATACTGGAAGGAATTTTCAGTTTAAAGTTATTACTCTTCGTTATTTTATGAAAGACTTGATGATGATGATGATGATGATGTCATTGTTACGGGGATCAGTATCAAAAGTGTTTTCTTGAGGCCCAACAAATCTGCATCACAACAATGTTCATCTGAAAATCTGATGGTTAGTACAAATTCGCCTGAAACAAATATTACGCCTTCCTACGATTGGACAAATGCTGTTCACCGTATTTTGATTCAACTTCATTTTTCATTTGAGCAGCCCTACTTGCTAGTAAACAGTAAATTAATTGAGTTCCTGGATGTTAAGATGCATCTTTTAGGACTGCATGATATCGGCACATCTGTGGTGGATATCTGTCTTCTGCTTTGTGTTTTTATCAGTTGGTCAGAGCAGAGTTGATTTCCAGAAGACGGGGAAACAAAGCTGTAAATGCACAACTGTTACTCTCCAAATGTTTTAAAGCCAATCGTTACTGTGTCAAATTCACAATGAGAACATGGTAGTTGGTTTTTTTAGTACTTACAAAACCCTAACTTATCTTCTCAGGTTGCCTTCAGTAAATATGTTGAAAAAAGATCAAATGTCTTGCATCCCTGCTTCTGTTCACTGTTTTGAATCTGATGCAACTGCTATGCGTTGTAGGGGTGCATATAGTTTTGCATGCTGGCGTTGAGAGTGTAACACACAGGCTACGTTTATATTACCCAGTCGTGTCGTCTGGATTTAAAACTTCTTCACGATGCACAGCCTCAGTCAGGTTCTTCTCATTTCTAACAGTCTCCAGGGAAAATCGTGTACCGCAGGGCCATAAAGAAGCTGCTACACCGGCTCGACATTTTTTTTTGATTTATTAAACTCTATGTTGACATTTATTTCAACGCATATGTGACGTTACGTTCTCCACACATCTGTTGGTTAGCGCCGCAGCTCAGACAGATTTGGGACAGATGCTAGTTTGTAGCCATTTTAGCAGCTCAAGCTGTCAAGAGTACATTTCTCTTTCACAATATATTCCCTGGAAATGTTTCAGTGGGGATAAATATCAAGCAGGTGACGTGATTTTTTTTGAAAGTTTCTTTTAAAAAGTTGAGTAACCAAAAAAACACCCAACAAAAAAACAAAACAAGAGCGACTTTTGATCGACCAACAGCCCAAACTTCAGCTTCAGAAGCAACTTAATGTTTCCAATCTAAATCTGACCGTTAGTAGCCAACTTTTCACAGCAGCTGGCTTTGGCAAAGTGATAACGTCACATCTGGAGGACAACACAATAACGACGGATCCAAACGGCACACACCGAGGGACAGCTCGGTAAATTAGCCATCTGGAGCGCACAAAGGAGGCAGGCAGGAGCCCGCAGCCTCCCGCATGTCGCTCCGCCAGATGGACACCATGCCTGCCTTCCTCCCTCCAGAGATAAATAGCTGGCTAACTGTCCCTCCACATTCAAACACACGCTGCATTTGCTCGTAACAAAAAGCCCGCATACCAGGCAAAACCAACAGTAAAGACTCGGCGGGCTCGCAGACACACACTTTTGCGGGTAAGAAAACGTGAACAAGCGTGACAAAAACACACTCACCTCGTTTGAATGCTTTCATTCTTTGTTGATGGCTCGCTTGAAAACACGCAGCTGTCCAAGTTGATTGCTGTACAAAGCGTGCCCGGAGCCCCGCGACGGTTCCCACAACCGCACTTTCTTCCAAGACGCTGGAGGTGTTGCGCTTTCTTTACGAGAAAAAAAACACCAAACAAAACAAGACCCAACTTTCGCTTTTAACGTTCTTGTGTCGCGTGAAAACGTTTCACCGGACAGTCCGTTCCCATCGCAGCTCCAGCTCTCCGCCAGTATAAATGTTTCCTATTTTGTGTCGCTTACCTGCACGCAGCAGCGCCAGCTCCTTGCCAATCTTGACAGCCGCAGCTGAAATGGTCCCGCCTTATCCACAGCTGTCAACCAATCACAGACCTCTTTCACGCCTCTTTGACCAATCACAGCGTTCGTGGACAGCAGACAGGCCCCGCGTCATCTTGACTGAACCATTCCATTCAAAATAGAACACATTCATTGAAACAATGTCGTTTTATCGACTCGTTCGAAAATATTACCGTCATATCGACACAAGTCCGTCCATGT
Organism: Aulostomus chinensis; assembly: GCF_037954235.1. Classification (NCBI taxonomy): domain Eukaryota; kingdom Metazoa; phylum Chordata; class Actinopteri; order Syngnathiformes; family Aulostomidae; genus Aulostomus; species Aulostomus chinensis. The sequence goes on from NC_141322.1 coordinate 14,305,375, forward strand.
AGTGAAAGTAGACGTCATTACTTTCACACGAATAACCTTTATTTCCTCTATACGGCCACACAGCCGGGACAGGCTTTACGTAACATTGAGCAAAATGTTCTTGTTACATAAATCATAAACGGAGACTGGCGACCGCGTTTGACTGGTTCATGGCGTTGCTGGCCGAGATATTCCGAGTCAAAGTCGCCGAGAGGCATTTCTGGTTGATGTTTTGATACGTTTTTACGCTTTGTTTGACTCCAGGCTTGTGAGACTGGTGGGTGCTGCAGCGGGGACTCAGGAACTGAGATGCTCAGGAGCAAAGATGACCTTAATACAAAATCTACCTGTTGTAGGAACTTAAATCGGGCTTCTGCCACTGTCGTCTCAGGAGCACAGATGTGCTCAACACACTTGCAATGACTCCATTCTTGCGAGTTTGGAGAACAAAAGCAGACAACTACCGCCTTTTTATAAATAGCAAGTGAAAGAAAAGCCAGGAACAGGCTGTTGTTACCCTTCAGTGTTGCTGCAAACAGTTACAAAACAGTAAAAATACAACCATGATGAACTTTTTGACAAAGTACTATGTGCATTTTATTGAATCTTTCCATTAAACATCTGAACAGCCTTGAGTTTGTATAAATAAATCTACAGCATTGTAAAAGATCTGTTCTTATTTATAGAAGGTGACCTTAAGAAGCACAAAGAGGAAAATGCAAGATTATTAGTGTCATTTTAATATCAAATAACCCCTTTACTCAGTATTGCACATTTGTTACCAGAGGTTAGTGACAATAATATAAGTAAATCTCATACTTGTACATGAAAACCCCACGATATACACATCCTATAGACCAGTGGTCCTCAACCTTTTCTGAGACCCCCCCCCCCTCGCGCACCACACACACACACACACATGTTTTTCTCTTGCCAACACAGAAAAATAAACTCCATTTTGGCTTCAGTGTCTTAGATGTATTTCAATAAATGCACTCTCACAGTCAACGTGTCTACTTTATGGAACAACAATTAAAATAAATTCATTCCCATGTCACTGAGGTAACTAAGATTGTAAACATGTAAAAATAAAGAGTATAGCCTTTTTAGTATAAGGGGGACAGCATTTAAGAACACTTCATAATTCAAGGGTAACACAAGTTTCCAAATGCACACACTATCGCTCACACTCAAACAAATCTGTTGTTTCACTCTTACAGGTTTGGGAAAGTTAAAAAAAAAAAAAAAAAACTGTTTCCATCTGAAAAATACAGTTTTTTTCCTTTCACGCCAAATTTGCCAGCCCACAGAAATGATTTTACGACCCTTGTGGGGGGTCAGACCCACAGATTGAGAACCACTGCTATAGACTATAATACCGAACAGGTCCTATTATTTAAAATATGTGCTTGCCTCATAAAATAACAATTACAGACACTGTTTTTTTTTCTTTTGCTACATCATATATCTCTTGTGGTAGGAGCACAGGTTGTGCTCCTCACCCCATCCCCACATTTATATGCCTGACTCAGTAGAACAAAGCAGAGATGTTAATGAGCTTGTTTGTTGCTAACAGGCCTTTGGACTACTGTATGGGAGCAGATTCACTCAGCTGAGGTATACTCTCTTCCTCTTCGTCTGTCTCTGTCAGTTTTTGCAAACAAGGGATGCAGAAATGTGGCAAACGACGGGCAGCTTAAGGTTATGCAATGACAGCAATACTATTTTCGGTCTAAAACAAAGAAAAAAAGTGGCACAACAGACAAGAATTGTGATGACAAGTCCACCGTAATTCCTCCTTTTTATCTGGTTTATGGACGGAAACAGGTTAAACCAACTTTACAGCTGAGTTTCATGTAAAAGGAAGCACTCACAAGAGTGTGCTGCTGCCTTTAGATGACACAAAAGCAAACTCTCTTGGCGTGGTAGATCCAACTTTAAAGCCCAAGTCCATCAAACCAATGGGGTCGTTATCACCCTGAAATCAAAACGCCCCACAGTGCAGCTGTTTTGGATCATGGATAACCCCTACCCAGGAAATAGACCTAGGCGTGCCCCGGTGATATCGGCAGATAGAGAAGTGTGTATTGGAAAGAAGACCTGTTTAAATGTATGACTCAGCAGGGTTTTGGCTTAGAAATGTGTCAAATGGAGACAGTGAAACAAAATATGTGAAATTGTGTTCCTTACTAAGCACTGGAATGGCCACAGACAATGGATTATTATTATTTAAATATACAAAGGTCATGAAATAAAACCTGTTTCTTTCAACTGAGGGAAGAAGTTATACATTGTGACCACAAATGAATGATATAAAGGGAACAAGTTTTATCTTGTGGCCTCCACATATTTTTTGCCGCTGTGCAGCGACTGCGGAGCTGCAGTACAATACATTGCCCACAAATTGGCTGGCTTATGTATATATTTTGAATCACACAAATTAAGTACACAGTAAAAAGAATAGCAATAGATAATGAAAAATGTGACAAATTCATTTGGAACTTGTGTTTCAGTGGAAGACAGCCACTCCTCTTTGCTTAATTCAATAAAACAACTTGTCAGACAAAACTTTTTTCCAGGGAGTCAGTTTGAAGTTACACAAAAGACCTTTAGGTGCTAACGATGCCATCCACCCAAGTCAAATGGAGGGAGCATTGACAGCAGCCAGGGAACAGGCTATTGACACCCTTGAGCTTTTCTCCTAGTCATCCCCAGCAGGCAAACACAACAGCAAACAAAGACCCACCATCAAGAGAAAGCTCTTGCCAAGATAGAGAAAGAATGGTGGTCATTGGGCTTTTACAATTCAAATCCACCGGGCTGCTTTTTTTTTTTTTGCGTCACAGTGGGTGAGAAAGAAGCTAATTTGGGGGGGTGGGGGGGGGGACGACGACACTGCCACAGTTCCACTCAACTCATTAGGAAGTGGAAGTTTTGTTTGCTTACCATTTGGTAGGGGCCAAATGTGAGTGAAAGGCAGATAAACAACCGATGGAGGGCAGAGAGCCTCCGCTACTGTACTACTAGTGAAGAAAAGGTCCTCAGCGTGTCTCAGTCACGCAGGAGGGCAGCAAATCCAAGGATCTCTGATGATGCGAATACTTCTAAGTTGAATGTTTACTTCACAGTTGCATGTCTGGATTGAGAGTTCATCACGTATGCCCACTATTTTCCAGCCAAAGAGGAAACAGCCATTAAGGAGAGAACAAACCTAGCAGGTTTTTGTATATTTCAGGTTATATTTTATACACTGGGGTGTCACTGTAGGAACACGTCTTAAATTAAAAACAAATTTTTTTTTGCTTTTCAGGTACTCAAAAGTAGCTCAGAAAGATTTTCACCCCCTTGCGACTCAAGAATGTGGAAAGAGCCAACTGTTTCCTTAGCTAGTAAAATTGTTAGCAGCTCTAGATTGATGCTACCTTGAACGCAAACTGAACGACAGGGCCTAAAGTCAATTTTTTTGGCTGAATCAATGTATTTGTGGTCTACTGAGCAACTGGCTACGTAAAATAAGATGTGGACTAAAGCAGATGCTGCACCTAAGACTTTAGGTTTTATGGCAGTCGTGCTGTTTAGTAGCTGTCGCTGTTAGCCATCATGGCTAGCGCTTTCCGCTTTTGTGAGTCACGAATATGTGATACAGGAGAGGGAAAAAAAACATTGTCAGCTTGAAACACCTATTTTTGAGTATGTGAAAACCTGAAATACACTTTTTGGGTAAAATAACTCTTTCACTGAATTATATATGGATCTGTGGCTACAGTCCAGTTCATCTACGGTCAGCTACCTGCTGCTGGCTTCTAAAAACACGAGATGAATTAGAATCAGTGAATTCATCTTTGGCTTCTTCCGTTAACATAAAGCAAGGCAGCATTTAATAAATGATGAAAACACAACTGCGAATGCATGTAATGCTTTTAATTAAATAGTCTTTCTTTGAATAAAAAAAAGTGCAGGTACTTTGGATGGTGTTGGATGGAGGGAGGTGGTGGTGGTGGTGGTGGAAATGGTAGCAAAGAACTAATTTTGCTGAGCCAAGAGAAGAAGAACTGCAGTATAAAAATTAACAGCACACATTCTAATGTGTGTCCCCAGGAACAGTAACACAGCACTAGCCTGCGTACTCAACCACTTTCAACAAGACCCAGATTCGATCCAAAATGAGTAAAGTCCATAAACGCACTTGAAGAAGCATTGAAGAGACAGATGTAATTTAAAAAAAAAAATCCAGGTTATATATATATTCACATTATCTGCAGCTACAGCAATAATAATAATAAAAAAAGAAAAATTATGTTAATGGACCAGAGAAGCAAAAGAGAGAGAGGTACATTTAACTGATGTCCTGAAATCTTCATGCTCTGTCATTTGTATTAACGGGATGTGCTTTCAGTTAAAAAAAATATTAAAGCAGCAGAACTTTTAAAGATTCCCACCAGTGCTTTAAAATCTTTGACACAAACATTTTGAAGGACACACACAAGAGTTAATTGCTAGGAATTATATAAATACAGGTACCCCCTCCACACCTGACTCTCATTTTCATACCATAGTCCAAAAATATTCATAAGAACTTGATCTAAATTGAATTTTTACAAACAAAAAAGTACATAGAAAGTAAACAAATAAATACAAGGAAGACGTACGTATGTGTGAGTTTTCATCTTGGAGGCAGTGGATGTAGTTTGTGAGATGGCCACAAGGCGGTGGTGTGCAAAGCTACAAGGTGGCCAATATACTGGGGAGAGACGATGGGAAGCAGAAAAAAAGCATAACTGCTCAGCCTCTTTCCACATTATAGATCTTATAGCCGAGATAGAGGAACATTTCAAACAGTCTTCAGATAGATTCTTTAGGATATAATCATAATAACAATACTTCGTTAACATGTTTTATGATCAAGAAGAAAGCTTAGCTGAGGTTTTTAATGGCAGCCTCAAATGAGGAGTGTCCTGCTAAGTCCACAAGAGTTAAAATGTTTCATTTTCTATTATGATGAATATGTTTGTGACACCACCAGGACCAGCCTACAACTGTATGAGTGGGTCAAAAATGCCCAAATGGACCCACTTGAATCACTGGGAATTTAATCTCTGCTCCCCCATCCAACCTTGATCCTACTCTGCTCAGAGTAGCTCATTTGCATTGCAAAAGTCTTCCTCTCCTTCTTCATGGTATTTCAGTGACACTTATCTGTCCTATGATCTGACCTCATACGCCTCTTTGTCTCTCAGAGGCGAGTCTGGGCCTCAGGGACATAGATTTCAATGCTGTCTGCGCTCTCTGTGGCAGAGTTCTGGCGAAAAGAGGCGGCCTTCTTGGCAGCCAGCAGACGCTTGCGAGCCTCCTGTCTCTGCTTCTCTGCTGAGGCTGAAGAAGAGGTGGAAGAGGAGTCTGCGCTCTTCTCGCGGCCTAGCATTGGTCGACCTTTACCAGGCTTCTTTGATGCCGAAGGGGCCGCCTTCTCCGTGTCCTGTAGCGTTGGAGGGATGATAGACAGAAGGACAGCGATGAGAGAGAGGAGAGAAGACAGTGAGACGATGTAACACACAAAGTGCCTTCAAGAGCTTCTACTTCCTCAGGGAGGTTTGACAGACACAACTTTGACAAAGACATTACACCAGAGCTGATTATTTTGTTAAAGCTTCACATAATCCTAACTGGTTTCAGGTGATAAACAGAACATTGACAGTGTAGACAACTGGTAAAAGTAGTCAAATACGCATCGAGAGAAACAGTCATTTGGATGACAATTTCCGGACGTGAAATGAAACATGAATGATGGGCACAGTGGTTCAAACTGAAAGCACAATAAGAAGGATCACAAGACACTGAATCAATGCATTTACATCGCAAAGCAACACAAAGCAAGAGCGGGTCATTTGCAGGAGTTGAAAGATCCATGAAAACACACACACACACACACACACACGCACGCACGCACACACACGCACGCACGCACAGGACAGAGACATAAACAACGTAACTGACAAATACTCTGGTGGGACCATCTGTATCTTGCAAGCTCAAAAATGAGCTCTGCAGCTACGTCTGGATCACTGATCGAATGTCTAGATTCAGTAATCAATCAATCAATCAGAACTGGGTTCTAACTGCTCCTCTACCACCCAACAGTAACGTAGCCACCGACTGATGCTTATAGTTGATGACAAGACAGTGGCAGGAAATAACAAGCGTTACCATTAGTAGAATAAACACAGTGCAGTTACTGCAGAAGTGGACTCAGAAGAGAAGGATGCAGCTTCTCAGCGACAAGATGTATTCACCGTTCTTCCAACTGGATTTGACATGTTATAGCGTCATGTTTAGTTGCTCTCTTGGCTGAAGGAGCTTGTCTGAGGTCAGAGAGCTCCGGCAACAATTGTCGTTGAAGGAGTTCGTTTGTCAAAGAAACCACTCCGCCTGCTCATAGTGGTTCTGGATAGGAGAGGATCCAGATAAAGCTGCAGAACTCAACTTTTAAGCTTGTGAGGTTCAGAGGTTTCACCAGATTCAAAGACACAGAAAAACAAGCAAAGATATTTAAACAGAGACAGAGCAAACGCAAGACTACATTCTGTCCCTTGAGCCAGAACATCTTCGCCATGCTCCACAGCAACAAACACATGGGTGCATGCATGCTCAAAGCAGGGCTCTACCCTTAGAACACACCAATGCTCACGCCAGCCCTCTTTGAGATGAAGTTCTCCATGCATGCCTAAAGGGATCTCTGGCCCCTTTGTATTAGACAGGGAGGACCCTGTTAGTTCATCCCACGCAGGGGGAGAAGGGGAGGTAAAAAGAGTGGGAGAAATGGTGGTGGTGGTGGGAGGAGAGAGGCCGGTTTCGGCGGCTTTCCTACCCCAGCCAGGGCACTGGGCAGCAGGGGTGGGAAGTACCTTCCGCTCAGGGGGCGACTGGACAGCCGCAGATGGCACAGGCTGCCAGTCATTGGCCTTGAGATGGTAGAGCTCATCGAACTTGAGGCTGATGTCCTCGATGGACAGCTGCAGCAGGTCCCAGAACCCTGCCAGGTCCTGGGGTGTGGGCCGCGGGTTGGCGTTGACATTCTAAAAGTGAGTGAAGAATTAGGATGTTAAGTGTATGAAGCAGGTTACGCAACATCACAGTCATCCATTTATGTTATAGTACCTGAACACAGGTAATAAAGACACGTCAGAACACACAGCAAACTGGTACTGCGTACTTACTGGGAGACACAAGGATTCAGCTGTTTCTGTTCTGACTTTCTGCACAGTAGCAACAAGTGTCGGTCAGCAAGGTCACAACAAGTAGAGGTACTTTTCCTTCTCTAACACTAACCCTTGAACACGGGTGTTTGGGCACTCTGAAAGGGTCAACTCGGCGTTTCGACCCGCATCCACCGACCCTCCAAGCGACCCGAGTGTTTAGCGGCTCTCCTCAGCTCTGCATTCTGATTTTGTCACTGTGCCGGCTGTCAAGCTGTCATTGTGGAAGCTCCGGAAAATAATAACTAGAAAAAAAAAAAAATTGGGCTGGGCTGCGAGAGCTGCTCACTCATTTCTCAATAAAGTTTTAGCCTCTGCTTAAGATCAGTCTTCCTGTTGATGTCCCTGAGACTCTATTTCACGTCTTTTTTCAAATAATTTAGTGTATGATCTTAGGTGAATTAATCTATGCTTGGGAACTCCCACCAATCGGGAACCCTAAGGTGAACTGTGCAAGCGCGGCCGTGTTTATAAACAACTTGTATCACGATCTTCACATCTTTATTTATCGATCATGGCAGTGCACTGGCAAGATTGTGAAGTCCGCGAGCTGCTCGCCAACCACGGTGAAGAGGAGATCCGGCGGCAGATTTCTGGAACTGTAGAGGACACGTGATTTATGGGACCATCACCAGCATTTTAAGGTGATGTTTGATGATGACGTTGTCAGCGCGAAGACGTATGAGAGGGAAAAACACAGGCACGCAGCCCTCACAGACGAGCAAACGTGGGTACAAAAACCTGCTTTGACCCGTGTGTTTCAGTGTGAAAGGGGTATAACAGAGCACCTACAGTGTGGCTTCCTGACCAATGAGCACTTTGAGCTCATAGTTATGAAATGATCTTCAATCAAAACATGTAAATGCTGTAGAGTGCATCTTACTACAACTTGTGCTTGCCTGGGTCCAAAGGTTCACTAAAGCTGTGTGTGAGAGAGAGACACACAGCTTTGTTTCTTTGATTTATGTGTGATTTCACAGTATTTACCAGACTCTGATCTCAGCAGCTTTGTCTTGTTTTCCAAATACCTGGCCAGACTGCCAACACAGATGCTGCTCGTTCCTTTTTCATCACTAGAGGGAGCCATGTTACAGCATCATTCTTTGAACAAGCTGAACCCCAGTGGCCAGCTTCATGTCCAGGGTGGGTCTTCATGGCTTTGGGCTTGGTGTGGGATTCTACCTGTACATGCTGGGTTACATCTTTTTAACCCTTAATGCTCCACATTTGTAATTTAAGTTGCTCTGATTAAGAGGTTTAGCAGCCATGTTCATCTGGCCCAAAGTTATGAATTTGAACGTCATACAAGTGAAACAGGAGGTTCATTTGAGATGATATTGTGGTAAAGTGTCACATGTTGTAGTTGGCTTCATATAGTATATTTCCACTGAAATACGTCACCCGAAAAGAATGGCTTATTGGCTTATCATAAGCTGCTTGTATTTTGTGCTGGTGGGCCACTGAGCTTCTGTGTTAGCATAATATCCTCTATTTAGGGGCCAAGAACCTTTGTGTTGCTCAAGACAATGCTTATTCGACAAATGACAGAACATCTCAAAAGTAACACTGGCTTTGGAGTATCTAGACTTGAAGGAGTGTCACAACAAGGAAATACCCACCAAGTTTTGTTCGCACAGTCCTCGGAACTGCTGGAACTTCTGGGACATTAAGAGCTGGGCGCTTCCTACCGCACTGCGAACCTTGCCCAACACTGCAGAGAGGAAAAACACACCATGGTGTCAAACGTGCTTCATATAAACGCTGCAAGGGTCTCAAGCTGTTCAACTTTGAGAGGAGTTATGACACTTTAACTAACACTTACCTGTATCACGGCATGCAGCAGTCTAACCATGCAACCAAACCTTTTGATGTGTCTTCCAATGACCAACCCCATGGGGTGCAAGGAAGAGGATTTATGCGTATTGGACATTGTTATCCTCTTTGATGGAATCTAAGTGTATAAAGATACTCCAGCCAATCATTGTTTACCATGCTAGTCTGTTGCTGTGTTAAAGATCTGCCCCGACAAAATCAGGACTCCTTTCTGATCACTGGATAGCTAAGAGATGGCAATGTGATTATACAGTGATGACACCCAGATCGGGATGTCAGAATTTAGATTAAATACTGACTTTCACTAAAGGTCATGCACGCGCACGCGCGCGCGCACACACACACACACACACACACACACACACACACACACACACACACATTCATGTTTTGAGAGAATTACAAGGACAAACAGGGACCTTGGTTTGTGAATTTATCCAGCGCTTCGGATAAAAGCTTTCCCAATGTTTGTTTGTGTACATTGTGCATTTGTGCCTGTGCTCAAAGCTGAATGGCTTGTCAGGCTGATGTGGAGGCACTCATTTAATCTGGTGGTTTAATCAGTTCCAGAGTAGATTTGTGTAATTCTGGGGATTACGGTCCTGCTTGTGTGTGGTAACCCCAGGTATTACTGCCTCATCCCCTCCATGCTGTGGATGTCTGATGGAGCGATTGTGTGGTCTAAGGCAGAACCCTACAACAGAGCTCTGGACCACGTGCTGCTGAGGTTGAACAGCAACCGACCGCTGGAAGACAGATTCAGGGTTCATTCAGAGGGCCCACACATGATGTCTGACTGCAGTGATCAAGGCACTGAGGTATACAGCATATTGTTTTTCCTCATAAACCATGTAGATAGCCTGGCGACATCACTTAAATCTCTCAAGCTCAAGTTGAGCTATGCAGCTACGTCTGGAACCCCTCGCACCAACAACCAGCATGAAAAAGTGGACAGCAATCAACCCAATCTGCCACCCAACAGTAATGTAGCTCCAACCACTTCTTATAGTTGATGTCCCGCCTGGAAAAACTGAGTCGTGGAAAACGCTGTCTCTCGAGACAACTAGAGGGACTAGAGTAAACACAAGGCCAGTTACTGCAGAAATAGACTGAAAAGCAACAATTAAACAAGAACAGGAGGATGCACTAGCAGGGCTTCTCGCCATTGGATTTGCTGTGTGATGTGTTGTTACGCTGACTGGCTGAAGGTACTTGTCTGTCAAAGGAAGTGCTTGATCCTCTGAAGGTGGTTTTGGATGTAAGGGGGTCCGGACATGGTTTTAGAGGGAGCTCCAGCGCTCAGACCTTCATCTTTTTCCTACATTGATTTTTTTGGTCCACTTCCTGACTTGAAGTGACTGCTATCCTGTCACCTAATAAGCTAATGTTGCAATACTACATACACATCTATAAACATTCCTTTTATGTAAGAAAAATCTTTATCTTGATGTTGCAGGACAGCCTTGTTCATTGTGCTGCTACATCAAGCAGAGCTGTTTGAGCTGATTACTGTGAGTCTTCTCATATTGAAAGGTTCATGTCACTAAACAAGTATCACCAGAGTTGTATCGAGCACCCTGGCCTTTAATTCTCCAGCAGTAAGACAACAAACATCAGAGTGAGGTATTGTCCGCGTGCCAGCCTTACCCTCTTCTGAGAGCTGGTTGTCTTTGGTCTCCTGGTCCATCTGTTGGCACCATCCCTCCATGCGCCCTGTTTCAGCCTGCAGCAGCTTTAGGAACCAGTGGCCGTCTCTTCGACATAGCGTGCCCCCACTTACGCTCTGGGAGACACTGCTGTTGCTCCCGTCCCCACTCTCCAGCCAGGGGTCCGGGGGCGGTAATGTTGAGGGGTCCAGCGCGGGGTCCAGGCTCTCTGAGTATGAGGAGGAGCTACTTCGTGTGGTGGAGCGGTTGAGGATCTGCCTTGGAGGTGGAGGCGAGGAGGTGTCACCAGTAGCGTCTCCGTTGTCTAAGGAGTCCTGTCCAAGAGGGGAACTCATGGACTGACTGGCACTATTGACCATGACTTTCTTCTCAGTGGGTTTGGCATGATTGACATGAGAAATGGCAGAGATGTCTTGCGTGTCTGAATCCGTGTCGTGTTTGGAAGCCATGCTGGAGGGACGACTGAGCCTGAGACAAATGGGGGAATGCAACAATCAACCATTTTCAAAACAACAGTCGACAATGAGCCCCGCCTTGTTCCTTCTATCCATGTCAACTGGCACTCAATGCATGATACTCCGAGAAATGTTCTAAAATGTTGTCTTATTTCTTTGTCATTCGTACAACAAGTTGGTTGCTCAGGTATGTGAGGTACATCAATCAGAGCTAGCGGGGGCACAAATTCTGTGTCACTGAATATCATTCAAACATGTTCAGAAAAACCTAACAAGTGCTGGTGGAACAGCTGAGTAATCGTTACATAACACAAATTTGTGTAAAAGAAAAACAAAGGAAAAAAGAGTCCTGTAAATATGGGGGCAGATACATTCAGGTTCAGCTGGTTATGCTGCTCAAATATTAGTCAGGACTCAGTAGCAAAAGTCCACATGGAATATGAGAGGGAAAGGAAACAGAGAAGAAGACAGGCAGCACCAGCACAGAATGCTAACTAGACTGTGATAGAGGGATTTCTGGTTATTCCAGTATCCGCCCAACCAAGCTGGAGGCAACATGGACCTCCACCTCAACCACTGACCCTCTAGGTGGTTGTTAACACAGTGAAATACCTGTAGTTTAGCATCAGCAGCCACAAACAACATCCTGAGATTGGAAACTACAGTGAAATGAGTGTAACTTGAATAGCAAAGTAGGAATCCACGGTGTTATTACAAGGACAGAAGAAGACTTACTGCCACCCGTCCTCCACTTGTACTCCTATGGACTGAAATTTGGCAAGTGGTGGGGTCTCCTCTCGTGGAACTTCCTGTATACAGTCAACCTTAGAACAAAGAATTAACCCAATTAAACAAAGTAATTTAGTTAAATTTACAAATATTAGCGCCTTAATAAAGCAGCTGGGAGGGTTTATTATTTTCCAACGACACAGCAAAAAAAACTTCAGAGGGAGAAGCAGAAAATACCAGAGATCAACCACATAATTGTGCAGCAGGTTTTTTTTTTCCTTTCTTCAAATGAAATGTCAAGATGAATGGTAATCCTGAGTGAGCTGGTTAATGTGCAGGGGTTGGAAAATACAGGGAATTACTGTTATTACAGCACATACAGGACAGAAAGTTGAGGGAAAGACAAATTCTCCACCTTGTGTATTAGAGGATACAGCCAAGCTCTAATCATAGGGAGAGCTTCACAATGATGACACTTCACTCACAAGCACATTTTTTGGGGGCTTGAGGTGACACACTCAGACATTCCAACTCGCCACTGAGGACAAAATGCAGATCCTGGAATTATCCAGAATTATCACCTACCTGGATGCCAATGGAGGACAGTTTCCGCCTGGGTACTGGGACCACTAGGGGTTCCTCTGCAGCTAGATTTGATTTATTTAATCCTGACTGCAGCGATTCATGCTGGACTACAGAGTCGCTTGTCTCAGTGGAAGCATTGGCTGTGCTGGGGATGAGAGGCTCTCGCGGGGTGGCGATGGGAATAGGGATGATGTGAGGAGGGCGGGGTATTCCCCGGGCCAGGCTGTTGGCACGGGTGCTGTCAAGGCTGTCGGATGAGTTGCTGTGTGCGTGGCTGGACTGGCTGTTGACCTCTGACCTTTGGTCGTGCTGATCCAGGTAGTTGTCCTGGGCCGACTCTGTGCTGCTCTGTACTGTCACAGAGATGTAGGGTTTGGAGGTTGTACGGGGCGGTACAGGCGGAGGAGCAACCTTCTTACAGGTGGTAATGCATGTAGAGACTGTGGGAGGAGAGGAGAGGAGAGAGGAGGGAGACATGGGAGGAAGTCACAGTAACGGTAGAGACGTTAGTTTTAGTTTCCAGCCACAATACACTTAGAACTATGGATAAAATGAAGAAAAAACTGTGAGCTCCTTCAAACACATTCAAAAGAATCATCCCAATCACACAATCAGAATCATTCTAGGACTCAACTGAGCAAAACTCTCCAGCCACACGGAGAATGAATACAAAGGAACGTCGTGGCAGGAAAAGAAAATCAAATTAAACAGACGAATGAATAAGCATACGCTTCCACACAGGTGGCAAAGTGAAGTCATACACTCCACACTTCAAACGACTGGATCATGAGAAGCAGTTCGCTGATAATACGGTTCTGAAAACCACTATTTTGTTTGAATAGAGGACATTCCTTTGGAAGTACCTTCATCCCTCCCTGCTACCAGAACAACCCCGCAGATTTAAAGAGCAACAGGCAGACAGAGGAGGGAGGCAAGTAAAGAAACCAGCGGGAGAAGTCAACAACCAGACTGCCTGATTCCCCTGGGCAAATAGACGGCCTCGTCAACCTGGTGAAGCAAGCCAGGAACTTTTTCAGCTGGAGCAGTGAAAAACAAACAAAATTAATGTTGCTAGAAAGATGAACATTTTACAGTTTTTGTTTCCGGCGCTATTTTTGCCATGGAGTAGACTTATTTTTGAAGACAAACCTGGAAGTAATCACTATGAGCTCCCTCGGTCAAATGCCAGAGGGATCTTTACACTGAATTTACGATCATTGAGCAATCATTGATCATTGATCAGCAAGCCATCAGTGACCGGCATAAACACCAAAAGCGCAGACTATTTAAAAATGGTGACTCCATATATACGGTTTTTTAAAATGTAAAGCTGTTCTCTTCATTATAAGGGCTTACAAGGAAATATCAATTTACTGCAAAAGTCCCTTTTTACATCATGGCACAGCCCTAAGCCTATTTACAGTATGTTACTTCACTCCCAATGCAGCCAATTGTTCATTCATTGATCAAATGTAGCTGTGCTGTAGCTGTGGAGATGAGGGCCATGGATATCTTCCCTTACAGTCTGGAGCAGCGTCAGTGAAAAAGGAAATACATAGTCTGTCTGTTCGAGGGGAATCAGAGGAGATTAATGAGAAATGTTCAAAGTAATGACTAATTAAATAATGCGTAATTGATTCAGGAACCAACCTTCTGTCACAGAACTCCTCCATGATACATAAACCAATGTGATGTGGGACAGAAAACCACTGATCTAACCAGAGAATTTCAGTGCAACGTGAAGAACCCTGTAGTTCTAATCAGTTTTTGACACGACACTTGGGAAAAACCAGAGTACAGCTGGTGAAAGCTGGGTAAGCCCAGAGTTAGTCCAGAGAGAAGTGGCACCTAAAGGGGCAGATTGGCAGGGAGAAGTTTGTGTCAATGAAAGCAGTCACGACAACACAAGCTACATCGACAGCCTGATAGGAAGCAAGCTTCACCAGCCAAGTATGCTACCAGCATTATTGCTCTATTTAAAGAGCTGTTATTCACATAGATGAGATACTGCTTTCATTAGTGTATAAACAGTCTCCACTTTAAGTTAGGGCAGTGGTGGCCTAAAGGTTAGAGAAGCCACCGTGTGACCGGAAGGCTGCCGGCTCAAATCCCAGACTGGAATCATCCTTGTGCCCTTTAGCTACACCACCCAGAAAAAAAGTTGAACTTTCAGAGAAATGCAACCTGACATTGTGGCGTGGCAGCAATTAGATAAACTGTGGATCAGATCCAAAGATACCCTCTGCTGTTTCCTGAGCAACAGAGACTGATCACTGTCCTTTGGTTTGTGTCCATTTGGTCTGATCCTGACGAGAGGAAATGCTCCATGTTGGGGGTTATGTTCTAAGGCTGAGGTTTCATGGCAATGACAGCTCTGATCCATGCAGTCCATGAGCTTAGCAGGTCTTGAAGGAAGAGCCTTCCAGCAAACATGTGAGCGACTGAAGAAATTCTCAAAGTGCCTTGTGTTTATCTTGAATGTGGACAGAAGCTCACGGTCTCTGACAACCAATGCAGTCACAAGCACAGCTGCTGGAACGAAAGGCTCCAGGTTGTTGTTTTCGTGACAGCGGACTCTGCTGTTCTATTTCATTACAACCCATTACACCCTGTCAAAATGAGGTTCCTTTAATGTGTCCTTCAAGACCAAGGCCTGAATTATGAGCTTAAAAATCGGAATTCTGTGCTGAAGGAGGTACACTTTTGACTTCGGTGCAAGTTGTGATGGTTGTGCGCCGCGTCCGCCGCAGAAGACACTCACCATACTGGGATTACAGCTGCAGCCCTGGCCTCAACTACCACTGATATCCAGGGAGGGAACATATGAAAAGAAATCTTGTCCAACAGAAATGTAGCATTAGACTTTTATTTGAGGACGCCTGCAGTTTCCCATCCATCTTAGCTACACATGCAGCTTTGGATCAGTGGCCTCCCACCACCGTCCTTGTTCAGACAGCTTTTCACTATCCATGTTCTCCACTTGTGACAGAAGTAGACGCTGGGCAAAACCGGGTCAGTAGTGTTGTGGCAGCTCAGTGATGGACCGGCTCCATTCTTGCATTCAAGTCTGCAGGATAACGGTCACTGTAACTGGATGTGAGAGGATGTGCGTGTGTGTGTGTGTTTGGATACCTGCCCTGAAGCTCTACATGTGTCACATTATGCTTTTGTCATCCTGCATGGAATTCAACCTTAAGGGTTAATACCACTGAATCAGCTTTACAACCCCCCACCCAAAAAAAAAAAAATCATAACTGACATCTGCCCCCCAGATTAAACATGAGATAAATCGTAGAGCCGATATACATCAGCCAATATTATCAGCTTTTCTTTATGAAAGTATGTCCATTGCACAGGAACTTGCAGCATAGAAATGCCAAATATTAATATATTCTGGTGAATTTGGAAATAATTTTGGAAATTGGAATAATTAGTCAAGAGAGAAAATTATTATTCCAACTGTAAAAACACTCCACTCTGTACATGGGTCGTTACGAACTCTACAGTAAAAAAGTCAAATCGTGAAACAAATTTTTTGAAGAACTGGCGACCGGTCCAGGATGTAAACCGCCTCCCACCTGATGACCGCTGGGATAGAATAGGATAGGAAAGGATGGGCTTGGCTAGACCCCCCACAACAGGGGCAAGTGGGTGCAATCCTTGTTATTTAAAAAGAAAAAGAAAGAATTCATACGTCTGTAGAGTATTGTATTTTATATATATTTATATCTATCTATCTATATATATATATATATATATACACACACACATATATATATATGAAATTTTCTTTTTCTCCCCATTGAGTCCTAAATGTACCCAAAAAATCTTAACTGCTACTCAAATAGCATGAGAGCACCTCAACTTATTTTGATAGTCATGTTACTTATTTAATACAAAACTATGAACATGTTTTTTTTTTGTCATCATGACTTTCTGGAGTTAAAAAAAAAATGCAATAAATGTGACGATAACGTCCTTTTCATAATGTGAAATTCAAGACAGTTACAATTTACTGAAGCAGGCTTGAGGCAGTCACTCACATCATGAGGCAGTTTTGAGATTTGGATGCAAAATTTCAAAAATTTAACAGCAGAGCAGTTTTTAGTAAATCAGGATCAACAATTCCAATTCCATTCGCCCCAGAATACGACCAGTTTGAGGTTTGCTTGAATTGTTCTGTCATGCGTTACGACTAAATAACATCATAAAAGTTACCCGAGAGCCCCAAACCTCCACCACGAGGCTGTGGATACAGAATACGAACACAGCAGCGTTATCAAAATTCTGTCAAAAATGTTTTCTTTTAACTGACGGAAACAAGTCCTCTGAATCACAGATTCAAAATATGATCGAGATGAATCCAGGAAGCCGAAGCATTCCACGTACTGCTAAGAGCTCAATCACACAATGGCCTCTCGAAGATGCAGGATCTTCAATTTGATCCGGTGCAGTAAAAGACGGTAGTCTTGAATCCGGGTCCTCGCGGCACCAAGCACGTGCACTGACCACAACCCTAACAGCCCGGCCTGTAAGAATGGCATTCTCACACCAAACCTCATCTGCTCCCATCTGAAATGAATGACAAATGCAGTGAGTCTTGAAAGCGGGTGAACAATGGCCCTCACAAAGAAAAGATATCAGACAGGTTTAAAACAGCCTGTGGCGCCTGGTTGCACCCCACCCGTGATCTCACTGGTGAAACTTGAGTCCTGTATCAACGAATATTCACAGTGTTGCAAACTGATTCGTGCAGAAAACAAATTTGTTCCAAATGCCTGCAGAGAGCGTGAAAATGCACCCGTAGAAGCGAACAGGCGGATGGACAGACGCTCTTACTCAGCCTGTCTTGCATAATTGAGCGACTCGACCCTCCATAACTACGCAAGCATAAATCACAAGTGCGTAGCAGTTGAGCAGCAGCGCTGACAAAGACTTTCCCTAAATCACCATAGAATAGAGCTGAAAACATGAATCTGTGTACTGGAACTGCTGAGGAGGAGAAGTTGCTCCTCTTCATCAGAGGGGTGGGGGAGAGACAACCACATGCTTTGTGGCAAAATGTTAGAGAGGAATCTGGAGTAGGCACTGAGCACTGCTGTTTTCATGCCATCTGGACAGTGCTGCTGTTGTCCACGCTCAGGCCTGCGTCAAAATGGGATTTTCAATGCAGCAAAACAATTAGCTGCAAGAAGCTACAGCAGCTAAAACAAACAAACAAACAAACAACATCAATAATACCGTAATAAAAAAAAAAACAACGTTCCAAACAACCGCTTAAATGTTCTGCATTACATTTTCACCTGGTGCTAATGATCTCATATACACAGACACTGAAATCACAATCAGTATTTCACTTGGCTAAATGAATACAGCCGACTGTGGGCTGTGGAAAGCACCGCACACAAAGAAAAAGAAGAAAATATGAAAACGGGAACATACGTCAACTTGAAAGTGCCAGAGCTCTCACAGCGGTCTCGCACGCATTGATAGCATTTTATTGTTGGCTGTCGACATCATGAACAAACTTCAGGTTCCACGGTGGCAGCTCACGTTCTTTAAAGTTCCCAAAACACAGGATCAGGTTTGCAACACCGTACCACTTAATTACTCTTAATTACACCGATAATCCCTGATCTGATCCGACTCACATGTTGCTAATATCAGCAAATGCGGAGGACGAGACCCAGTGCAACTGCAGAGTTTGTCCAAAAGTCTAAATAGCTACGGGACAAAAAGAGGCAGTTTGTAATCCAGCTTTTCCTGATCCTATAAGAGCAACTAAACTATTTTATTATGTTAAGCCCACCAGGCTGCAGTGGTGCCATCCTGCTGTCATCTGAAGCTGGGAAAAAAAAATGCAGGAACAATGAAAGACAAAAGATGGATTGTGCTGCTCAATTTAACAGTTTAGCCTTGCTTGCCTCATTGTGTGCAGCCTGTATTATTCATACCAGAGACTGTAAAATGTGAGGTAGCAAGCAGTTCTTGAATACATTCTACTGTATCTAATTTAATGACGTTTATGATTTTATTCTGAGGTATTACAGAGCAGAAGTATTCAGAGCTTGAGGCAGGTCTCTGGGCCCTGTCAGGTGAGGCTCAGTGAACGGAGGAGCAACAGTGTCGTCATCAAAGAATATCTAGAGTCTAGATATTCTTTGAGTTGGTCTAGATTCTAGACTAATAAATCCTTTGGGACAGACTCTTCTCATTGGCTTAACAGTCTGTAGGATCATTATGAGGTCATAGTAGTAGTAGGGATGCAAGATTAAATCAGCAAGTGGTTGATATCGGAGGATGTTGATAATTTACTCCATATACTGGGGGGAGATGTGAAATATTGGAATCCAGTGCCAGGACTCACTTAATTCCCAAATCACTTGATGGAATGATGCTTCTGATTCCGGTACTGATCCAGATTCCATTCCCTAGCTTGTCCTGGACCATGACCCTGCTGTAACATGCCTCTAGTCCACACATACAGTTCAAATGAGTTGCTCTGGAATACTTTCAAATCTGATACATCCTTGTAAATTTTTGCTCTTTGGTTTCATACAGACTCGTGGTGTGACCTTCAACACAATGCCAACAACAATTACAATAACAGTATTCAAGGAAATTGGTTCTGGTACAGGAATCAGTATCAGCAAATGTCTTTTGGTTTTGGAGTTGAAAAAAAAAAAAAAACGTGTCTCCAATTGCAGGAGTCTGCAGCTCATCTGCTGTAGCAAACCTATGATTAATGGGTTTTCTCTCAATGATTTGGGGACAAAAAAGATAATAGTTTTCAAACTCCCAATGTCTAAATTGTGTTTTTCAGAATGTAGAATATCTGATGATCATACATATTCAAAGCTTTGTCTTAAAGAAGGTCCAACAGATTCTCAGCTCCCTTGCCACTGAATCTATCGTCCCCATAAACAACCAGGAAGTTTCACCAAAAGTACAGACAGCTACACACTAGCAAGGATCTTTTGTTGAAAAACCTCAAAACTGGATTGAATCCATGTTGCAATGCACAGACCACCATGTGGCGTAAAAATTGGGGCAGCCCAGAATTAATCCCCAGCCAAGGATGATTTTCCATCTCATCAACCAAATAGAAGAAGCTTTTATGGGGATAAATGAATATATGCATCTCTATCTATAGGCAGCCAAAGGGTCCGCACCCCCCACCGCTGCAGACTCCCCATGGAGGAGAATCACACAGTTTTTAGAAACAAATATATCCAAGCATGTACGGGGAGTTTTCATATGAAGTACTTTGCACTGAACGTATGGTGAGAACACACTATTAGTACAGCAAAGAGAGCTGACAGAGGATTTTTTTTTTCATCCTGGTGGCAACTGTGATTGAAAGGAAAATCATCGTCAAGACTTTTAAATTACAGACTGATGGAGGAGTTTAGACGGTTTGATTCCTCACAAAACAAAAATACTGGCTGAGTATTTAAAGTGCAAATTTCATTTTTACACAATAAATTGAATATTTATTCCTCAAGTCGCTATGCTCCCTGAGCTAACGCACAGAAAATAGTTTGCGTCATGTTTAAGTTTTTGCAGCTTAGCTTAAAAACGTCAAACGAAAAGGCCGCTAACTTTAGTGAGGGGGAATTTTATTGAAGCGCAATAACGACAACAACGAAATCAAGCGCCAAGTGTTCCAACTGTCGGTCGTAGCACTCACCCTGCTGACATACGGAGACCAAAGCAGCCCAGAATCAACTTCTCCGGTACTTCCAGGGCAGCTGCAGCCGGAGCGGACGCTGACTGTCCCTAACACCGACGCGGAGGATGAGGGAAGCGGCGTTTAGATGCTTTTTGTCGGGAGTCTGAGAGCCGGAGGGAGGAGGCGTGGTTGCCGGTCTACTGATGCCTTCAAGAGCGCCTCGGATATCCCAACGTCACAGTTTGGCGACGTGATTCGTTCGGTTTGGCGAGGTAGTATGATATCATGGCTACAATGTAATAGAGGTTCATTTTGAAGGAAGAATCGAAAGCATAAATGTAACTCTGACTGAAGCTAAATCAGTAACCTTCCTGTTTTTCTTTTTTTTTTCCCCTGAAGTTTTAATTAATTTTCTTCAATTTCACAGGGCACAGTAACTAACCTTTGAAATAATAGAAAATCCAAAAAAAGAGACAAAAAACAACAAACATGAAATAAAACCTAAAATTGGCACGAGGAATTAACAATGACATTAGTAGTATTTACATAAATCAGGGCTCTTCTCTCTCTGTACACCCTGTGTGATGTGACAATATGTTCTTTCTCCAAACACTCACACTCAATCAAGCACAATAACGCAGACTTGGGCACATTCTCAGAATTCTGACCGTCTGACATTAAAATCAGAATCCTAAGACTTTTCTGAAATTTTAAATCAGATTCTGATTTCACTCTCAGAAGTCAAATCATCTTTAGATTAATGGACTTCATCACAACTGAGAGGGCTGAACTGCTTCTTTAAGCAGCCATGTTTAAAACACTGTAATGCGAGCAATGTGTTTCACCTGTGGCTTCATTGGGTTTTCTGCTTATCTGATGCTTCCTGCTATCACCTGCACCAGGAAAAACAGCACTGTTAGTGGGGCACCTACGCGATTTAAGAGCTAACCTAAAAAATCCAATAAATGATCCTTATTTGTGGCCCCTTCCACATGGGATTGGTATTACAACTACTCATGTTCACTATTTTAAATGGGTAGTTTTCATTCCTCCCAAGTAATCCACCCATTCCAATGACTAACCTGCAGTGGTGGAAGAAATACATCATTGCATCACTTTGACTAAAAATAAAAATATCTGGCTTTAAAGTACTCTTGTAAAAGTCTCCGCCCAAAATTCTACGCTAAGTACTAAATGATAGGAGAGAAGAATTTGATATCAAAAGCAAACGTACACTACATGATGTTTGTCTATTTCAGTGTTCGCACCACTGAAGTCTGTAACTGCCACTGATGTCACGTTAAAGTGGTGTGTTGTTCCACTGATTGTGTCCTCTTGCAGGTGACATGCTTCACATTAAAAAGTGCATCATTTTCATCAGGTTTTACCATGCCTTGTACCATGTCTTCAAAACCTCTTTTATCACAGCAGCCTGTGACTGTTGGGGTCAGATAAATATCGTCAAAACTCAAGTCCAGACGCATTGTCATTGTTACTTTCCATCACTGACCAAAACTTTCACGGCAGGCGGGTGCGACAGTTTTTGTGGGACAAGCTGCAACGTGAATGAAAAATTCCAACAGTACTTTGAAAGCATCATTTGCTGCTGCTCTATCTAGAGAAGTGCGGTGGAGTGCGCCTCTATGAGGATGCTCTCTGCTAATGCCCAAGTGAACACAGTAAACCGCACTACGTCTGAGCTCAGTACTCGTGCATAATTCATCTACTCCTCTGCAAATTCAAAATCAGCAGAGAATGAAAGAGTGCGTTCTGGTGTTCTTTTGTTTTGTGAATGCCTCCTTCAGGGATCAACAAAACTTTGTGAGACGGTGCTCGCCACAGTGGCACTGGACTCGTTGTATATCTACAATTTTATATATTCTAATAATCAATAACCCCCACAGTCCTTTGAGGGAGCTGTTCCATACCTGAGCTCATCACTAGCTGACTGGCTCCTTCTGGTCACTGCAACACAACTAATTTGTTTGTCATCTTTGTGCAGCGGTATGCAGGTAAAGTGCTTGTGAGCGGGAATTGGTTTTGAATTGTTACCTGTATGTGTGGGTAGGATGTGTGGTCTGTCTGTCCCCAAACGTTGAAGAAAAATTGCAAGCTGTTTCTCCTTTGGGGCTTTGTCCAAGCCAGTGGCTGTCAGGTAAGAGGCAAACTGTTCTTTCCAAGTCTTCCACTGTGTAGGAAGGTCGTCTAGCATGGGCAAAAGAGGCTGTGTTTGAGCTAAAATTCGGGTGTGTGCATGTTGGAGGACCAATGTCTCACCCGGGACAACTAGAGCTATGAAAAGTGTTAGCACTCACACTGTTTCTAGTACTATTGATTGTTTTATTGCTAGGAATACATCATAAAAGTGTCATAAATTCCAATAACAAAAATGTGCATGTCCTGAATAATCAATGGGGAAATATTTTTTCAGAGTCTTGACTATAACTTTCCCTCTTTATGTTTGCATATATTCACTTATGAGCTGTTTTCTTGCATTGACGTGCTGTAGAGCAGCCAGTGACTCACCAGTGCTGGTGCTGTAGGTGCGAACAGTGGTGTCAGTCAGCGGAGGGGAGCCTGAGTCGATGGAGCCTGTGTCGTCATCTTGAGAACAGCCAGCTTGGATGGCTCTCAAGTAGCTGTGGCTGCGGGATCGGAAGCATGTAGGCATGGGCATGTCTGGAGGCTCTGGGTTGTCCTGAGAATGGGAACGTGAATCTCTGAATGTGGAGTCAGAGCTTCGGTCCTCGTAGTGATGACTCATATCCAGGTCTCGTAGCTGGAGGGAAGAAAATAGAAGAGACTGGACAGGTGTAGCGGTGTGTAGGAAGAGCTTGGGGTCATTTCACTGTGTTGGCTACTCATAATCCTGATTTAATTCTGTTGAGATTATTGTTGCTCCGATACCCTCCAATCAGCAATCAGGCAGAACCTTGGAACCCATATTGTCCTCCTGTCAATCCAGTCTGCATAATCTTATGGTAATTTTTGATTTTTGATTCCATCAGTTTTGATACTTACGCGACTGACTCTGATTATTTCATCTCAGGAACATTACCACACTTACGACAGATGTGCCAATAAATAAACTTGAGATGCTATTTCATGCATTCATCTCTTCAGATTTACTGCAACTCTAACTTTTTACGACACCACCTACAAACCATCCAAAATGCTGCTGCCAGGCACCGAACACAAGCCAGTAAACACCCGTTTTAACCTCAATGCACTGACTTCATGTTCATTTTAGAATCCACTTTGAAATGTCAGTGCTCACTTATAGAGTCCTGCACGGCTCCACACCCCAAGTGCTGGACTCTCTGGTGCTCCTCCTGGGACACATTTCAAGACGGGATTACCGCTCCTTTCAGTTGGCAGCAGAGACAGTCTCCAAGCAAGCTAAAGGGACTGTGTGGTTTTTTGTTTTTTGTTTTAAGTTTAAAAACCTTCCTATTTACGCAGGCATTTAGGAAGATTGTCAATAGTGTTTTTGAATTTGAATTCTGTGTCTTATCGGCTCTCCCTGCATAATTTACTCTTACATTTCACCTTTTTATGTATTTGTCAGTTCCTTTTTTTATTCTGACTATGAAGCACTTTGTGCATTGTGTCTGTTAAAAATGTGAAATAAATTGACTTTGCTTGCATGCTTCACCGGAGTGTGTTTTTGTTGTGATACACTGACAGGGTCAAAAGTTCATCTGTGTGAAAAATTAAGTAAGTGCTAAGCAGTGCCGGGTTGTGAAGCCCCAGTAGACAGAGTGCTGCTCGTACGTCTCGCACGGCCCACTGCACAAGACTGTGAAACAATGAAAACATCAAAAGCAAAAGGGATGTCTTTACTCCTATTTGTTCAGTGATTTCAGACATTTTCTTTCAGATGATGGGTTTCATATTCTGTTACCAGACCAAAACAGCGGGTAGGAGTCAAAAATACACAGCTCAGTTATTCTGCGGTAATAGAAGGAAGTGAGTGAGTGAGTGGAGGAGAGATACCACAGAAGAAAACAAAGCAGAGAGGACGCTGGAAACAGCGATACTCCACATACTTTGTTTCCGATGGTCCACCTTCAAATTGATGGAGAACAAAGTTGTAAGTAAGTCTAACATACATGCAAATTAAAGAAATAGACAAACTACTAGAACTGTGCTGTAATGCGGGGATTGCATTCCCTTACTTGTCTGGTTCATAGAGTGCAGCAGCGATGATGTGCTTTTCTAGGTCAACCTGCAAATTCATTATTGGACTTAAAAGGATCAATGCCACTGATTTGACTTGAACGTTTGTAACATTAACACAAGAGAGTTGAAAAGGGAGATTATTTGTTCATTGAAAACTCATTATATTAAGACCATTCGAGCTGTATCTGTGAAAATAATTACACAATGGAAATGAGTGTTAGTAGATCAAAGCAGACAAAGAAGTCTTTGCAAATGACTGCTGATTTAATGGAGGAAAGTCTGTTTGAAGCTAAGTGTTGCAAATTTTCAGCAAGTACTGTTTAATAAGGAGAAGAAATTTGGTTGAACTAATTCAGAAAAGATGCAAACAGAGAAAAGAGACTCAAAAATGTAAGATTTGGGCTCACAGACACAGACACATACACGATTGCTTGTCGGCACAAGGACTGACCTGTCCCATGCAGCTGCGTCTGCCTAAAGTGCTGCAGGCCTGGCTGAAGTCGTCATCGTCCCACTGTGGCAAAGATGAGCCTGTACCCCCGAGGCAGTCTAGGTTGTCCAGGCTGCGGTTATTGGAGAGCTCTCGGAGAGAGGGAAGACAGCTAGAGAGGGGAGAAAGATGAGAAGATGTGATAAAGAGGACATGTTGGGGACATGACAATGAAAGATAATGTGAGGAGTGCATGAGGGAAAAAAACAAACAAAAAACCAGTGGATGTTAATATACGATGACAGGGAGGCAAAAAATAAACCGGGAAAGAAAATCAATGATTGGCAAAACTGGAATTGAAAGAGATATGAAGGCTGTTATTGAAGTCATCCCTTTCATTTCCACTTTCATTTATGAATCATCATAAATTCAAAATCGGGCCTCTATCTTCATGTTGATCTCATTTTTAGCATCACAGCCTTGGAGCATGCAAAGCTGGTGGAGTCAAGGTGACGTTATGAACACAGCTCTCCAGCCATCCTGGTGCCAAAGCCAAAGAACAGTTTCAGGTGTAATCAGAGAGCGCGCTAAGATGTTGTTGCACATTCTTTGTTGGCACACAGTGACCATAACATGACAGTCATCTGCCATGCCATAATCTGTGGACACAGATGTCCCCTCACCCCCCCCATTCAAGTGTCAAACTCAGCTACGTTCCACCTAAAAGCACTGGGCAGATGGCATTTAAAAGCTGAAGGGAGGCTGGCAGTTGGTGTTGGCAGCGGGGCATGAGTTTGGCATTTAGAGTCGTCACTGACTGTACGGACGTCTGAGGGGGGCAATCCAAAGCAACTGTGGATCATCCAATCAGAAGTGTTTTACACCACCCCCACTGAGACGTGTCTTATCCACCTATCACTGACCTGCTCATTGACCTGCCCAGATGATGCAGAGAGGACACACTGTGGAGGGGAGACCACAGGGCGTCCAGCTCCCCCTGCAACAAGGCGTATTCCAGGGTTCTGCTGCTCACGCCCACCAGGGTGGAGCAGACCGGAAGACAGTGGCATTGGATGGTCAGGGATTGGCAGGGGGAGCAGGGTTAGTCATTCATGCATACTTGAGCTTAGAATATGATCTCAAAGATAGTGTACAGGTATTTTTTTTTCCTTCTGCTTTGTTTCCTCCTCCTCTGCACTTATCAATCAGACCATTCAGGTGTATAGGAGATCTTTTTGTAACTGAATTGACTTAAACATATTGCAAAGAGCTCTAAAGTGTGGAGAACACGCTTTGCATGTTTTACACAGGACACAGTTTCCTAGAACGACATTTTTATGCCTCGCGCATTCAAAATCAGCGTCAGCCATCATGACGCTAAGTTCTCCTGAACAATCTCTCTATTTCAAATATATGAGCAGATGAATTAAAGGATCGTTACACATATCCAATACACACAAATGTCTGCATACATGAAAGATATTCATGCACGATTCAAAACTTAAAAATATTGAGACAAATTTCTCTCAGCAGGTGTAGCTGCAGCAAACATCTGTTGCCACTTGAGAGAATTGTGAACCTGTTCACATGAATGCGCAAAACATTTTGAAACCTGAGTTGACCTGACTAAATGTGACATTGCTTAAAAGCATTTCATTTTGCATCTTGTGACAGAAAATAGGAATGCATTTTCAGGCATTTACGAAAAGAAACTCAGCTGTGTCCCACTGTGCTTTTATTACATACAGTATTGTGCAATGTTGTCAGCTGTAAAAAAAAAAAAAAACCCCACATAATTTAGGACAAGTCAAGCGAAAAGGGCAGTCGGTTGGACGGATGAGGCTGATTTATGGTGATTTACCGGTTGAGCAAAACAAAAGTTGGTGTCATTGTGTGTAAACATCATTTATGCTGCGTATTCGGTTAGTTTAACTGGCACCAACAAAGAGAAGGTAAATCACCAATGTATTAGACTGGTGTGTGGGTATTTTTTAGGAGTCTGACACCACTTAAGTGTGAGTAAACACAATATTGACAATGTGTGTGTGTGTGTGTGTGTGTGTGTGTGTGTGTGTGTGTGTGTTCATGTCGCATCCTTTTCCCCCATTATCTTCTGCTGCAGTGGTTGTTACATTCAAGAGATCCACAAACAAACATATCACCAATGATAATACACAAAAATGATACAAATTGTACTTCAGCTACCAGTAGCATATTGACTTTTTTTGGGGGGATTGTTAAGAGGTCGCACCCATCAGGTTTCATAATTGTGTGTTTTTACTGTGGCTTTGAATAGACATACACTTTAAAGGGTTAATGTGAAACTGGCCATTCAAGTTTATTTGAATTTGGAAGATAGAGGTTGCTGTCGTGCTGCTGGTATTTCCATCGTAAACTTTATTCTGTGTTCCTCTTTCGAACTGCAAAGGATTTTTTTCTTACATTAGATTTTTTTAATATTACTGAAAATAAGAGGTTACGCGTTAGTTCATCAAGGTAATCTTCACAAATTGACACACTTCTGATTTTTTGGAGCATAAATTTAAAGATTAGAGGTGCATAGCTGTCATCCTGTGACAAACTACACAGCGGACACATGACTTCAACATCACCACAACTAGTTTTGCTCTTCCTCCTTTTTAGGCATGATAATGTTTAATGATCATAGCTGCGCTGAGCCACTTGTTAGCTGTGGTGATAAACTATGCAGATGTTTCATATGTTGTCAGGAAGCTCCACAAGGGGGCGATATGTTCATGCTACAGCACGTGTGAATAGATATATGAATAAAAACAGACGTGATTCAAGTGTTCAAGCTGATGATGACTCCTTTTGTGTTATTTCATCATATGTGAGCATTAGTTTGGTGTGATGTTTAATTGTGTATTTTATGCTGCAGAACAAAATGCAGAAATATCTTCAGCTTGTGTTAACAGCAGAGCTTATCCCACACATTTCACTAAAATTCATTAAAACAAAAATACCTCCCAAAAAACATCAACTTGGAGATAAGGGGAATATGTTCATCAGTGCTAGTTTGTGTTCAGGTTTTAGGAGTCACTCCTATCCCTGTTATACCTTTAACATTTTTTTTTTTAAAGTTTAATCAAATAAGCAGATATTTTTGCAGTTGATAATCACAGAAATGTATATGTTCATCTTGATCCATAAGTATTAATTAGCACTGCTTTTTTCACTTTTTTTCTTGATAAAACTAAAATATTATGTGTATTTCCAAGTGGATCATGACAGTAAATAAAGGCTCTATGTCTCAGTTTGCTGTCTTACTTGCGTGGGGGTAGCTGGTCGCTCAGAGAATGCTGCGTAGCCCTGAGGTAGCTCTGACGACGTGCAGCAGTTTTTGGTGAGGGTTTGGGGCTTCCCTCAGAGTCATCGCTGTCCTCCATGTCTCCCATGGCCTTCACGTAGCTACCACTGCGCATCCGCCTACATGGAATTTCATTGGCACCCCCGGGGCGGCCTAATGTGCTGCTCCAATCCCCCTAGAGGTAATTAATGGCTAAAATTAGACCACAAATCTCTGCCAGCCCTGTATCACTGCAGTGGTGTTCCTGTTGGATTGTAAGGATACCTATGCAGCAGTCTGTAAACATGCAACAAATTCTCAGACAAAAAACCTCCATCCATCTCAGCTTTACTCACCCTTCGCCCAACCTGCAGGTAGTTGCAGGTTAGCTCCTGTTGGCAGGATTTGGACTTGAGCATGGACCTGTCCAGAGTTGCTGAGCCCTTCTGGATCATCTGTCTTGGCTGGCCCATAGTCAATGTGGACCAAGACCCTCCTTTCATATACTCACTGTCATTCATTACCATATTTCCTGCTCCTCCAAGTCCACCACCACCTCCTCCAACCCCAGGCTCAGTATATGTCTGATACTTCATATCATTGCTGCTTTTGGAGGAGCTGATAGTATTGTAGCCACTGTGGATGTATCTACTCTGGCCCCCCTGGCTCTCATGGCCACTTGGACGCCCAAGAGTCATCATTGCCATGGTGTTATGGAAGCTGCTCAAATCGCTGCTGTCTAAATCATCTGAGCTCCAGTAACCTGACATGTTAGAGCGTGGTCGTCTCTTCGCAGTCACCTCTGATTTTGTACCACGATCTTTACTTTTGGACCTGCGAGTTTGCTTCCCTCCATCTTCAGTGCTAGATGAGCCTCCACCGCTGCCAGTGGAGCGTCCATTGATATTCCCTTTCATGTTGTGGCTCTCCAGTGACTGGGATTTTGCAAACAGCTTCTGTACAGAGTGCAGCATGTAACGAATACGACCAGGACTGTCTGTGCGCTGTTTGGCAGCAGCTACTGCGGATGTTCGATGGAACTGTAATGTGCTGAATCCATCGCGGCCACCGGGTAGCTGCTTATCAAACTCCAGGTGACTGGGTAGTCCCTGGTTCTTGGTCATATGATGTGATATAGTTGCTGAGCCACTTGTAATCATAGGCATTCGTCCGCTCAGCTCGGCCATGCCCATGCCCATCCCCGGTCCCATGCCCATGGACATGGATGTACCCAGGGTCCCTGTACTTATTCCGCCAATGCTGTCCCCAGGTGGAGAGAAGTCCGACTGGTCGTAGGAGTTGTAGTGAATCCTGGGGAAGGTGCTGCTGTTTGACAGTTGGTTGTTGAGCGGCAGCATGCAGTCTGGTGGAAGGGAGCCTGGGTTAGCTGAAGGGTAGAGGTGGGGGTCCATGGTCCCGTAGTGCTCCATCGTCGGGCTCAGCAGGTAAGGACTGCGAGGCAAAGTGCTGGTCTTCTGAGGGTAGAGGGCCTCTGGATGGCCTGAAGAAGGATCACAGGAGTCAGACAAGTGTCTGTTACGGCTGATCCCCAGCCCTTTCATGATGGCTAGGAGGCCCGGCCCTCTAAACGACCCCCACGCCAAGGAAAGATGCCTGATGACCTTGAGGGTGAGTCCTAGAGGAGACAACAAAGAGGAACAGAACTGGTTAATATACTACTGTGCAAAACGCACAAACAGAGACAGTCACTTACATCAAAACCACCCACATCCACTGCCAGACCAGACAACAACACACACTCGCTGCAGAGCTGCTAGGGAAACACTGCACTGTGACTGAGGCAGCCTTCCACTGCCTCCCACAGTGAACATCTGTGTTGAAATGCTGGGAATGGAGGGAACAACAATATGTGGAACAATGATGAACTGTGGCTAGCTGGTCAGAACACATTCTAGAGAGAAAAAAAACAAAAACAGGACAATCACCAGCAGTCTTTGCAAACTCCAGACACCTCCAAAACTATGTTGGACTAAATCAGCAAGAAGTGAACAAATAGCTCCTGTTTCTGTCCAAGGAGTAGAGTAGCTAGATAGGTAGTAATCATTGCATAACCATTCTCATACATGTGAAATGATTTACCTTTGCCTGTGTGTCAACATCGTGATATATGTACACTTTCAATTTAAACAATTACAGCTGCCAACCTGCAGCGTCTCTGAGTATCCCACTGGTTAGTTTTGGAGCACATGGGCCAAATCTCTGAGTGCCTACTCTTCCAGGTCTTTAGTAATCCCTCTCTGCCCTTTATTCAATCTGCTTCTCTGTCTCACTATTGCTCCACTGTTCCTTCACTCTCCTCCGACCACTTCCAGTGGGTATCACTGGCACCCACCACTGAGCCCCAGTCCTATCTCTTCATAGGGAGCCAAGCATAGTGGGCAGACTGTCACTGAAAGCAGTAAAGAGGATTGGACCAGTGGGTGGTAGGCGGAGGGAGTTGGCAGCTACGGTTCCTTGTACTCCTCGTCAAGCTGTGCTAGTGCCCTGCCTGGCAAGGCTGCAAGGATGGTACTTCTCATTGAAAAGGATAGACAAGAATGGATGAAGGATATCATATAAGATCAAAGTGAATGTAACAGGAACTTTATGTATTAAGTGGTATAACAGCATGTGGCAAATTAAAAAGGGTTGATATATAACAACTAGGAACATTGGCTGTTGCGCACAATTCCTTAGAAAGTGATATGCAGTGCATAATGTGTGGCTGTATAATGTGGTTACTTTTCCACAGTGCTGCCATGCTACTGGAGAAACACCCTTTAAGACAGCACTGTCAGAAGTCTCCTTCAAACTTCAATGTATGCCCGCTACATCCACATCACGGGTATAGTTCAGTGAGTGCAGGTTTATGGACATTTTAAGTTCTTCATAGGAGCTCACGTTATCTAAAACACCAAGGGCCTTTGTAAGCGATCTGTGACGCCAGGCAACTGGTGGATGGTACTATGAGTACGCTGTGTGTTCAGGGTATTTTCAGCCCCGTTTGGTCTTTACAGAGTGTGTTATCAGAGCA
Organism: Aulostomus chinensis; assembly: GCF_037954235.1. Lineage (NCBI taxonomy): Eukaryota > Metazoa > Chordata > Actinopteri > Syngnathiformes > Aulostomidae > Aulostomus > Aulostomus chinensis. Next base: position 14,336,501 of record NC_141322.1, read on the forward strand.
CAAACCACAGCGAAAAGAAGCAGTCATTAGACACTTAATTAATCATAGGTGTGTTTTTCAGGCATGACATGAATAGTCAACAGTCGTCCACTCGAGCCATCGGAGGCGAGGCAGGCCTGGGTGGAGGTGGCAGCCAATGTTTCTGTGTTTTTGGGCATCAACACCACAGACCCGCTCATCTGATTGATGCGCCCTTTAAATAGCAATTTATGCATAATGCCACCAACCAAAGACCAGCCTCTTCTTGATCTATGGTGCAAATGGTTTCTTGTGTCATAGCAAATTAGCAATGTGACATGGTTGTGCCAGATCACACCTCAGTAACATATTTAAGCACCTGGTGGCACAGGTGGAGCAAGTGGTCAAGTTCTTTTGTGAGTTAAAGGGCGAGGGGGCTTGGTGTGAAAACTTGACACTTTGCACCATGCGTACGATAGAGCCCTAAACCAAAATTGCCTTTAACTCAGGATATGAGCCTTGTCCAGACCTACTCATGAGATCCTTTCTTGTATGCTTTGGTAAGTCATCCGCATTTTTCTGTTATTTGTAGTGAATGAGATGGAAGTGACAAAGATACACAAGTCATCATCAGAGCTCCCGCAGTGTCACAGCAGTTGTGGTGAAACTAGGAGGATAAAAACTCTATCTTTGGCATCAACAGGGGAATTCAGCAAGGCAGGTCAATAACAATTTACTGCAAAGTCATACGTTCATATAAATCATTTGGTACTGAGCACCTCTATTGGAGTGACTTATATCGCATATACCGTTTCAGCACGAAACTCTGGAAAAAAAAAACCCAAAAGCTGAAACTACATCTGGCATTTTCCCTTCTTTCCTTGTTGAGGAAGGTTATCTGAAGCCACGCAGCCATATGTCACACTGGTCGCATCTCCAGGAAACAGCAGATAGGAGCAAAAGCAGTGAGGTAATAAAAATATGTCTCCTTTGTTCTCCTGTGAAAAAGCCATTTGAATCCACAAGGTAGAATGACCTATTTGCCTTAAATCTCTGCGCTAACCTTTAGAGACCAAAAGAACCAGGAGAAAATGAGATAATTGCAAACCGCAGTGTGCTGCGAGACAGGCGATAAGTCACAGGACGTAAGAGAGCAGCCCACTTACGAGATTACACTGTAATTGTGAGTCACTGTTTCAAAGAACATAATTTGGTGTGTCGCAGGTATGGTACATTGCCTTTACATTATACACATGCGACACATGTATAGCAATTAGCTGTTTGTAAAAAATGTCCATGTATAATATGCGCCCGGCTTTCATGGCACAATTATTAGCTCACTGCAGGCACAGACTCATTTAGTGTCATTAACAGAGCCTCAGTGAGTACCATCTCCACTGATAGGGTCAAATCCTCTAAATCCTTTTACACCACATTAGCTAACTGCTTCATATCCCATCGTGGCACGCCACTCAGTAGGCTTAGCATAGCCTCTTCAGTGTGTCAACCAGTGGGACTTGAAATGACAGTGATAGTCGTATTCATAATGGAGGCAAGAATGTGACCTCTACACTGGAAAGCATAGGGTATTTAGAAGTGCTCAGATAAACTGTGGTATACGCGTGCATCTGCTGAAACCCTGAAGACCATCCACGTCATTTAGAATGGTCATTAAAACTTGTATTTCACAACCTTTTCAGCTGACAGAAACAAATGAAATGAAACCAAAAATGCGTATACTTTTATCTTCTATGAAAAAATACTTTCTTTTGTCTCACACTTCTCATTTAATATTTTTTTGAAATCAACAAACAAAAATTCTGTAGACAAACTTAAAGGGTTAAAAAAAATCCTCTCCTTTCCACGTCAACCCGTGTATACCTAAATCCCTCTAACGCGCTGATATCCGGGAACCCAGCTCAGGGGATATTTTTAAAAGTTCCGAATTAATTTCTTTACCTGCGTCCTTTCTTAGCTTTGAACCTTCTCTCTCCATGCACTCTATAATGATGTGTTGAACTGTTTAAAAATGTATTTCTTGTAATTTAATTTTATAATCCCTCTTATGATATGCATTCTGGTTTTCTTTCCTTTTTAATCTTCTCCTTTCTTCTCCTGCCAACACTAACATGTCAGAATATATAGATTTAAAAACTTAAGGACATTATTTCATTCTAATTTTGCAGTAATGATATACTGCAAAGGCGTGCATGTTGATATGGAAATAGCACCATATAACACAGTTTTTTTGGCCACATTCCCATCAAAATACTGTCTTGAGAGCAGTGATTGAAAATAGTAACTTTTGTCCAGACAATCTGTGAGAACAAGAGTTAAATATTCACAATATACTAATCAAAAGATTCAAAACCAAACCTCAGGATAAACAAATGGAAATGTTGCCACAAAAAAACAAAAAAACAACTTGTGCAACCAATGTTTAAGTAGTACTTACATACCTTTAGGGCCACATATTGACAAAATGTAAAATTCTTATCATGAGATGGATTTGCCGTGGCATTTCATTGATGATAGGATATGGCACACATGCACAGCCCTGATAATCAACATTATATAATAATTTCAGTTTTCTGAAGAACGTGGCATCTTGAACTCTCCAGAGTGCCTGGGGGTTAGCATGGTTTCCGTTAACCAGGGCAAAGCCTAGCCCCAGCAGCTAATGTTTATGCATGTTTAACCATGATATATAACCACAGATGACAAATAACAAAACCCTGCTACAATATCAGAGATGAGTAAAGGAGATCAGGTGATATTTTGACCCTCATACAAGAAAGGGAATAATTTAGGTCAAGCTAATGCGCTCATTAGTCAAGATTTCATGTAGGTTTCTGTGTGCTCATCATGCTTGCAAATACATGGACACAACAATGTTTTTGTGTGTGTGCGTGTGTGTGTGTGTGTGTGTGTGTGTGTATGTGTTTACACCCTGCTTGGTGCGTCTGGTGGCAGCATCTCCCTGCCTTGAGCACTGGGGAGCTGCAATCTGTTCCTTCAGGGGGCGAAAAGGGGCGTTTGGCATTGTGTCCGATTCATGACCTTATTCACATCCACCAGCAGCTCGGCTCTACAGGCAGTTCTCACCACTCACCAGAAGAGGGCGATCACACTCAATAGTGGCTGGACTGCTGGCACGCCAAGTGACTGACAGTTTGTGATGTTTTCTTACAGTTTCCAGGCAAAGTCCTTCACTCGCACACTCACATTCATTTTTGAAAATTTTCTTGTCAAAGTTAGAATGAACAGAATGGCTTGTTGGTCACAGAATATGATAGAAAGTGTGATAAGGTGTGTGTGGATGTCACTGACAGATTCTTTTCTCCTGGTGTAATATTGTCTCTGAAGACATCAATGTGTTTTCAGATAATGCTCATAAATCAGGGAGTGACAGTGTTCAGTCTAGATTTGGCAGCACTGATGCTGAGTGAATTTGAAAGACTGGGAATAGCAGGATGAACGAGCTGCCTCATGGGTGTTGGGGGGGGGGGTTTGGGACACTGTTTAGTGGGTGTTTTTAGTGCTGCTAATGTGTTGCTCTGCTGAGCAAACATAACAGGGTCTTCGCCTGGAGTACCTTCAGGCTCAGGCCCTAATTATAAATCTGAAATACTGGACCAATATTGATCCTCAAAACTTCAACTGGATTGAATCGATTGTTTTCATGTCTCAGATGTAAAAGTACAGCAGTGCTCATTTTGGTCTTAGTCTTGCGTCCTAAAACGTTTTCCTGGTATTTCGCCAGCCTTGTCCTGTTTTTATCCAGTCAAGTTTTAGTTGACTTAAGCATTGTAGTCTCATATTAGTCAATGAAAACTGAGACTAGTTTATGTTTAGTAATCAGTATCGATCTTGAGTCCTTTGTGTTAACCCTTAAAATAATACTTCAACCAAATGGAATATTTTGTGTAGCTGTAAGAATTCACAACCAGGTGTCTCAAGCTCACGAAGATTTTTCCCTCCTGCACCATTTCATTGTCTCTCCGGAATGCATGACGAGCCAGCCACATACATTTAGCACGAATCTAAGGAGAGCGACTGCTAATAAAACTTTTCAAAAACATCCATTTACAAATTAATCCAGTATCCAGCTGTACCTCAATACTTTAACTCAGCATTGCACACTTTGATTTGAGTAGAAAAAAAACAAACACTTCCAGTTCATGGCTCATTTATGGTAGAGGAAAACTAGAAGTGTATCATTTTCATGTGTCTCTTTGGACATTTTTGGCAGCTGATTTTGGTTTAGTTTTAGTCTTTGACTAAATTGCAGATTACTTTTAGCCAAATTTGATTATTCTTAGTTTCAATCGATGAAAAGCTTTGTTTTATTTTTCACCTACAAGTTGACTGCTAAAGGGTCTATCTGTCAGCGTTTACCCTCTTAGCCTCGCTTCTGTTGACACCCAGGTATTATCAGACTATAAACGGACGACAGGCATCCAACCCATTCTGGCTGTGACTGTGCACCCTGAAGTCACACACTTCTGAATCCTCAAATCATCTGCGGTCTCAGAAAAAGGGAGAATCTGAATTCTCAAACCTAAACTTGCCATCTTGGAACAAGTGAAACTGAGATTCTAGATCAGGGAGCCCCTCCTTGTTGTAGTTTGAGTAGCCAGATTTTTACACCAGTTGGCAGTTTCTAGAGTGGCAAGTCTGTGGGCGGCCAGATTTAGATAAGAGACTGTGTAAAGGACATCATCCGCTCATCTGAGCGACACTGTACTCAGAGCAGAGCTCAGTCAGTCAGCCCCGAGCCCATCTGTTTCATACTCCCAGCACTGACCTGGATCACAGGGGGCAGCGCTGTATGTGTGTGTGTGTGTGTGTGTGTGTGTGTGTGTGTGCGTGTGTGCGCGCGTGTGTGTGTGCACCTGTGTGTGTGCGTGCGTGCGCAGTGTGAAAAGGCCATGTGAGTTTCGTATCACAAAGGAGATGAATGCTCACAGACTTCTGGGACAAAAGGAAGTGATGGTGAAGCTGTGTGTGTGTGTGTGTGTGTGTGTGTGTGTGCGTGTGGGTTTGACAGTGGTGAAAATGAAAGCAATCTAAAGGGAATGAGATGGTGTGAAAATGAGTGTGTTGTAAACTGCACACTGGGGAGACGGTGAAGAAATATAGAGCAGCAGAGGAAGATGAGTAGGGAGGAAAACGGAGAGGAGGAAGGAGACAGGTGAGTGTTCAAGAGTTCAAGTTTTGTATAAATAAATCAAATAAATTTCAAGTTGAGATGTATTTTGACAATGGTGCATGTGTGTGTGTTCTATGTGTTTGAGTGAATGAAGGTGAACATACGAATTTCCTGATATCTTGAGAGATGGGAATTTTCTTTGTTGTCATGAGGCTTCACTCAATCATGTAAATTATAATGGAATTTGCAAGCATTCTGCACATTTGATAAATTCTTTTTTGTTTGTGTGTGTGTGTGTGTGCGTGCGTGTGTGTGTGAGTGAGTGTGTGTGTGTGTGAAGCAGTCTAACCTTGTCCTAATTACACTCTATCTGTTCCATCAGTGCTGTGCTCTGGCCTATTTTCACAGCTATAAATTTATCACCCTCCCCTCTGTTGTGATAGATGACCCACTCATTTTAGCCAATCTCTCAAGACCACAGCCAGAAATGAAGGCAGTCAAAGACAGTGGCACCACCCCACTGCTTACATTGGCAATGGAACTTTCCATGTCCTCAAAACTATTTCTGGTTTCGAAATAAGTATGTTCAAAGTATTCAATGGAATCAACTGGTTTTCTGCATCCTAGAAAAAAAAAAGTGAGTTCATACCACCTGGAGTGTCAGATATGTCAGTGCTCACAGTTCTCTCTTACAACTAAAGATTTTCAATCATTATAATTATAAAATGTTCATAGTGGTTAAAGACTTTGGGGCTCAAGGCTGTGTGACAATTTTCTGAACGCTACTATGCCTGAAGGGGGCAAGAGAAAAGACAGAAAGTTAACAAAATATTGCATCAAGTCTGTTAATTTGATTTTCATGTAGGTTTCATGTAGGGCATCCATTGAATTTTTACCTCCAAAATATGTCAACATCATGATTATGCAGAAAATATGTAAGGGAACTGGCAAATTTGTTTGTATATGACTCTAAAATCCTGTAATATTCAAGTTTTTCGCAGCCACGGTGAAGCACAGCCTGGTGACCTGTCCAGGGTGAAGCAGGCTCTTACCTGAATGCTGCCGGGATAGGCTCCAGCCCCCCCCCCCCCCCCCCCAAAAAAAAACACACACACACACACACACACACACACACCGTTAACAGGATAATTGGCAGAAAATGGATGGATGGAGGGATGGTGAGGCACAGCCCTCCTCATTCTAATGAAGGCAAAGTCTCCTCTGGAAAAAAGTGTACTTGATGAATTTTAAGGCAACAAACTCCCGCTGCTAGCATTGGGTGCAGCTAAGCTAACTAGCAGTTAGCTATCATTTGGAGGTCTAGAGCTCCGTAAGTCATGCTGAGAAGAGAGAAATGAAATGAGCTTTATTTGGACCTGACTTTCAGCTGAAGGAGAGCTAGCTGAACGCATCCAAGTGACAATTAACTATCGAAAAGTACTTTTCTATATTTAAGAAGAACTCAGAGAGCCTCTTGCTGTGTGATGCACAGATGAAGGGGTTGAGGGTTACAGCTGTGGCCCCTGTCTCTAGTTTCAGGGCAACTCAGAGGAATTAACGCAAACAGACATTAGTGTGCACAAAGACACACACAGCCACAAGCATATTATATGAATACACATATATCACAATACTTGAATTCAAAGACACCATTCAAACACATAGTCTTCTTACAGAAAACTCTCAGACACACAAACCCCAGGAAAGATTCCCTTCAAAGGCTATTGAAACAATTCACCAGGCTGCATTTCTGAAAGAGCAAACACTGTATGTATATCACCAATGAGCACTAAAACTTCGCTCATTATCCATTTGGTCTTTCATGTATTTTGGACGTCAACTGAGATTAACATCAAGATTGGAAAACTTAGATAAAGCGATACTTTGACCAAAAAGTGTATTTGGCCTTTCAAGTATTCATAAATAGGTTTCTTGATCTCACAAACACATTTTCCCTCCTGCTTCTAAATTCTTTTAGACTCCACAAAGCGAAGAGCCAGACATGAAGATGTAGATTGAAGCTAATGGTGACTGACGGCTAGCAGCAGCTACAGTAACAAAACAACAGCAAAACGGTTAAAAAACCGTAGTATTAACAAACTCAGTGACTCATCCACACTCTGATTTGAGGAACAAACATACGAACATAACCTAATAGCCCTTCAAAGTCTGCCTCATGAGAACAAGCTGGTTCAACTGAACGAGCAAGCTAGTCTTGCTAAACGTGAAGCAGCGACAATGCAGAATGTCAGCTGATGCAAATGATAGTTTTTAAATACATATTTTTCGGCAGTTTGCGATTTTTGTTGTTGTAACTCAGCATAAACTTCGAGCTAAATATGCACGTCTGGATCTTTTTGCATTCTGAAGTCCCAAAGAAGTGATGCAGGATGAAAAATATTGTCTGTGAGCTCAAGCCACCAATTTGTGGGTACATGAAAGGCAAGAAACATCTTTTTTGGGTGAAGTATCTCTTTAAATTAAATGGTAAGAGGGAGTCTTGTGTTTTTTATCATGAATAAAGATATTAAAAGTCTGGGAGCTCTAATGAAAGTTCTCAAATCTTATTCTTCAGCTTCGGCTCAGTGCTATCTGCGAGTTAGTGCATGCATGTGTATGAGCCATGAGCAGTCACCCCCAGCCTGCTATGAACAACCAGGTTGGAGGCTTATCCCACCAGGATAAGCCTCCAACCTAATCCACTTAAAATGCCCTTGGCCTGACACACAAAAGCCATAGTTCAGTCTGAGAGATCATACATGCTCCAGCTCCAAAGATGAAACAGCAGCGCAATGAGATTTCCTGTCGTTAAAGGAAAAGGGCGAAAAGTCACTTCCTGTTTACATGCGAGGAGTGACCACATGACAGAGGACAGAGGACAGAGGATGCCAAGTGGGTCAACCTTGTATTTACAATCTCCATGTGACGTCACAATAATACCCCAATGGCTGTCTGGACACACATCAACCCGCGTCATCAGCACAGGGTTGAGTGGTTACCATGACAACAGCCATAAAGCCAGCAGGAGATGGTATGTATATATAACGCAGAGCTCTGACATTTAGGAGATGTGAGCTCTTGCCTGCAGCTGGCTATTGCCCAAAGACACATGGGTGCATGGTACTAGATGTGACTTCTATGTGCGATATACAAGTGAGAAAATACATGTGTGCAGATTATACTCCCGTAACATGGATTAGTAGATCATGAGTAAGCATCATACTTTATTAAATCTCCATTAAAGGCTATTTTTGGCTGGACTGACACAGTGGAGCCATCAGTACAATTGCAGAGACTGAGTGAGCTGCTGAGTGATGAAGGATTGGAGGATTTCCATTGGCTGTTGCTCTTTCGAAGTAAACCAGAGCAAACTGTTCTCCAACATAAAGATGAGTATACGTGTAAGAGTTAAAAACCAGGAGGGGTTTGTGCAATCAGGATGATGAGAATCATGTCAAAATGTCATGGTTTCAATTGAAATACCAGTTTAGGAAGAAATGAGGCTGCTTCTTTTAAGTTTGCGCAGTTTAATCCTCTGAACAGAATCATTTTCTACATTTCGGCAGCGACTTCGAAGTCCTTATTATAGTATCCTATGAGCTGAAAAAAGAAAGCATGTCCTTGTTACTAAACCCGATTCTAAAGTAGTTCCACGATTATGTGGATGAAACCATATTACCTAATGCTTATATTTTGACTTTAAATAATTAATCTTGGAAAAATCATGGTTTTTTTTTTCATGATTTCAAATGAAAGAACGGTTGCGGGACCAAACGCAATTCAACCCAGACATTTACCACACAACAAATCAGTCAAGCATCCAGCAGAATAGGAGAGACACCAGCTGTCTGTGCACCATGTGGCACGAGAGCAAGCACCCAATAATCACTCTGACAAAACACTCGGTACTGAACGGAAACAGATTCATAAAAAACAGATGAAAGAGCACAGTTAACAGATGATTACTGGTAGTGACAGTGTGTAGCTGGTATTGTTTGCACCTCGTCAGTGTGTGCGTGTGTCATCAAGGCAAAAACCGTGCCCTGGAGACTCCTGCTTTACCACAGAGTCGTTTGACTGGTGTTTCTACATTTGTCAGGTGTGTAGTTGCGATTGAAATGAACTGGATGATGAGCGTGGTGCTGGGTGTGTGTGTGTGCGTGGGGGGGGGGGGGGGGTCAGCCCTTTGTCAAGCGTTTTACTCAGGTAAAGTAGAGCACTTTAGATAATGACATGAGTAGGTTTTGAAGTTTCTTGACCATGATGCGAGTCCGCCAAGTATCTCATCTTCATTCACTTGTTCTGAAAGGTGTAAAAAGTGGCAAAATAAATCCTTTATAGAACTAGAGATCAAACAAAAAACAGCAGTACTGTTTTTTTCTTTTTAGGTAAAAGTAATTTTGACACGCTCCCCAAAAGCTGAGGCTTTACAGGCTCAAAAAAAAAAAAACCACACAAAAAAACCAACAACCAAAAAACCCAGCAAGAAAACACAGTTAAGGTGAAAAAAGTAAGAGAAAACACAATTTATTGAAAGGTTCAACCAAAGTTGAATCAATTTAACAGCTGTAAATATGAAATATTAATTGCTCTGTCTTATTTCCCAAGGTTTTATCAACACATTTGACGACATCTGTAATTCTCTTTACTCTACAAGCTCTCCTGAGGTTTCCTCCCCACTGAATATCACCACCGGGGCTCATTACCTTGCACATCAACAGTGAATAACTTGACATGGATCTTAGGTTTAAGATTCTCTGAGTCAGAGAGGATGCCGACCTTGACAGAGTAAAACAGAGTCACATTAATTATTGTTTAAGTGTGCTATTAACAGTGTGAGTGGGCCGCGTGTTTGCGAGAGAGCTTAGCCTGGTATATTAGACTCGATGCATTTATCAAATATTTCATCGACTGTGAGTCCCCCCCCCCCCCCCCCCCAAAAAAAAATACAGAGCAGCAGTGCATTTAATCTCTTTGGGAAATCAATGCTTCATATTTACTTTTAAAGGATTACAAAACAAAAGGTTAAAAAAAAGGTTATTCTGTGTGACACGTCAGAATATGTTAGTGAACAAGCGTATTGAGCGATTCTACAGGGGCAGTTGATATTCACTTTTTGAGAAAGTAAGAGCACTGCGCTCTCCAACTCACCTCCTAACAACACATGAGAGGCTTTTAATAGCACATGATGAGCACATTAGAATGCAAGAGTACAGACAGACAAGAAAAGGGGGAAGGATTTCAGAGACAAAGGACGTCCTAAACCGATGCAGTCTCTTTTGTGCGCAGACAGCTTGGACAAGAGTGATGCATCAATCACAGCTGTCCTTTACAGCCTCGCTTTTCTCATTCACAGCCAGTTTCGTTTCCGTCGCTATTGCAGATTCCTGTCTACCTTTCCTCTGCAGAAACGCTCATTGATCTGCTTATCCCTGCCCGTCTCTCTTTGACCCCGAATGAAAGGCAATAATGAATCACACAGTGAAAGTTGTAAGATTAATTTTGTTAACAGATTAATCACCCTGCAACAAAAGAAAAGTGTCAAAAACACCAGATCTAATTCTCAGGCTCTTTTTCACTGCCTGGCATTTTTGTTGATACTAGCTTTTTTATTTCACATCACATTCATTAAGGTTGAGAGCAAGTCGATACTAAACTATGATGTAAGACCTCTGATTGGTAGTAAAGACACATCATCACGAGCCCAGTGAGACCATCTGTATCTTGTGCAGCTACATCTACAACCCTCCTATCTCAAACCACTGCGAGGTAATCACTGCACCACTCATAGAAATTGTTATTTTCTATTTTATTGTTGTTATTTTCTTTTTAAAAAATCAGGCTATCCTTGCTTTAGTAATCAGCCACATACCCAAAGCGGCCAACACAGATCCTGAGAACGTAGTCCCTCTGGGTGGAGGATCCTGCTGATGGGACCAGTGGTTTGTGCACCTGCCAGGAGCAGAGCTTTGATCGCCTGACGCTGCACCGGTCCCTGCTGTTCATCAACTTCTCTCATTGGAGAGAAACTGCAGCAGGACCTGCCCGTAGCTGCAGCGCAGACCAGGAACTCGCCATATGATGTCCGGATGCTGGGAGGAACCCTTCTCTGAGGTAGGTCATGTCAAATCAAGAACTTTCTAAAGGAAGTCTGGACTAGAGGAATAACGAATGATTTGTGCTTTGATGTCATTGTGGAGAAATCAGTTGATCCCGATGAGATTCCCCAGTGATTGATGTGTGCTCTGTTTTTATAAAGAAACATTTTCAGAAAAGTGACACTGATTTGATGTATTTTGTACTCCAGACCGCAGCCTGAGTGTCATGACACTACAATAATAAATAAATGTATTTAATTGTTTCCGACCAGTCCAGGGTGAACCCCGCCTCTCGCCCGAAAGCCGCAGGGATAGGATCCAGCCCCCCCGCGACCCTTAACAGGATAAGTGGAAGAAAATGGATGGATGGATGAATTCAATTGTTTGTTCTCATCTTTGTCTTCAAATCAGCCTTCCATGAAATGCATTGATTGTTGCATTATAAATGAGTAGCCATGACGACCAGCCTCACTGAGCTTAGAGGCCTACAGGTGAATTGGAAACAGATGTTCTGGTAAACTTGGAAGACATAACAAGCAGATACCATGTCATGGAAAAATGGCTTAACACCTCTGGCGTGGTCTATTGTGAGTGTGATGTCAGTTCCAGCGTCTCATCCTCCACCCTAGGGAGACTCCCTTCAGGGGCCTTGCAGGAAGGATTGAGAGGGGACCTGTGATTGGAGCTTTTTGTTATCTCCTAACCACAGCAACACGGCTGGCAGGACCCCTACTCCTACAGGAAACTGGGGCTCTGTGTGCACATGGGAGCATCTGCACGTGTGCACAGTTTTGTGTGTGAATGTCAAGAACTGTTATTTGTATGCAAATTCATGTCTGTTTGTAAAAGTGTGTATGTGTGTGTGCAGGAAGCCCAGATATAATTACAGAGCCTAGAGAAAGACAAAATCTTGTATGTGTGGTGAGTCTCTCAATAACCGGCCATATAGGAGGACATGTTTGTGTGTATCATCTCTAAATGGAGTGGAGCAGAGCCAATGATACCATTTTAGATTTACATTCAAATGACAGAATGGAGATGAAGCCTTTCCAACCATATCCACATGTTTATGACCGGGAATTGAATGAGTCTATTAAAATGTGAATGATTCATAATCCAACAAGCATGATATGATTGTACAGACATGATGTGTAGTAAAATACTATAATTATGCTTCTTCTATACTTTTATTATCATAATACACTCCTACAGTACAGCCAGACTGGACATGAAGGCAGTTTTCACCTTAAAAATCTTATTTTCTTGAAATAAGTGAAAACACAGAGAGTAGAGGAAGAATATTACAACCCCGGTTTCAAAACATGCCTTTAAACCAGAGATGGTACACTTTGTGCTTGTCACAGTGACCTTGACCTTTGACCATCCAATCTTTTTGGTTACACTTGAGTCCCAGTGGATCCATTCATTTTCTATACCGCTGATCCCTTAAGGGTCGGGGGGCTGGAGCCTATCCCAGCTGACATTGGGTGAGAGGCAGGATTCACCCTGGACGGGTCACCAGTCCATCACAGGGCCATCAGGAGCAATTAGGGGCTCAGTATCTTGCTAAAGGACATGGTCACCAGGCGAAGTGAGGATTGAACCAGCAACCCTTCAGTTGGTAGACGGCCATTCTACCTCTGAGCCATGCCGCCCCTCATCCCAGTGGATGTTTGTGCTAATTTTGAAGAAATTCCCTCACGGGATTCAAGAGAAGGAGGCCAATGAACTAATAACCTGAAAACACAATGCCACAGTGCATCCTGGAGCTGGCACTGATCTCACTTCCTTCACTATTTTTGGGAAAGAAAACAAGGTTTAAGGTGGCAAACAGCCAAAACCACACCAACATTCCATTTTGCTAGCAAAGCTAATTAAAGAATGTTGCCTCATAGAAGTAGCCTACATGCAGATAAAAGGTGATTATTGACGAGCGTATGCCGTGATATAAGCACGAATCATATTTTGAAAACGGAAGGAAAAAAAAACGACTGGATTTTGATATGTTTTGGCACATATTGTGGAACAGGTGAACAACGTGACAAATGACCCAAACTAAAGGAGTTACAAAGTAATTTTTCATTTCTGCTCGACTTTAAGAAGACAATAAAAACAGGAAGCAATCTGGGTTTACCATTCACACTGACACACTTTGGATTGATCTTCTCCCGATCCTCATTCTTATCTACAGTATTCTTAGCACGACTGTCTCAGCTCTGACCAACTGCACGGCCATGAGGACTGCTTGAATGCAACGTCACCACTTTCCAGGTGTACAGGGTTTTTTTTGTTTTTTTTAAGCGAGTGATGAAGCCTCTGGAAAACTTGCAGGAAAGTCTCACATCCTCATCCATTATTGATTTTGCCTCCAGCCTTCCTTGTGCATGGGATCACTAACTTAAACCCGAAGTGTCAAACGGGTAGCAGAAAACTGAAGGGAGGGTTGTGTTTGAAATCTGGAATTCACTGGCTGGTCCTGCAGTGAGTCTTCCTTTGAAGTGTCATCAGCGTGTTTGCAGGGAATAGCAATTAGTTAGTGAAACACTATATCAGTGGGATTCTTTCCCCTGATGCCTGTTAGAAAAAAGGGAGCTGAAGGTTAGGAGTTCAAGCCTGTGATATTGTGTGCTGAACTCTCCCTTTCAGTCAGTTTAGCTCATCATCATTGCAATTTCCTAATCACAGGAAAGGGCAATAGTTCTAAAATACTACTTGTTTGTCAAAATACATTTTTAAAGAAACATTGTTGTGCTGCAGAAATGTTCTGCCCACGCATCACATCCTACACACCAAAGAAAACAACTAGTTACGAAACTCCCTATTAACACCCTAATCACTGTAATGGGGGTTGACCTGAAAATCAAAACAATGATGTAAAACTGAACATTCCCTCTAATATTGAATATCACAACGCAATCACAAAATGAATCAAAATAAACACAATTCGGTGTTGTTTGTAAAATCAGGCAGCCCTGATTACCACTCAGTCTGATCGCAGAAACACGTGAAATCCCCACAAAAACGACCACGACCTCTGATCACTGCATTACGGGGTGGCGGCAGTACATCTGTTAAAATTGCATGCCACAGAAATAATGGCAAAGTGATGTGGGATCCTTTCGTGGAGGATACATGACATCATTAGGAAACATATTGGTGATGGTTACCGTTGTTCTGTTGTTAAAAAAAGAAACATCATTTGTTGTGGTTCACCAAAAACAACTTCTGGAAATTACATTCACCAGTGTCAAAAGTTTTTTCCTGATATGTTGTGAAGTTAGGTCAGGTTTTAAAACATCGTCGCTGAGGTTCATGTTATGAAACTTGGTGTTATCAACTTGAATGGGATTTCAACACCCACTGGAATTCATCGACAGTAACCACCAGCTGTCAGGTGATGTCGTTTAACCAGGGCTTCTGTGTCCACTGTGGAAAACATGATTTCCTTTAACTCTCCTTAGTTTTCTTGGTTCCACATGGCGTACCGTCACTGCGTGATGTGGTATTAAGAAGTCGTGGTTGCCTCGTTACCGGAATACTGAGTCAGAGAGAAGACTTACATTGGCAGCTCATCTCTCAGAAGCCTGGATGTGAGCAGGAGGTGGTTTCCTGAAAGAGAGAAGGGGGGAAAAGTGTGTCAGTGGCAGTGTTTCTGTGTGTGTGAAGCCAAACAACCGTGTCATGATTTACTTCTTAACAGGCAAGAAAACCTGAGCATGTTTTGCCACAAAGACACAGCACAAGGACAGACACACACAAACAGCTTCGCCAAGCAGCATGGCAAATCGGGTTAAAATAATCTGATGGCGATCAAGCGTTTTAGGGTAACTTGTGCTGGTTTGGGCCTGAAAAGCAACAGCAAACAGCTCCACCTTCTTGTTACTTTACTCCTCTCTGGCCTACTTCTCGCTCTCCTCTCCCACACCTTGGAGAGCAGCACAAAGGCAGCAGCTTACTAGCACATTTCAATCACGGCAGCCTCCCGCTCATCCATATTCTGCTGGCTTTTATAGCACCTGCAGTGTTACAGAAGCTATGACAATGTTGGAAGAGGACTACAGTCACCTCAGGACTCAGCAAACACACACTCTCACCATGTGTCCGATATGATAACACCACCAAGTCCACACACACACTGGTCCATCTGTGTGTGTGTGCGCGTGTGTGTTTATGTGTTCGAGAGAGCGCATGGTGGAGTCTCTCATAATTATCTGATGTTCCCTGTTGTGTTAAATGTACGTCACAATCCTGTTGAACACTTAAACATTTTCATTTTCACAGCTAGAGACAGAGTTTAATCTCTTTTGCAGCCACTCTGTAATAAATGCCTTCAAAACTGTGGGAGAATAACTAAAATATCAAAATCATGTGAGAAACAGCCTTTGTTCATCATCCCATGAGCCTTTAAATAAATGCAGAAAGGTATAACCTTGATGTTGTTATTCAGACAAATGCTCTGTTCACAGCATAATTCTAGTGTTTCATTCCAACTCACAGTGTGAAAACTGTTGGATTCTCCCTTTGATATTGTGGGCACTGGTCCGTTGGCAGCCATGGATGACAGCCAGCGTATTCCACCGAGTGGAGAGAGCATAAACAGCACGAGCATTCAAAGCAAATGACATACAGGATCCACAGGGAAACACGTCTGCATATACATGAGCTATGAATCAATATCCACAAACACAGCTTCACAGCAACCACATCAGCAGGATGGAGAGGAAGCCTGACTCACAGTCAAAATCAAAGCAGTCCATAATTCATCCCCACTAGCCCACTCGTCACAAACCCTGACAGCAAAGCTACAGTTGCATTCTGTCCTCTATGAGGTTAAAAGGCATCCATCTGCTGCCTCACAGCTTCTGCTTCTCCAGGTACAGGATAGGAGCAGGTTACTGATTTCTGATCCCTTAGCCAGAACAGCCAGTTGTCAGCAGTCAGACGGGGTCTCAGCTCGAATGTATAATGACTCGCTTTCAGCAGACTGTGCAGTAGAAAGTGGTTCGACGGGTGGTCTGGCGTTACCAGCAGAGCCCTGTGGGGTGCTGTAGGCTGAATGAGGCACAGATGTCGCCCACCTCACCAGGTTCCATCCCCCACTGTCTCAACTTTGTCCTGCTTCTAGATATAGATGGTCCTGGGTGAGAGACCTGGCAAACCTGGACGGCTTTCATATGAGATGCGACAGGAAGCTGCGCCACATCAGATCAGCAGAACAAGATACCAGATACTCACTTCCTCCACATTCTCACCTGAGATGGGTTGGACATGTCTGCTTCTCCAAGATGAACATCTGCCTAAATGCTGGGCTACGGTGAACCGGGTCATGCTTACGTAATGGTCAGTGGTGGCTGACTGTTTAACAGAACTGAAATGGTTGGTGTGTCTTTGACATGAGGCTTTAGATCACTCAGATATGACTGGATGTTTCTAGTGTGGTGGGCGCTGACCAAAATTCACTGGTGATTCCAAAACAAAAGAAGAGGGTCAATACTTGCAGTGCGTCAGGGGCAACCACAGGTTCAGTACCTTGCTCAAGGTTACTTCATCGTATTCAGCGTAGGAAGCAGGGATCAAACCCGGAACCTCTTGAGCCATGCCGCCTCCAGGAGGAGCAACACTGGATGAATGGTGGAAATCCAATCTATCCCTGAGACAATTTTAAATGTAACTCCTGCACTTTAAATGAAAAAATGGACGTCTGTGTCCCTCTGGTCCGCTTTTGTAACATGATCCCGCAGAACCAGCCGCTGCCCTTCAGTCTACTTCAGGGGTGGAGGAGCTATAAATACTACTTACCTTGGTCCACCTTATTCAGACACACCACTTCCCCTTGAATAAGAAGGAAGAAAAACAGTATCCCCATAGTGTTTGGCTTTGATTTTTGAGGAAAAAAAATCAACAAGCACTAAACTCAAAAGTGCTATGACCTTTTTCAACAAAATGTCAAGAAAAAAAAATGTACAAACACAAATACAGTAAAAGCATCTCTTAACAATGTTAAAGGTCACTTGTATTGGCTTCAAGGTGTTGCCTAAGTGACATTAACAACATTTTTAAAGATTCCTCAAATTAAAGTCGGGGATGACAAAGATGATTCTTTCTCCCTTTTCCTACATTCAGCGACGGTTTGGAGGAAGTCATTAAGATTCTTTCCCAGGAGGACAGAAAGTCTGGCATTTCTAAGCTGATTCATGAAGCACAGATGGACTTGAATAGAAGACAAATGAAGGGCACTTCATGTTGGGGGATGGAACAGGAAGTAGGACTCATGGCACGCCGCTGTTCCCTCACTTCACAGCAGAGTCCTACTATCAAAGTGGAGTCCAACAGGTTTGCCGGACCATTTTGAGATTGAAGGATCAAATGATTGGGCTCATAACTCTCTTACAGATGGATTTCATCCTGATAGAATCTGGGAACTCTAAATTTTGTAAATAAAATATATTATCTTGTTGATATCGGTTTGGGATATTGTAAAATGTTATTTCATCCCCCCGGTGTCGAAGAGCGAAGACACAAGCTTAAGAATTCACGACTGGCACTAAATTTCTTACATTCATTGCAAATAATAACAAATAGTACCAGTGGTGGGCAGAGCAGCTCTTGTCAGAAACATGTAAATGTATAGAACATTTCAGACCTTTTGAATTTAGACCTGAAGTTCTGAAACCCGACCTGAGACCCGTGGGACTTCAGTAGCACGTGTTATTACCACAGTCAGTCTGGTCATGTTGGTTGCCGTTCCGTTGCTGTGGGCCTCTGTGAGGTTCTAAGGAGGATGCAAGAGTCGCACTTGATGATAATCACCTTAGCACTCCACTGTTTAGTAGATGGGCTCTGAGTTGGGATATTTTCTGAAGACTCAGATACGCATAGTAGAATACAGTTTAAAAAGGACAAGTACTCGAAGGTACCTTTGCGCTTAAATGTACGTTATGTATAACAGGGTGCAAGGATTCTAAATTAGTGGTGCAAGCAAAAAAAATGCATATTAATTCTGGAATATTTGTTATCCACGACAGGTGGATTTATACCAAAATAACGAGATTAGTTACGATGGATAATAGAAAATGTGGATTTATTCTTATTCCCAACTTTCTCAGTGAGGGATCGGATCATTGATGGAATACATGTGTCACGTCATAGTCGGGCAGCACCAAGGGAGGAGACGGCTTCAACACCAGGTAAGATACAAAGTTTTGTTTTGACAGCTTGTAAATTTTACTGGGTCCTCTGGGTCTCTGCGGGGTTTTGGACATTAATATTTGACCCTCTAAAATCTCCAATGTGCAGTTTTTGAGTAGATTTATGTTAACAGGCTGAACCAGCACATACTAGATAATAAAAAATACACAAAAAACAAACACACAAATTAAAGTCATTCATCTTGTAAACAAAAATCCTCAAGTCATTTCTCTTAATTCCTCCAGAACTCCAGGTTTTGAAACACACTCTGATTTTGTCTCTGACTGTAGTACGTAAATTGTGCGCATTATTCTGTGAATGATGAAACTATAGCAGACCTGAAGTGTAAAAGCCCAGTGAGGCAGGCTGTTGGGTTCAGTTCATCAGCTCTTGTGCAGGATTCAGCTGGCAGATGGGGGGCAACTTGAGTACCACTGAGGATGAAACGCACTGCTGAAGCAGTGTGACAATGTTTTTGGAAGTCTCTTTCCAAATATCTCAGCATGTTATAATTATGCTAATGACTCAGTAGTTGGCAGCAGATGCAGAAGCTGGATTAATCGTGGTCACTGCAAAAATGGGAGTGTGTGTATGCGTGTGTGTGTTTGTGAGAGAGAGAGAGAGAGAGAGAGAGAGAGAGAGAAGGGGTGACTGACATGACAACAAACCACGTGCCAACATTATGTTCATCTAACAACACTCATTTAAGAAATAATCCTTTTGAAACCTTTGATCGATTGCAGAAACATCCTTCTTGGTAATATCAGCCCTGCAACATGTTTTATCTCATGACAGGAAATAAATGGGTGATAAGCAGATTGTCTCGAGATGTAATACGCTCATGAATAAGGGATTAAAGCTATTCACAGCAACATCTTGTTCCTGGATTTAGCATGTCTCTTTATTGTGAATTTTACTGAAATATGCTGCAGCATTCAAGACACTCATTTTCTGGTCAGTGATGGGGGTTAACATGTTGAAGTGTTAGGTTCGTTGGTAATTAATGTGTCTGAATAATTCCACATGAGAGGGGTCACCACGGTGACCAGACAAAGATATAAAGCATTCTTTCATTCAAAATGGTTCAACTGCTCTCTTTTTATCACTCACTGAAAAAAAACGCATTAACATATATTATTTGTCACACACTTTAGATACTGTTTCAAATAATTTGAGCAAATATCACTGTAAGACAATAATTGGGTGTAAAATCAAGGCACGAATTTTAAAATGAATATTTTTAAACTATTATGAATTGTATATCTCTTGACATTAGTTGGACTAAACTAAAAACATGTATGGGGCGGCACAGTGGTGCAGTGGTCAGCTCTGTGGCCTCACAGCAAGAAAGTTCCGGGTTCGAGTCCTGGCTCCAGCACAGGATCTTTCTGTGTGAGTCTCCATGTTCTCCCTGTTCCTGTGTGGGTTCTCTCTGGTACTCCAGCTTCCTCCCACAGTCCAAAGACATCAAGAGAGGACGAGGCTGATTGATACTCTAAATTGACCGTAGGTGTGACTGTGAGTGTGAATGGTTGTCTGTCTCTATGTGTTGGCCCTGTGATGGACTGGTGACCTGTCCAGGGTGAACCCTGCCTCTCACTTGAAAGCTGCTGGGATAGACTCCAGCCCCCACGCCACCCTAAACAGGATAAGAGGTAGAAAATGGATGGATGGATGGATGTTTATGCTCCTTTTCTGGTTAGAAACTGACTATTCCATTTACTCAGCTGGAATAAAAAAACATTCGAATAAATGTATCCAGTATTTGCTGTCAAACGTGGACCGACACTGAGTTCTCCAGTAGAAGGAATGGAGAGTCTTTGCGGCAGTCGATAAATCTGAGCACAAAAGCCAAAGGTACCTGACTTCTCAAATCCCTCCAAACACTAATGCCATTATGTATTGCTCTGAATGGAAGACAAACACCTCTCATGTTCCACGATTTACTTGGTTTCACTACATATTGGAGTTGTCATTTCAACATTTTCAATATTCATGGCACTGTATTTCGCTGCAGCCATATGAAACATTTCACAACTTTAGTTCTTCGCCATCTGTGATATTATTGTCAGTATCACAGATTTAATTGCGCATTTACATCTCCTCAGATCTAATTTTTCAATGCTCCACTCTGTAGCAGATCAGACGTCCGACCGGACTGTTTTCATCTTTGTCCTTTTAAGTTTCACGCTCTGAGGCAGAGGATGGAGAGAGAGAGAGAGAGAGAAATAGAGAGTAATAAAACCTAAAACCAAACCAAGACAGGAAGAAAAAGTATCAGTATTCATTTTATTGTACCCTCCAAATAACCCATGAACTCTAAAACTCTCTTCACAGGTCACTCACATCTAACTTATGTCAGAACACCAGAACCCTCAGAAAATAGACCAACATATTGATTCCAATCCTTTTTCAAGTAGGTGATAACTTCTCTTTTTAAATATAACCACACTCATATTAACAGCGACATCACTTTCGTCTGAGGTGCATCTTACAGCAGTACTTTGTTTCAGACCAGAAACCAGACCGCTCCACTTCGTCCTTGATATCTTCCGTCTCAGTAAACCCGTTTTCACTCAGCTGTTGTGTGCAAATAACAAATTTTCGCTCTCTTAGAGATGTCAGATGATAACGGATCACGGCAGAAAAGTATCCAACCACTGCTCTGTACGCCTGTTGCTTTTTGTAGCGAATCACATTTTGACAGATTGTATAAGATTAGCCCTGATAATATGATTTCTATCTTTTTTTAATTAAAACTCTTATGAAATGAAATTTTTCCACATTAGCGATAGAACTGACACTTTGAGGAATGGTTTTCAGTTTTGACTGAGCCCCTTCCCACAAGTGCTGCATATGTGGGATGTTTTCATCTGTCAAATCTGATTCTGAATCAGATGTTTGAAAGTTCTTGCAGCTGTCGGTGCAGCCTCTAGTCAAACGAATTACGATTCTGCCAATGATGTGAGCGGATGAAGTCACTTCGATGTTGAATGGACCTCTGTGACAGACTGGTGATTGATAGAGATGCGTTTGTTTCTCGCAATTACAAAACTGATCGATTTGAGAGTTAATTAGAATAAATTAGCAGGGCTCATGTTTGCAGGATTGCTAAAGCTCCTGCATCAACCTGCTTCAGTTGTTATTGTTGGGTTAATAGGATAAAAAAAAGAATGATAAATGAATCAACTTAGTTGTGCAGGATATTTACAATATTCACATCAACGAACTAATGTTTTATTCAGTCAGACTGGATTCATGTGTGTTACTGAGCTTATATTACACACTCCAATTTATAAGTAATCGGATGCAAGGCAGTCAGTCTTGCCGCGCGCCCCCCCCCTCGGTCGCATACCTGGTGTAAGCCAGAGAAACCATACATGTTTCAACAGAGTGGCAGACGGTGTAAATAGAGACTGCTGGTAAAATACTGGCTGACTGTGAACGCGGCACGCCAGCTCTGTAGGACCTGGCTTCAGTGTGGGCTGCACCGGACACACAAACACACACACACACACACACACACACACACACACACACACACATAATGTGTAGGGGGAAACTTCTATTGATACAAAGCCATAACGACGCCTCGTACCCGTCTCACTATACTACTTTGTTCCTCAAGGGGTGAGCGTCAAAATGTTTAAACGATAAATGATGATGTGAAATGATATTAGACAAAGCCCATTTATACCAAATCGGGGCATAAAAACCACCTGTAAACATGTTAGTGCTACTAAAATCAACTAATCTTTTCTGAAGTTGTACTGATATATCTCACTGATGTGGTTGGGGATCAATTTACTCAGCATACACACTTCTGTTGTCCCGAAATCGGCCCAGCATGGATATGTTCTGTCACTCCTGCTGAGCCATTTAACCTGGAGGTGGAATAACCCACCGTCCAACAGGCAAAAACAACAGATTTCTGCACAGAGGAAGAGAAATACGCAATTACATACAAATCAAACTAGAGGAAGGACTCCATAGACAGATGGATAGAGGAAGCGGTGAGGGAGGGAGGGAGGGATGCACTGACTTAGACTAAATTACCACATGACAAGTCTTCAGAATGCTTTAGCATCAATGTACAGTATCTCTGCTGCCTGATGGATTAGAGGAAATACCTGAAGTTACTTGATTGAAGGGAGTGGGATGAAACTGATGAAAAGCCATCCATCTTTTCATTCTGTGATGTAAAATAAATGTGTCTATATCTGTCTGTGTGTGTATGTGGGCAGCATTTAACACATTTAGGCTTAAGTGTCTTATCATCTTAGCCTCGGAAGCTTGTGTGTATGTGCGCGTGCTGATTTTTTTGCCGGCAGTCATTTAAACTCCTGCCAGTGTTTAATGGATATCGTCCAGCCTAGAACTGATTTATTAAATCATCCTACATAGGACACATTCTCCAGCATGGGCGTTCTGGCTTATTGGCCCACAGATCGTCTCTCACATTTGTGAAAATAGCAGGTTCCAGATGAAGGCAAGTGTTCGAGGGACACGCCAAGAATCTATAACTGCGTCAAGCTTTCCAGCCAGAGATGAGGCAAGAGTCTAGACACCACAAATTCGTATAAATAAACTAAAGAACAAAATCACCATCTTCCTTTTTAGAAGGATATTTGGGCTTTGTTTGCTATGTGGTCCATTTGTGTGACGTAAGTTTTGGACTGCACGGCTAATGCCATGAAAGAGATTAGCTACGTAGCAACTGAATGAGACCCAATCAAATTCACTGCTTCATGCTCATAATATAAATTTCAGTGAGCCTCAGTCAGTCAGTCATTCTTTTTTGTCCAACTTGCTTGAGCTTTTATGAGGAAGAGCATGGATTCTGCTGAGCAAGAACTCTACCTACCATTGTCGGGAAAATTGAACCTGCTAGGCTTCAAACAAAACTGAACCGTCCCCTTAAATGACAAACGAGGTTGATTCTCAAATAGACTTTCATCAGTTTCCTCTCGCCCAAAAAACTGACAATAAAATAAAGGATTAACACTAAAGGAAGTTATCCAGCCAAACTGCGATCAGCTTCTCCGTCTGTCTGTCTGTTGCTTCCACTCTTCCGTTCTGATCTCCAAATGAAGTTACAGGTAAATTTCAAATATCGCCTGCTGTGGTCTGAATGCAGCCTTACTCAAAGAACAACGTTGTCTTTTCTCTCATAACATCGCAATGTTTGGTCATGAGTCAAAAATTTTTTTTAAATGCATTTTAAAAAGCTGACAGACTGTTAGAGCTTCATCCTAATTATGGTTGTGAAACTATGATAGGACTGTGGAATAAGGCTCTGGTTCAATGATGGTCAATATCACTGCAACACAGTCAAGGAGATAATATACATGAAGGGATTCTCATTGTTGGTTTGACTGAGACAGAGAATGACTGCAAATCAATACTGCACACGGGCTCCGAAGCAGCAAACATGTCATGTCAGATAAACAGGTCATCAACCACCATGAATGCATGTACGTGAGGCTGCAGGAAACAATGTCTGCCTCTAGGCAAGGTGGATGAACGACAATGTGGGCAGCCAAGTGGTTTACTGGTAACATGATTATCTCCCATCATCAGGCCCGACTTCCAGCTAATAGTAAATAAATAAAAGCATCACCGTGGAGAGATATGTGGGTGTTTTAGGTTTATTTTTAGCTACGTCACACGCTGAGATGTGAAAAAAAAAACAAAAAACGACCCAAGATGACACCTCAAATCCTACATTTTAGCAGGCAGTAACAGCCACAGTTATTATTAACGAGCGTTATTAAAACTCTCTCATGCTTTTATTGCAGGATGGAGACACTTTTCCAAACCCGGTGGGAGACAGAGATATATATGTAACTGAATAAGTCACATTCAATTATGGCCCACTGAGACTTGCAGCATTAGCAATGATGCTATTAGCGCTGTCTGGAATATGGCCGACGGTACTGTCAACAACCTGGCTATGGCAGTAATTCTCAATTTAACATCCTGTCTATTGGTTTAGAGCAGCTGCTGATGGCATAAAGTCGAACTTCATTCCCTTCCTGTCACCGTGATAGTGTTAGTCAAGAACATAGCATCAGCCAGCCAACATGTAGCCCAGAGAGAGGAGAAGAAAAGAAAGTTGGGGGTGCGATGTGGTAGGGGTGGGTAGGTATGAAAGCCTAACTGAGATGAATGGCGTGCTGGTAGCACCTGGTCAGACAGACCATGTGAAGTGATTCATGTGAAGAAAAAGATGGATGGATGAACTAACGAGTCTGCTAAAAGAAGGCTGGCATGTCACATTTAAGGGACAACAAGGAGGGAGGAGAGGCGTGTTGGAAAGTAGGACAGGCCTACTGTAAAAGCCCTTGGCGTGTTCAGAGATAAGGAAAGACCACTGACACTGACAGCAGCCTCACGGAGCCACAGTAATAGAGAGCTGCGTGTATGATTAGAATCTTTTATCACACTTGTTTGTTTACAGTTACATGGATTTACAGGTTTGACCTGAAGGCGTTGTTCTACCTTTTTCTTCTCACCATAGTGGTGAAAGTGACCTGACAGCCATATTATCGGAGAGCGGCTCCGCCATCCAGAGCTGCATACACTCGATCTGTGGCCGTTACCCAAACCTGACATGCAATTAGCATAACAGCCTCAAGGATAAGTCGAAGTTCCCCAGGAGAATAGTCACAAGTGGGTTGTTATATTCGACCTGGAAAGGACAAAACAGAAGCCCACTTCACCAGCTGGAAAAGTCCCTATTCTTCAACCACTATAATTTAATAAACATAGCAATCCAATTATATTTATCTTCCCATTTCCACAGAGATAATGCCAGAAGAATAAGCTGCTTCAGTGAAACACTTAAGTTGAAGCAATGGGGATAGAAGGGCATGGAGAGGAATCTAGGCTAAGTACAGAATGGTCTCAATATGCTTTCCCCTCACAATAATAGTCTATAAATGCTCCATGCGTGCCCTGCAGTCTGCTGGGCTTTTCTCCCTTGAAAGACTTGCATGAAACCGACATCTGGATGGTCTTCAACCACAGGCACCAACATCTGCTACAGCACAGTAGCAACAAGAGATACAACTGTGCAAGTGTTGCTCCAAGAATACTCACGCAGATCATTCCGTGCCGGAAATTGATTTTTTTATTTATTTTTTGCTGAAAAATACAAAATAATCAGGAACGATAACTAATGAGGACAAATGAATTCACTTGTAAATGGGAATTCTGATGTTGAAAGAATCTGAAAAGGTAAATTCTTTCACCAGGGGGGGAAAAAATGACAGAAATGTTGATTTGTTAAGATTAATCAAAACGGTACGGAGATGAGTAAAGTGGATCAAAACATTGGGAATAAAGTAATCATGGGAACAAATTCGCAATTTTGTGGAATTACCGGAAATGAAATCGTGGTGCAGCCTTGATTTCATTTTTGTCCGGCAATCACAAAAGGCAGAGACACTTTGAGGAAAAAGAACAGAACTGTGTAGCACACGACTTTTGTCCCTGTTGCGTCGAGTGAAACTAACACAACAATGTTCACTCACTCACGGCCCCTGAAGAAGTCTACTTTATTCCTCACTGCTATGTAAGATGGTATATGAAGATGAATGGATGCAGAAAGAGGATTTAAGTATGCATGAAAGATGGCCCCCACATATTGACACTGATGAAACAAGGCTTGTTATACTTAACGAGACTGTATGATTGATTACCTTTAAGTTTCAAAATGCCACAGACTGTATAATAGGACAGACTCCATTTGATTATGACCAACAGCACCAATTAAAAATAATTCATATATTGGGTAATATACAATATTCATCATAATGCAATTAGAGACTAGATGGCGCAGCAAAATGGTGCAGTGGTCAGCACTGTCGCCTCACATCAAGAAGGTTCCGGGTTCCATCCATCACGGGGTCTTTCTGTGTGAGTCTCCATGTTCTCTCTGTTCCTGTGTGGGTTCTCTCTGGTACTCCAGCTTCCTCCCACAGTCCAAAGACATCAAGAGAGGACGAGGCTGATTGATACTCTAAATTGACAGTAGGTGTGACTGTGAGTGTGAATGGTTGTCTGTCTCTATGTGTTGGTCCTGTGATGGACTGGTGACCTGTCCAGGGTGAACCCTGCCTCTCACCTGAAGGCTGCTGGGATAGGCTCCACCCCCCCTCGACCCTTAACTGGATAAATGGAAGAAAATGGATGGATGGATGGATGGAGAATAGACGCTCATTAGCAACATCATGAGGTCCACTCCAGACCTATGATTCCAAGACTGGAGTATGTGCAACCTCAGGTACAGCCCCTCCTTTAGCAGCTAGTATGTATGAAAACCATCGGCTTCTGGGTTTCTTGCATCACGACAGACTCGGCAATAATGGAAGCAGTGCTAGCCTAGCAACTGATAGCTAGCTAGCACCATCTGTGGAGGTAGAGGAGGTAACAGCCGGAGGTCGAATGTAACACTGATCTAATGGGATCCATCACAACTGCCTTTCCAACAATATTCAGTTTCTTGACACTCTGAATCTCTTTCTCTGAGTGTTGACAAAAACTGATAAGCTTTGTAAAAGGATTTGTCAGATGTTGGAACATTTTTAAAGAAATGTTTTTGTTCAAATATCTGATTGAGAAAAAAAAGTATATCTCCTCAGACGACTCCCTGGACAACACAGCGTGGAGAACGTAGCCCAACTGCACAAACAGAAGGTCTTTTGGTTAAACTGTGAGCTGAACAGTCATTTCCTCTGTATCTCTTGTTCTTCTAATATGCAGTGTCCTTGCGATTGTGTTATGGAAGCAGTTTTTCTTTTCTTTTCACCACAGCACAGATAAAGCTGTATATTACAGCAAATATGAGAAACTGCAGAGTGCCAGCCGGCGCCACCTCCTTGTGCTGCTTTCAGATGAATTTCATGATATTTTTTTTTCCAGGGTTCTTTTTTTTGTTATTTACAGATCTATATTACAGGACTCCCTATCCACAGAATACACAATGAGGTTTTTGTTATGCAGATAAGAAATATGGATGGATAAAGTCTGCTTTTGAGAAGCTGCCTGCTGGGTTTCCACCATGCGGTGGTCTAACCCTTTCATGGCAGTTGAGGATGTCTCTGTATATCCATATTACAATAGCACAGAGGTAACATTTTAACACAATAAAGTGAAAAAACAAAAACATATTCAAGTCTGTAAAAAAACATACTGCACAAATTGAAAATAAATTCAGCTTCAAGTACAGCAGGACCAGCAACTCTTCTTCGCATTCACTGTTGCAGGAATCGAGCTGATTGCCTCCGCAGGAACTCACCTCTGTGTGCATGTTGAGGGGGCCTCACTGCTCCTACACCCATAGACACATTCAACTCCTAACAGTGTATCAACAAATTGAAAAGTAAATTCAACCACGGAAGGACAGGAAATTGTTTCACTCGGCATATAAAACGACTGAATAAAGTGAGAGTGATGTATCTTTGCTTCCTTTTGCTCTCACGCTGGTGTTTCATGTCACTGCTCGTATCAAAATCACGACACCTCCTACGCCCCTCACTGGTAGCTTCATATCGATCATGCGTCGGTGCTTTCCAGTCACATATGTTTCAGCAGTTTGTTTAATTGTAAATAAAATTGTGTTTGCTCCACTGTGACGAGAGAGACTACTCGTGGAGCACAAACGTTCCATTGAGAGGATGATTTTCCGCTCTGCTGCAGCCAGAAAATGAGAGAGCGAGAGAGAGCGAGAGAGAGAGAGAGAGAAGGGGGGGGGGGGTTATGCCAATTTGACGAAATTGTTGTGCTGCCACTAATAGATCTGTACTGTTTACAGATGCTTCCGCCAAATATCTCCTCCATTCCAGCAGATGAGGCACACTATGATGTGTCACTGCCTCTGACTGGTGGAGTTTGTGTCATCACCACTCAAGATCTGCGAGGGCTCTGCCAGTCACAAACCAGATACTGTTCATACTCCTACGGTTTTAATTAATGAGATTTTGGTGTCAGTCCCTTCATCAGTTATTCTTATTGCGGCAAACAGGATGACGAGTTAAACGGACCGATCGCTTCTGGAATAAAACTCAGTCAGAAAGCCTCAGGTACCTTTTTGCCATTCAGATGAATCAGATAATAATCAGATAAGGGTTTTAAACCGGGTGTTGGTTCCTGTGTGAATATGTCACCCTACAAAATACTATATCGTGGAGACTGGTTCATTCTTTGGCAAATTAAAACAAAGTTGACAGTTGTTAGTGTCAATGATTATGAGGATGGAAAGTCTTCAACTTGAATGCTTTTCTCTAAGAGAGATAAAAAGTGGCAGACGAGGCTCCAGTTTTTCAGATTGGGGCGTCCTCTTCGTCTCCTAACTGAGGAGCTTCTCTCTCTGTGTCCTGCTTGATTACTGGGATCGGTTGTTCATCAACTCCAATAACTGTTGCAACAAATACTGGCTTCAGCCACACTGTCAGTCTTCCGTCAGCTATTAAAAGTTTGGTCCTCTGCCTGCAGATCCACCCGGCAGGACTCCTGTCCCTCCGACTCTTGATCTGTTTGGAGAACTCTGGACTTGGTCTCTGCATTTCTGGATTCCCTCTACCTGGCTTCCTGTGGGCAACTAAATTGAATCCCCTCCCCTCCCGGTTCGTGTCCTCTACCTCTCCACACCAACCTAGAGACTGGATGCTAGACTGCTCGTATCACTGGTCTCTGTTTCTCAGTGTGTTTCCGTGTTCAGTTGAGCAACATTTATAGCCGGATCAGGCTGTTTAACTGAACACTCTTGGCCGTTGTCAACTTTGTGATGTGTTTTCAACCGCCAGAAACTCCGCATCCAATTGCCTAAAACATTCCAAAGGGCAGCACAGCACGGTAAAAATTGTTGAGGGAAAAAAAAAGCAATGGTTTTGACTGCTACTGCCGGCTGTTGTCCTCCAGCAAAACAACCCAAGCTGGATTTCTGCCGTGGGGAAGGTCTGATGAAGCTTGTCGCTGGCGATATCATTGAGATGCTATATGCTATTTCCACTAGTGACTCAACCTCAACTAAGTAATTAATGACATTCCTCTTAATCTAACTAATTAAGTCTGAAAACAAGCAATCAGTGTGGTAATTTGACTACATTTTAAAAGAGTAAGTAGTGATTTGTTTCCATTTTTATTAAAGTGGAAGCGTGGTTGTTGTTTTCTATGAGCTGCTGGCCATTTGAGTTTCCCCTCTGGGATTAGTAAAGTTTTTCCATTCTATTCCAGAGTAACTTGCCCAACACTGGCCTTCTTACTTTTGTTGTATGTAACTGTGGTCAGTGTGTCAAGAGATAATGAGATAATTAATCCCTTCTGACAAGACTTATATTTTAGTTCCAACTCCCTCCCATAGCCACATTACCTTGACGTGAATATTTTATTTAGGAACTGGGCAGAAAATGTAAGATCTGATTTTTTTAAAACAGCAACAGCCTCATGAACATCCCTGTCTTTCTTCTTTTTCCAAAAAACACATTTTGGCTGTCACACGCAAAGAAGAGCATGAAAATAGAAACATTTGTCAAGTGCTGAGCTTGTTCAGTTTTTGTGTTTGTGTTCATCTTCAGAACCAATACACTACTGATTTGTCCAGGCTGAGCTTGTTCAGTTTTTGTGTTTGTGTTCATCTTCAGAACCAATACACTACTGATTTGTCCAGGCTGAGCTTGTTCAGTTTTTGTGTTTGTGTTCATCTTCAGAACCGATACACTACTGATTTGGCCAGGAAGAGGCCTGCGGCACACACTTATCTCATATAATCAGCCAAGCAAACGTTAATTTCTTCTCCAGATAGTTTGATCAGTGTTTCTCTCGTTGAAAAAAGTCTTCTCTGAATCAATAAGAGACCCAGATTTCCACATCTATGACGCGGTCCCAGAGGAAACTTCAAAGGGTTGATGATGCTCCGCTGGGGTGCTGCGAACGTTCTAGTCACAATCAGTACCAGCACACTTCCTCCCTCTCCACACAACAGACACGTCAACAAGATACTCCCCAACACGGTTTGAAGCCTTAGCAAGTCATGTATTCCGCTCCCTTACGTTTCATCTTTAACGGAGACATCATCCACTTTCGCGGCCCTTCAGCTGTGTTTTTTTTTTCTCCTTCTGAGGGCAGGTGTTTGAGGACACACTACAAGTTGCAGCCTCGCAGCTTAAACTCTACAATGACTGGACAGGAACTCAAGGTAAAAACTACCCGGGCCTTGACATTGAGCCTTAGAGTTGTGAAAGAGTGAAATCAGGTTTAGCATGAAGCGGCGCTGCAACAAATGACCACATAAATCATGCACTGCCTCTTGCAAAGACGTGTGAATGTGTCACTGTGCGGTGCATGATGCAGTTAAATAGCCATCTGGGAGTGTAAGAAGACTCATTCACCAGACTGCCTGTGTTGAAATGCATTCATTTTGACTGTATATTCTAAGTTTTGACCCAAGTTCTTCACCTCAGATGTATTTTTCTGTCACTCACGAAGCGAGATCAATCAGAAAAGCTTTTATGTTAAAAGCCCCAGAAGATTGCAACCATTTTCCTGCTGATGTTAAATCCATTTCACATTCCGATAAGTCTCCAATTGACCAATCTTCTTACTGTGGGACCAGCTGTTCTTGCTGTCATTGATGTTGTCGCACTTTTAAAAAGGTGGACTGCATTTGCTGATGTATATTTTCCAGACTTTATGCATTTGATCATATTAATATCATTTTAAGACCATTTTATGACACTGATATAAGGAGGCAAGTACACCATTGCCAAGCATTATTAACCCTTGAACTGGGTTTATCACGTTAATAACAGTAAAATATCCTAAAAAAAATAACTAAAATTCCGAAAAAAACAACCACAATTGGTGTTTTTATAACAAACGTGTAAACACAATAAGTAATGTATTGCATTCAGGACATGATTGACTTCATGTCTCTTTAATTTTCGAAACAGTGTCTTTTCTTTGTGATAAATGAACAATCAGCAACTAATTAGAGGTCACCGTCGTTGACCTGTGACACAACTAGCTGGATGTGCGAGTTCAAACGTGAGTCACATCATCTGAACACAAACTCAAACTTTGCAGAAGCAAGACATTTAGAAATGTGGACAAATTAGAAAAGCAGAAGCGGGTGGTGGATATCACTGGGGTTAATATTCATCCCGTCCCCACAATGTACATTAAAATGAAATCCTGAGTGATGTAATGAAGCTATTTTACACACACAGAAACTTTAATTAACCGAAGCATTCATTAACATCACACTGTTGTCTGATATCGTTTTGTAACCCTCCTCAGAGTTGTCATTCATATAGAAATATTTGTTAAGGCACAACGGTGGATGTAAAATTCATGGAGGAATAAACTTGATCAAGCTCAACCACAAATTAGCATTTTCTACTTAATCTTAAAAGAAAGCCTTAAGGTGACGGGATCAAATGTTCTTATTCATACATATTTTGTTCTCTGGGGCGATGTGGATTACTATGATTTAAATAAATAGGACTGCTCCTGCCCAAGGCTCTCCTTTAATGTTCCACTTCATATCCTGAGTCAGGCCAAGTAAATATGACAAACAGCCATGCCAGCCTGTCACAGGGAAATCCAGCGTCACCTGCAGAGAGAGGAAGGATAAGGACAACTGGTGTTTTCACCTGCGCGCTGTCATTTCTAGGACTGATGGGAGTCGGTCTGACTCACTTGACAGTCAGCCGTGTCACCCATGCTCTGCAGCTGGAGTTCTGGATGGCTTAGCTGACTTAAGGAGAGGGCGAGATGTGGGGTGAGCTGGTGTATGTCAACTCATTAATAGGCAGCCTCCTGGGAGTTCAGCTGAACATTCTCTGGTGAAGAGGTCTACGCAGGGAGCATGCTACACAGCACTGCTCCACTTTTACAACTTCAGCCATGAGTTTAAGCATGTCGGGCATTTTCAGTTGAGCCATTCTAAAGAGAGCACTGCGCCAGCCCGATGTAGCCTTTGTTGTGGCCAAAGCTTTGTGTCGGAATGAAGTATCAAGAAGTATCCTCCTCGACTAAACAGGCAGCACTTCAGACTTGACAGGATTGCTTTCTTTCACCACCCACCGAGACTTAGCGCATCACATTTAAATTGCTAAGTAGAAGTGAACGTGTCAACCATAACTACAGAAGCTCTATTAGCCCTCTTTAATGTAAATCACAGAGGCGTTGGGAGAATCCTTTGAAGAGTGGGAACATTTCTGTGTCACTGCCAGAGGCTTTAGAGGTGCTCAGGCATTGACG
This sequence comes from Aulostomus chinensis, assembly GCF_037954235.1. Taxonomy (NCBI): domain Eukaryota; kingdom Metazoa; phylum Chordata; class Actinopteri; order Syngnathiformes; family Aulostomidae; genus Aulostomus; species Aulostomus chinensis. Next base: position 14,369,162 of record NC_141322.1, read on the forward strand.
AATCCATGAAAATACAGCTTAGTCATCTCTCGTCTTCTCCTCTCCTCACCATTTTTGATGTTCCCCTTCCACCTATTTTCCCCCTCGTCCATTCAAATAGCACAGGAAAAAAGGTCTCTGCTCTTGATGCTCTGGTTCCTGCTCCCGCCCCCGCCCCCGCCCCCGCCCCCACCCCCGTGTTCACCCTGTGTGGCTGCTGAAAGCTCTTTAAAGATGCCCGGGGGCTTAACCACTTTAACATTATTACATGAGCCTGTCTCACTCAAACCAATCCCAAGCCAATTGAGAAGCTTACATCTTTGCCACAGCGGCTTAACTAAGAAGAGGGAAGCTCCTGGTCAACTGACATGACCAAACTCTAGCGTGGCTTTGAGGCTCTCTCTTGACTTTCAAATGAAGCAGTTATAAAATTTACATTTGATTGGTTCACCTATTCAAATATTTCAGCAGAGGAACATCCACAGCTCAATGGCGAGCACTTGGAATCCCATGATTAAATATTCTGCTGTACATCATAAATACTATGATGCATCAATGTGGTCTAACGGGCAAGATCACCCCCGAACACACAGCATCAAGACGAAACAAGTAAGTCATTGGTGGTTTGAGAACAAAATGGAAAAATGACCTCAGATTGTTGCCAAGGGGGAAACCAAAACTGGCACTTAGCCTGGGTGTGGAGGACTTTTAGCATTTATTCAGAATGAACTAGCTTAAACTACACACAAAGGTATACGTATAAGGTGGTGACATCACTTATTGATCCAGAGTGGTGTTTTTTTCAGACCACAGCAGAAAGCTCTGCTGTGCTGGAGCTTCAGTAATCTTCAGTAATGCTCTCCATCACTCACACGCGCTCCCTTGACAGCACACTCACTAGCACTGCAGCACTACACTAAAAAAACCTGCTGCTTTTTTATTTCTGCCCTCCACAAATCCAGAAACTCAATTATTGCTGCTCCTGCGCATCACACCATTAAGTAATGTCACAAATTTGATATCACCTCCTTGGTGGGGGTCAAACTAAAACAATATTGTGTGCAAATCCACTTAAGGAATGACATTCATGCATTCTGTAAACGGCCATTGATACAGGCACTTGGATTAACGGACGCCTTCTGCGTACAAGCAACTCCATCTACAGGTTTTTTTTTGAGTGGCACGTGCCAGATATTGCGCCAAGAAGTATGGAAATGTTCACCAGGCCAGGAGGAACAGGCTGCGCTTCATTGTGCGCTCGGTTGAAATAGGACCCGACGTCTAATGACTTACAAAAAGACGGAAGAGGCGCAAATATATGATCAATAGAGTTTCATTTATGACTCAAGATACAAACATGATGTGTACTCCATCATCCCAGCATTTATTTATCATTCTTGTCAAAGCAACTGTAACAATTGTTTCTTTTTTCTACTTGTGTCAATTTTCATTATGCACTGTATGTTGAATATAAAATGAAATAGGTGTAATAAAAAAACTCTCCTGTACTAAAGCAAAATGTTTTATTGTCCGACTAAATTTACCAAAGTCAAATAGACGCAGCTACTTCTATTTAGCTCATGGTGAGTACCTCCATTATAATCATTCTCTGTATGCACTCATGAATACATGAATTCAAAGTGTTTTGATCAGCTAATAACACATTGCTACAACAGCCCGTCGGAGTTATTTTAAACATTCAATCATGCATGCCTCTCGCCTGCTGACAATCACTGCTTGAATGTAATGGCAAGAGAAACCAGTCAATCATGATGAATCTAATATTCAGGCATACATATATGCATAATTTCAAGGTCAAGTGTTTTAATGCTGCCTTTAGTGGTAAAACACAAGAAACTGACGAGGACCAGTAGAGTTGAGTGCTATTTGTGACGCGATCTTGTGCCAAATATGTAGCTGGAAACAAGGTTTAATGCATTTTCTAGAGAGACCGTCAACCTTGAACGTCAGCAGATGTGTGCATGTGTTCAAATACAGCTGTTGACTGTCACTGACCGAGGGACTGGCATTAGTGAAGGGTCTCTGTGCTGCTGATAAAGTGGAGGCATCAGGTTTTTGTGCTGTCCCTCTGAGATGGCTCCTATATCCACTTTTCAGGGTATGAATTGTAAGCTAGCAGGAATGTTATGCACGGTTAGCTCAAACGCCAGACACAATCAGACCAGTGAGTACAATGATTGTGCTATAGATCAGACAGGATATAATTAGGCCTTCACAGTCAGCAGCATTCAATCTATCTGAAGACCTCAAGACTGACGTGCGACAGCAATCGAAAGGAACATCAACAATAGCACAAATGAGAGAATACCTTTGGGAGAACAGTGCTCATTCCTGCAGTAATATTCAGGAGAGCTGTGGGAAAACACGGGTTAAAGCACGGGCTCTAAGTTGCAACAACAGTGTGCTCGCATTGTTTAGAACAGTCATGAGGTGACCTGACGTATTTATGTATTGACGCCGAAGCATGCTACAGTCATAGCTTCAGAAAATGTATTTGTACATCTTGTATTGAGTGTGAGCAGCGAGCTGCACCAGTCCTGAATGTGCATTGTTCTCTTCATTACTGCAGTGCTTGCAGACTTTTTGTGGATTTTGATATTAAGTGAATCAATTCAACGATCAGTCAAAAAGTGCACAGCAGGCCTCACTCACAACAAAACTTTCAAAACAGCGAACTTTGGGGGGAAAAAATAAGTCCATATTTGTCCAAGTACTCTGGGTTCAGCTGACCTGTCAGCTCGATTTGCCTTTTGTTCAGCAGCCTCGTGCACTGGAACGAAATGCATGTTGGCGGCAGAGAAGAAAAATAGAAAGGCACAACTGCGTTGCATAAACGTGGATGACCATGACATATCAAGAAAGGATGTCTAAAGTGGCGGGAGTTTTTTTTTTCTTTTTCTTTGAGTGCGAAGCACAACCAACACTGAACAAACTTCTTCTTTAGACAAAGAATGTCAAGCGCTGTGTGAAACTCTTGTTCAACCTTGATGTGATGTCTTTAGTAGAGTTTTTTGAACCAAAGTCTGACTCATATTTCCCAGACTGCTGGTCCTCCATTCGCATTTAATACGACTGCGTAGCTGTGACACAGAATGTGATAGCCCCACTTCCTATGCCAAGTACACACTGTGTCTCTGGGGGGTGGGGGGCGATGGTGGGATGCAGGAAACTGTCTCATCTTGGCATCCACACTGATAAGGTCCATGTTAATGGGTGTCGCTGAATCCAGAAAGTCACAGTATTTCTGCTCTCATCACGAAATGACTTTGACAGTTAGCTTGAAATAGCACAGACTGTTTGAACACGGCAGATATATTTGGCCTTCACTGTATTTGATGATTACTGGCAAATGAAGTAGCTTAATCATGTTTGACAAATGTGCACAGAATCCAACCCAACACAACCCCGCCTTTTCTCTACTGACGCTCATCACTGAAGTTGGTAATCCTGTGCTTTTTCTGCACCAAATGAATAATTCAAATGTTTCAAATTGGGAGTTGAGGAGGGTTAACAGTCATTTGTCATTATTTGCTAATTTAACTCCTCATGATCAAGGACAAACTGCGAGTCACCAACTCAAGCCTTTCAAACGTCAATCTCAGCTGGCTGTGTCGTTTACCGTCTCACTGAGATGTGTGAAATGGCCTAGAGCACGGCCTCTTAACACCGCGGTATGTAGTGGTGACGGGTTAAACTGACATGGTGGCACCACTGAAACAATGTAAAGTAGTAAATAATTAAATTCTTTGTACTGAATAAGTTGTTCATTTTCATAAAGAGAGGTCTGATAATAATGTATGGTAATACTTTGGACCCGTAAGGTCCCATAAAATAGAGGCTACGGACTACTTTGATATGCCAGTTAAATTCACAACATGTAATTCAAAATAGTTGAACTACATGTGACCAATTTTAGAATATATTTTTTCCCACTAATAAGGGCAAAGGACTAATGCAGATATTTGTGTTAGTCACTTTCTTGGTTGTCTCAACTTGAAATGCCTGCAATGGTGCAAAGCGAACGTTCTGAAGCCGTCCTCTTCTCATCAAAACTGAGCGGAAAAGTAGAAGTAGCTGCTGAATCTGAGGGGAATGCCTGTTGAATCTCCATCCAACACCAATTCCACAGCAATTTTATGAATGCGATTTAATGTGCAAAAAAGAAATAAATAAAAACACCTCGTATGAGATAAAGCGGTCACCAGATTAGAGAGTACTGGTTTGGATAATCAATGAGCCTGAAGCCTGAAGACAAATATAGTTTGTTTGTCACGAGCTAATTAAGCTCAGAGGCTCACAGCTGGTATTCATTCTGCTAACAAGATTTCTTTCTCTGGAAGAGCTGGGAGCTAAGATGTTATGATTGTATCTGCACAGTTAACTGTCTGGGTACCACTGTGTGATCAATCAGTTTATAAAAAGACCTTAATTCCAATCATTTTAACCACTCAAGTCAATATAAATCACACTCAGGAACTGAATAGTTCCGTTCATCAAATCTTAATCTCTGATCAGTTCTCTTCACTTAAGAAGTAGCAAAGAACATTTTACAAAGTAAAACTACTTCCTACAGTCAGTATCACTCTTTCTAAGACAATAAAACCAAAGTACCTTTTGAAAGGGGATCATTTTGGCCTGCACACACTGGCATTGGTCCATCCTGCCGCATCTTTTTTTTTTTTTTTGTCAAGAGGCAAAAGTGGAGTCCTGCTTCCGTTTAATTGTCGAGGTATCTTTGGAAATGTAAATTATAAACTTGTTTGGAACAAATGAACTTGGGTACAGCGGCACGGTGGTGCAGTGGTCAGCACTGTCGCCTCACAGCAAGAAGGTTCCTGGTTCAAGTCCCGGCTCCAGCACAGGATCTTTCTGTGTGAGTCTCCATGTTCTCCCTGTTCCTGTGTGGGTTCTCTCTGGTACTCCAGCTTCCTCCCACAGTCCAAAGCCATCAAGAGAGGACGAGGCTGATTGATACTCTAAATTGACCGTAGGTGTGACTGTGAGTGTGAATGGTTGTCTGTCTCGATGTGTTGGTCCTGAGATGGACTGGTGACCTGTCCAGGGTGAACCCTGCCTCTCACCCGTAGCCGCTGGGATAGGCTCCAGCCCCCCCACAACCCTTAACGGGAATAAGCAGAAGACAACGGATGGATGGAACTTGGCTACATCAAATTTGGGAAAATCCAAGAAGGTGCAGCAAGATGAAGACGCTGGTGAGTTGTAGGTTTGTCAAATCAGAGTTTTTTTATAAAGAGTTTACTTCATCTCATATCCTGTGCATGTAGTCTTTTTCCAAAAAGTAACAAGACACCTCAATTGAGTGTGTACACACACACACACAACCTGAAGGAAAAAGAAGGAAAAGAAAATCCTGATGAACACCAAAAAGGTTTCATGCTAAATGTATTATAAAACAGCATCTTTCACTATAGGTCACTGGGCAACATCCACTGGAAGGCTAAGTAATAAAGATTTTCACAAAAAGACAAAAAAGCATTGATTTGTGTGCAAGGACAGTGAGTGTGTGTCTGCATGAATGTTTTTTTCTGTTTTTCCTCTGCAGGGTTGGACACCTGCCTGAGGCCTATATGGAGCACTCATTAGCATAAGATGTGTGCTTCCCAGGCACAAGTATGACTGTTTACTATGCTACACTCGATGAGTTTGCTTAAAACCGGGGTCTAATGATCTCTGCAGTATCAGTATTCAGTTTGTCGTTGTGTTGTTGTTTACTTTTATGTGTAGAGAGGAAGAGAAGCAGATGTGGGTGTCATCATCACAGAAGTGTGCAACAGTCCCCTCCCATTGGAAGCCCCGGGCTCCAGTCCTGTTTTTTTTGCTGGGCCAGATGGGATGCTCCACGGACACACAATCAAGACTCACACACAGAAGCAGACACACACAAATCCAAACACCAGATGTGCTCCTCTACTCCCTCGCTACACACCACTGGAATGCAGAGTCAACTATGGTTCTGTAAAAAAAGAAAAATTCACAGAGGGAACAAAAATGGCACACTCATACGCACACTCACACACCCATGCAAACAACATAACCTCTAGCCTCTAACCTCCCCCATCATGCACCACGTCACTTCTATCCATCTAAACATCTATCCCAGATTTGGAGCAGACAGCAGGTGGTTTAAAATCCTAAGCCAGACACAGTCTCCCATCACAATTCCGGAGAGGCTAAAGCACGCCATGCTAATGGCTCCACATCAGCTACTATAGAGTGTACAGGGGGTACAGGAAGCTGATGAGACACAAAGAAACAGGTGCAGGACTCAGGAACTAAAATTTAGATGTGACCCAATGACCTTCGTCTGGCAGCATGATTAGATGTGTGTGTCCGTGTGACAAAAAGAGAACGAGACAAGCTCTTAGTAGGATGATGGAGATCCGAGTGTTTTAATAAAGCTCTGCACATGGCTTGACATGTTGACATCCTGCAGTGACGTGTTGATGATGCCAACGTTCCAGTTGACGCCAGTTGACGTGGCCTTAATCCATCCCCTTGCACCTCCCCCAGGGTCTATTTACCATTTCAACACATTAGCCTTATTGCAAAACACAGCCTGAGAGCACAAATACACTGTTGGCCTCTTGCAAATGTGCTTATTCATTATACAGAAGAGTGAATTCAGACTTAATGTAGTTCAATCTTTCCATTAGCATACTGTTTGATAAGTTGGTAGAACTCGGCACTGAAGGGTAACGTTGATAATGCTAAGGTTAGCATTGCAAGGCAGCCGTGGGGGCCTAATCTAAATCCTTGCTTCCTTCTTGTGGATTAATGGTGCAAAGAGTGTTAAAAAGACTGCTTTTAGCGGTGAGTCATATTCTCAGCAGAAGAGGCGCTTTCTTCTTCACCCTGAGAGGAATAATGTTTGTTTGGCACAGGTTGGCGTAAGACACGGTGAAGGTAGTTAATGAGGAATAATAGAAACAGCAGTAAATTAAAAATGGTTTTAATTCTTTTAGATTTTAAATAAGTACTACACATTACAAAAGTTGGCTCACTGTCAATCATGGTGAGGTTCATTTGAAGTGTGACATAAGTAGGCCAATGAAAAGAGTGTACTTCTCGTGTACTCATACCTCATATTTATCTTCACATACTATTTATGTTAAATTCTCCTTGTTCTTGCTGCTGTGACGATGTAAATTTCCCCACTGTGGGACGATTAAAGGTTGATCTTATCTTATCTTATTTTTGGTTTAACACATACAGGTGACAACCCTGAGACGGCGGCGGGGGGGCTGGGGGAGTTTTTTTCATTGTTAAACTCACATAAACAGGAGTAAAAACGCTGGTGTGATAGTGAGAGTGACTGAGTTGTAGTGTGAGGCAGAAAAGAATTTTTACGGTTGACGGTGAGAAAATTCACAACATAAATAACATAAATATTGGAAAAAAGGTACCAGCAAAAGGCGACAAGCTTCAACTGAAATGAACTTCCCCACTGAAGCGCAGAAAATCGTTACTCTCTTGTCATTGCCGCGCGTACGTTGCTGCTAGCTAGTCCCGTTAGTGGTAAGCCAGCAGTAATCTATAAGCTTTGACCTTGTTGAGGGGTCTGGTTTTTGGTTGTTGACACCTGATTCTCTCAGGACCCGGGTCTCATCCCTATCCCTTGTGATGATGGCTGTCACTTGAATTTGCTCATTAATTAAAACTGCCTAAAATTATGATTTAGTGCAGCAACTGTTACGTCTGACAAATCAACCATTATTATTTTTTTTTTTTATAGCTGTCTGAGAGGTTGTTTCATGCTTTATCTTTCAATCACTTGCATCAGCGGTTGTAATGTAATTAAAAAGGAGCAAACAGAAGTAATAAACATAAAGTGGCACAGAAACTGATGTGACTGCTTCTTGGTCAAGGTGATTTCTGCAGCTCCTGCACAGTCGGATCAGATGCTTCAGTTATGATAGGAGTCCACTAGGTATTAAGTACTGCCTGTCTGTCTGGAAAGCAAAATTACACAAAAACTACCGGTTGACTTCTATTAAACTTGGTGGACAGATGGAATGAGCCCAGGAAGAACCCATTCAATTTTGGTGTTGATCAGACTTACGGGATTCACAGAAATATTTTACACTTCTTTTTAACATTGTTAGACATATTTTTGGTTGGAATAACCCAGAGAGTGGGAGAGGGTGTTAAACTGTTCTGAAATTCCGTTTAACTTTTCCTCACAGCCACAAATTTCATTTTTCACACTTTTTTTTTTTTTCCGTGCCAGAACGTAGGCAAAAAAATATCTGGGGAAAAAACCAGCTCTGTAAAAAAAATATTAAAATCAAACTCAGTCATCGTGAGATGAAAGGAAAGATGAGAAAATAAAAACCCTATGGATAAAACTAAAGCAGGCTATGCTGTTCATAGTTTATCTGTGCACGTTGTCAAATGTTAGCATTTATTGTTGAATCCCCAACGAATGGTCTTTTGAGAGGCTGAGACTACAGTGTGTATTAAAAAAAAAAAAAACTTCCTCACTTCATATTGGAAGACGGTCAACTCAGGTATGACGTCTCTCCCATTTCTGACCTCCGTGTTGCGGGTTAAAATGAACTCTGCATAAATTTTCAGGATAAAAGCATGAACACACATCACTACATTCTGCGAGTCTCAGTTAGTGACACGAAACATTACCTGTACATGCCTGCGTCCTTGTTAAAAAGCCTCTAAAACCCCCGGTTCCCTGAGGGGCCGTGGAGGTTAGCAGCCTGCTGTTACAGTGTTTCAGGGAACTGCTCTCCTGTCAAGCTGTAAAACTCCGTCATTGTAAAGACCACGCTCAGGTTCCAGCAATATAGAGCCAATAAAGCAGTAAAAGATGGGAAATTATATTTATAGGTCTGCAGTAATGTAGCAATTTTACACAAAGCAGCGACACACTCATGTATGTGATGCATGACAGGCAACCGCAGCGAGGAAATCAGCGTATCACTGTTGTGGAAATACCAAGGAAAGGCCTTTGCGAGCTTGCGGCTACAATAGCCTTCATAGCCGTCATTAACTTCTTCCACCACCCTCGTCATAATAGTTATGTAAATGAGCGTGTGGAATACTTGCTTCCTTTCACTCACATCTTTTCATAGAATGTCCCTTGTTAACTAAATTAGGTTACTCAAGATGTGAGCCCGATGTGATATGAAGAGCTTTCGAAGCCTCAAGGGATTTCAGTGTACTTTTGAAGTAGGAAAATAATTGACAGATTGAGCAAAATGACAAGAAACCCAAGGAGGAGTAATACATGGCCTTAAAGTGATGTAATTCTCCATTAATAAAAATTGCAGGTCTTCTACTACTTGTTAAGGTGCCATAATTGTTCCGTTTTAGTGCAAGTTGACAGAAATTATGCTCCTTGCTCCATATAATGGGCTATAAGTCTTTCAGAGGCCATATTTTCCTGTTATACATTACTCTAACTGATTTAGTGAAAAGGTTAATGTGCTCACTATTATGTTGAGCTGAAAATGTGGTAATGATACATAAATAATGGTAGCATAGTTGAGCTCTAGCTTCAGTAAATGTGAAAATGTCTTTCCTCTTTTAACTTTTTTTTTTTTTTTTTTTGGACAGCGCTGTCTGATACCCGACTGTGGCTACCAACAACAAATAATTCATATAGAATGAAAACGCGGGATGTTTCCGAGCAACACATGTACCCTGTTGGCTGTTCTTGTCAGCCAAAATCAGGAGGAACAGATTGTTCTGCACGTTACACTCTTTCCTGCTGAGAAACAGAAATATATTCTTATCAAGAAAAATTCAAGTAAAAGGAGTTAAAAAAGTGTTCCCTGCAGAAAAGGACCAGCTAGGATCATCTGTCAAACAACCGATAATTTCAATATCATAGTGGGAAGAACGTTAGGGGAAGGAAAAAGATGAGCCCAAAGACAGTCATAAAATATTTTCTGGTCCCCAAACTGTCTGGTTTTAAGAGTCTGACAGTATGCGATTGAGGAACGACTACATTATATGGGGCTATTAACACAATTGATCATTTATCTTACGACTTGTGTGAGATGATTTTACACTGGGATAGTCCAGTGGACCTTATTTCATGTACAACCAGAAACAGTCAGAGCGAAGCCATGGTTGTGTTTTGCCTGGCAGGCATCGTTAACTTGCTCAGGTTCTGCTGATTCAGCTGTGGTCTCTTGGTGTTCTGGGTTATGTGTTAGAATGCGGTTACAGATGTGTCTTTTTCGGTTTTTCTGATTGGGAGTTTGCACATCGTGTTTCATTTTGAAAATTGACTGCATTGACTTTGCCAGTCTTTGCAAAACAGAGTGCCGAGACTCTGCGACATGCCGCAAATGTGTCGCTTCTAGGCTTCTGGTGGAAACGCAAGCATTGTCAGGGATGCGATTACCTTCAGTCGCCGCAGCCGTAAGGTGACGCAGCCACGTCTGGTTGAAGTGCAAATATCACTTCCTGCATCCACTCGGTAGCACTACAGAGCACAAACTTCATAATGTTGCTGTACATCACCTGCAGACTAAACATTTCAATGATGCTGGTTACATCAGCCTTTCAACCGCTCAGTGGTACCTTGAACTGAAGTCCAACTTGAAGATGTCTTCAGGGAAATGTGAAGTTTCCAAAAGATCACATGGCATCCAGGAATAACAGTTTGCTGTTATTCAACAAAAACGTCCTCTCAGCACAGTAACTCATCACCAAGTTCTAAATATCTTTTTGACCAAATCTGAGGTGGATCTGCTCCACTTGAAGGAGTACATTAGAGGTATAAAAAAAAAAGAAAAAGAATTTCCACTATCATTTGGTGCTATGTTTATTCTGCCCCCAAATTGAATGGCTTCTTGCTGGGCCCATTCTACAACCCCACGTCCTACTACAACCTCAAAATCGATCGAATGGTTTAACACTGCCTCCTTAGCTGAAGTACCAACTGCTGCATCTGACACAAACCACAGCGCACGTTCATCAAAGGATCTGTTTTTTTAGCACCAGGTCTTTACAGTAGAATTACAAAGAGAAAAAAAAAGTGTAGCATTTAAGGTTTTCCATACAGTCCAATTACTGCTTTAATTGAGGCCAACCTCAATAATTAGCACACAGGATAAATTAGGTTCCTGGAAAAAGAAAATGCCATTTCAGAGTGAGAGGAGGTTAGGAGATGTGTGGCAGAAAATTAAAGAGCAGGATGTGTCTGGAGCCTTGGAAACTATAATTAGGCAAGTAAACCCAAAGCAAAGTCAAAATCAGACATGAATCATCATGTTACTGTTGTGTGTGAATTACCTGGGCGCAGCCAAAGGGCGCGCGTTACGTTATTAACGTGGGGTGCTTAGTTTGAATGTCAAATCTCCATGTTCCAAAACGAGAGAGTGAGCTATGAGTGTGCACATGGCAAATGTGGGTGAGAATTTATGCTTCACTGCAGAGAATTAGAACAAGGAGAAATGAAATAAATGTTCACAATATTACTAAAGACACTCAGGGCGAAGTGTCTAAATAAGGGGCAGCAAGCACAGTCTATTAACTTCAGCACCAAAGCACAGAAAATGAAGCTGCAAAAGGCACCAGCACACTCAGTTGGAGAAATTCACATCTAAAAAACAGTCCTGATGTCATGAACAAACAATGAAAACAACAATGAAATCAGTTAAAAACAAGAACAAAAGGCTAATCGTGAGAGGTGGTCACCAAAATGTTCCAAGATTACAGGAGCACAGCAGAGAAATTTAACAGTCAACCTCCAAAAAATATTGGCGGCGACAATGATTGAGCGTGTTTGAGCTGCGTCAAACCGATAATGCTGTTTCAAGAACACCCTGCTTCATCTTTGGGGGAGGGGGGGGGGGGGTCAAATCGCCTCGGGCTTATTCTTGTAAGAGTGAGGCTTGGAAATAAAACATTCTGACTGTGGTACAGTTGGTTTGCTCAACTAACACTTGAAAACAATCTAAATCCACTTCAAAAAAGAGCAAAATAAAGATCAGTGAGGCGTCAGGTCCTTCAGTCAAACAGCCTCAAACACACCCATGCTTTCTCAGGGATGTGAGGCTTTACAACTGGCAGTTTGTACGTTTGTAAGCTGAACATGCAGCTGGTTTTTACTCAGGATGGCTACAGCTTGTTAGACCTAATGCCTCGGCCCCTGCTCACTCTGGCTCTGCCCTGCCACCAGGCCCCCCTGCATAGCTGTGTACCTGAGAGGCTTCAGAAGCAGCACAACCCCAGTCCCTGCGGCTGAAAGCCTTCCGCCAGGAAATAACAACCGGGCAAAGTGTCTGAATGGACTCTGCAATTGTTTCTGCTGTTCTAGGGTCAGATGAGGTTACCTACATCGTTGAGGAACATGGAGCAGAAGCTCAAGCTACCGAGCACCTTCTCTGATGCCCTCTGCAAGGTGGACCCTGCACAGCAAAAGCCCCTGCACTGTGTAATACCAAGACACAATGTGTCCATCACTGGTTGGACGTTGCACGATCAAAACAGCTTATTTTGAATGTGGAAAAAATGTGAGAACTCATCGGAAAGCAAATATGTGTTTTGAACAATGTTGTGTCCTCTTGCATTCATCAAATTACATAAATCAAAATAAATACTTCCCCAAACATTTATTTCAACCTTAAGTGACATTTCCTCTCCCGCTCATTTGAAATTAACTCTCATGAAACTGCTCAGAAGCCTCTCAAAGACTGACGGAGTCCATTTTACAAAGCGGACATGAGCCAGCATAATTGTTAACAGCAGTCAGCCCTTCCTGGTCCTAAGTCCCAGCTCCACAGTCAGCAATGCGCCGTCTAGCTATTTGAGTCAGTATCAGAGTGATATTCAGTATCAGTGTCAGACGGGTGCATTCCTATTTTGGACTTCCTGTCTGGACCTGCTGCTTGTCTGGATGTTTGCCCAAAAGTGACCCTGAACAGTTCAGTCTCTTTTCTATTACAAAGTCTGTATCATTGGATTTCTTCCCCCTGCTGCCCAGCAAACACACTGACAGTTGCTTGCTCCTCGTGTTGAAGGAGTGCTGTGCTGATTTTTAATCTTCTATTAAAGAGACTTTGAGCAAGAGGAGGATTTTTAACACTCTCTGTACTCTTAATGAAGGAAATCCAGAGCACAGAAGTGTGTCAGCATGATGAATAACTACAACAGTTCTGCCCTGCCAGCAGTAGAGCTCTTTTATTCTAAACGCTGTTAACTTAGAGAAATGTCTGACCCACATTCAACTCCAGTCAGGAGAAGTCCAATGGCCAACTTGTTACATAACATGTGCTCCAATTACATCGACCATTCATCATGACTTTGTATACATAACTCAAAAGGAACTTTTCAAAATAATATATACAGTTAGTTATGCATGACCTTCAGTTGTAACACGCTAAAATGACCAATAACCAATAGAATTTCAGAAATAATTTTTACAGTTGCTATCAAAGTAACTTGCTCCGTGTTACCATGCAAGATGAATGTTGGCGGTTCTATCTTTAATTAAGTCATGTGGTTGATTGAGACGCTCCTGACATTACAATAATTTGAGCTCACCAAAGAAAAGGACAGATACACATCCGTCCAGTGTATTAAACATCTGAACCAGGGGGACTTCTTCGCGTCGGAAAAAAAGCACAAGTGACTTGGAGAGGTCCCTGGAGAGGTCTCGCACCAAAACACCACCGAAAGAGACGTTGGCAGCAGGCGGGCAGAGCGGAGCGAGGGTACGGGCGAGCAAAAGCAACAGAGATGAACGTTCTCTGGTTTGGTCCAGCTGTTTGAAGCTGGAGAAGAGAAGAGGCTCATGACAGAAGGTGTTGAAGATAGAGACCAGGATCAAATGTCGGTTACTGGGTCATACCGCTGCTCTGAACCGCCATCAAAAATGAGGTTTTACAATGTCTCATTGTGCTTGTGTGCCTCTTTTGGGGAAAGTAAAACAAGAGCAATGTAACTCATTACTCTCCACAAACGGTGGTGTTGTAATTTAACTAACTGCTTTTAAATAGCAGTGACAAGTAATTTGCACTAGGTGACATTTTGAAAGTTATCTACTAGTTCCCCCCTCCCCCTTTCATTGTATGTAGCAGATGTAGAGAAGTACATTTCAAGAGTGAGTATCAGACAAAATACTTCAGCGTCCACGTCGCATCAGATTTTTTGCCGTGGCATCGTGTTCATTAGACTAAGTGAAGTTTATTCTGGCTGTCTGGAGGATAACCGAGGTCATATTTTCTACTTTATGTCTACACGTCAGGCCAACATCACATAAGAATGATGAGGGATTATTTTGCACATGGCTCTCTTTGATTAGCCCGCTCAGCTGTCAGCGTGGATGAAAGCCTGCTCATCTGCTCATGACCAGTGTTGAACGCATCTCCTCCCCGTGATCAAAATGAGCAGCTTATATCTGTCTGCTGTTGACTCTTATTAATCTTGTCAAACGGATTCAAAGATACTGCAGAGAGAGAGAGAGAGAGAGACAGAGAGAGAGCGCAAGAGAGAGACAGAGAGAGAGCGCAAGAGAGAGAGAGCGCGCAAGAGAGAGAGAGCGCGCAAGAGAGAGAGACAGAGAGAGAGCGCAAGAGAGAGAGAGCACGCAAGAGAGAGAGAGCGCGCAAGAGAGAGAGAGCGCGCAAGAGAGAGAGAGAACACAAGAAAGAGAGCGCAAGAGAGAGAGAGAGAGAGAGAGAGAGAGAGAGAGAGAGAGAGCCAGGCTGTGGCCAGAGGACCAGATGGCTTCGCAGATTGGAGGGGAAAAACACTGAGCAGTCATCAGATAGAAAGAAAGAGTATCTATTGAGTACAGGGGGAGAAAGGGAGGAATCGAGGAGTATAGCGGGAGTGAGACATCATAGAGAGATTCGCAGAGGGGGAGCATTCAGTGAGAATGACAGGATGTGGCTCCTTCTGTCAGCAGCTCTCAGATGTGAAATCGTTGTGCTTCTCCTCTTCAACTGGCTGTCATTACATGCAGCAAAAACTCAGCTCCCTGTTGAATAATGCAATAGCATGGGGGTGGGGTGGTGGAATAAGTCAGGTATCAAAACAACAGTAAAAACAAATTCATGCGTTGGGGGGGGGGGGGGGGGGGGACAGAGTTGCTCCCGGAAAGCTGTGTTGTCGCCTTCAGTGTGATATTGTGATGCGGTTGTCAGTACAATGCTGAGGTCATCCTGCAGCTAAATCTCACTGAGAAATACAACTTATCTTTCTAGCTCAGTGGTGCTAAAAATAAGCCATGGAGACGCCATATCACGGGGATATCCATAAAAGTCACCAACTGTGGGACGGACTTTATAAATAAATTACTTGCGCAGAAAAATGACCTTCACAGGAGGCGTTCATCTTTGAAATGATTTCCACATAAAACCAGGTGGTGAGAAGACCAGCATGCTCCAGTAGCTTTTGGAGGATTTCATAAACATTGACTAGGCAGTGCTAACATACTGATGACATCTTATATTTTCCAATATGCAGTAAAGGTTTCATCTATATTATTGGAACCTGTACAAGCCCCCACCCCCCCAAAAAATATATATACAGGACTGATATTTAAGGCATCCTAATGTTGAAACTATACTTTCTGTACTTTAATCACACCTGAGGAATTAAAGCATCTATCTTGGTCACATTAATTAGGTTACACTATCAGATACTGATATTGAGTAGTGAAGTTATTAAAATATAATCCACATGATAATAATAGCACACATTTATCCTGACATTCATTTTGCCCCCCCCCGCCCATCAGACATTTCTAATAATGAGGACAAAAAGAGGAACCAGCAGAATTTAATTTTCTCTTTCCAAAGGGCAAAATACTGTTGAAGAGCAGAAAATAGTCATTTACACCGTCAAACGTTTGTTTTTCCATTTGTGTTCAATTCCTGTCATGGATGATGTGAACTGTGAGAGCTGCAGATGGTAAACACACAATAGTGAAAGGCAGGGGAATCAGGCAAGAGTTGTTTCAACAAACACTTGCTTTGCTCCACTTGTTTACATGCTGACATTTTGTAAATACCAGGCATAAGGTAGTGTCATGTCTGACAGGAACACAAAGCTGCAAACAGTCTGTTGACCAAATTAGATGAACTGTAGTCTACCTCAGTGCTACTCAAAGCACTTCAAAATATTGCCTGATACACACACACACACACACACACACACACACACACACACACACACACATAGTGCCAACCTACTAATCAGGGTCAATTAAAAAATTTAATTAAAAAAGATAACTTCTGTGCTCTGTAAATAGTTTAAGCTTATTCTTATTTTATTCTTACTCTTACACTATCTTATTCTTATTTCTTAAAGTCTGCACTTTCTAATTATTGTAATTTGTAACTTTATACTTTACTTTATCGTACTTCGAGAGCTCAATAACTGTAACAACAGAATTTCCCCCCGGGGATTAATAAAGTATTCTGATTCTGATTCAATTACTGGTTCCATATCTTTCTCAAAGACACTGTCAGTCTCTGGTGGAAGTGGGGATGGCGACAGCCCTCATTCAGTGACTAGACAGCCACACCTCCGAGCTCCACTCTAAAAGCACAGCACATAGTGTAGAGATCCCTAATGACACAGTATATCTACAGCATATAAATTAAACACTTGATGATTAGCTACCTTGAAGATAAAAACTACTGCTGCTTTCATCCCGTTTCTAAGTCTTGAATGTCTGTCTAGAACTCCTGGTTCTTTGCAGTACTGGTTTCAGGTACCAAAAGCTAGCTCACAGTGGCCTAGTTTGCAGCAGCGAGTATACTGGGATGACTATGACCACCTCCTCCCTCCACGCATGTACACATCCCAGACCAACACCTCAAACCACCACTCTAATCACCACTCATGCATGGGTGCAATGTTTTCAGGGTGTGACTGTTTCCTGTGGGAGGTTTTCACATCAGGGCTCATGTGATCCTGTGAAACTATGTTTGTATGTGTCCTTGTAGTTTTAAGTGGGTATACTGACATTCTGGAGCTGTAGTGGGTATGCTGCATATTTCCGGGTATCACATAGACCACACCACTACGAGCTCAGAATCAGCATAGACATCCACGGAGGAAGCGAAGAGGAAGCAAAGGAGGGAAATGAGACCCCTACCTACTGATCATCTCTCAGTCAGTATAATCATAGCGGTTGGCCAGCAGCGTAAAAACTGCTGAGTCCCGACCGTCACATTAATGTGATCAACCGTTAGCATGAAGGATGTCATCGTAGAAACTTTGACCTCATGTTAGGTTTCTGTTCCCCTCTGTCCTACTCAGATGTTTCACAACCTATCAAAGTGACAGATTTGAATGCACCAGTTTTTTTGTAATCCACCACTTTTATCAGCGGAGGGCGCCACTGCTAAACAAAAATACATAACGCTGCTTTTAGGTACAATGAGAGGTTTGAAACATCTGAAATATACACTTGCATCAAACGGACTAAGAGATATAATCCAAAGGGTCGAGGGGACGCCTCCCTAACTGGAACATGACGATGTCTGCAGTGAAACATGATGGATGATGACATGGCATGTCTATTTTTATGGATAATCACACTCACACAGACTAGACAAGCTGCTCTGCGTTCTTTCAAAAGCAATACGGGCGTGCAGTGAATGTCAAAAACTCTCAAACAGTCTCATCGGCACTGACTCTACACAGGTATTCTGTCATTAAACTGCAATTTTTTAATAGTTTTTTTGGTCATATTTTTTAAATTTGTAAAAAAAAAAATTTTTTTAAATGAAGCAATTATTTAATCAATATTCAAATAATAATAATATTCAGTTACACCTCCATAAAATGAGGCGGTCGAGCGACTGCAGTTTGAGATTGAAATCTGCTTTTCATTCAGTTTCTGTAAATCTGTTTGTCAGGTATGTCAAGTGAAACTGATAAAAAGAAGTGAATCAACTCTTTGAGTCTTTCCCAGTAAAGTACTGTCACGTGGGGTTGAAGTAGGAACGTGAAGGTAGCGTCAGAAATAAAAAGGCAGGAGCTTTAGAAGCTTTGGGAGGGATTTATATCCAATAAGCCATGCACAGGATTAAACCATGTTAATGCAATGCTGAGAACACACACACACACACACACACACACACACACACACACACACACACACACACACACACACACACACACACCACATGTGGGCAGAATGACCAAAATAAGCTATGTTATATTTTAAGTTTCTAAGTTTGAACGCAACACTGTTGTGTGGAGAGGTGTGTCCACAATGTGTGTCCCATCCCCAAAGGCACGGCGGTAATTGTGGAGGGAGTCCCTCTCTGGCGAGCCCCAAGCACAGGCTGCACCCAGACCTAAGTGGCCCCGGCTGAACTCTTGGACTCCATCGTCCCTGCGATGGTGAAGGCTTCACCCTGCCTGAAAGAACCACCACCTGGAATCACTGCTAGAGTTATGCTTCACCAGAGCACTTCTTTTCAGAAACAGTTCCTTTCTCTGCGAGTTTCTCTGCATTAGTACGTTGTAAATCATGACAAGATGAGGGGAACATGATCCTAAATCAGTTGTTCTAGTCACACTGCATTCTCTTACTATTTTGGGTTTTTTTTTGCATTTACTGAATCTAACTATGAGAGAGAATCCAATAAATATGGGATTAGATTGTGTTTTGTACTTTAGTGCACCATCTTTCATTGATTTAAATTGTCTGTAAGTGGGCTGAAATAGTAGTGCAAATCAAATGAAAGGCCTTCTCGATAAACGGTCCATCCTGTCAGCATTTACAATCGTTTTCACAGTGCGAAATCATCATCAACAATCTTCCTTTTCTTGTTTGGGAGTGGAAAAGGTCTGGCCCAAGTACATCGAGGGAGCTGGCAGAGCAGAACCAGCAGACCAAACCAGATTCCACCGACCTTTTTCTTAAGAACAGCAGCAGTTTAGCATCACTATGTTGCTACTTTGTCGAATCGCGAATAACGAAGAATGCGTGTAAAAAAGATGTCTGTTGCTAAAATATGTACGTTTCTGTCAGACTGAATAACTTTAGTCAGGTAAAGCTCCTGTTGCAAAGAAGTAGTTGACTTGGAGGGAGCAGCTAAATCCTATTGACAACTTCATACGTATGAGCAGTTACACATAGCGTACACAGTGTAGTATTCATATACTACTACTACTACTACAACTACTACTTTCACTGTTGTGAAAGTACAGCTATCATAAGAGTCATATTTTTCAGGCAGGAATCACAGCGAACAAGACAATATAAAACCTCAACATCAGGGCTGCACCAAAGTGGCTGCTGAATGTGTTCATGACTCGAAAAGGTTTTCCCAAGTTTGTCCTTCTTTGTCTTCATTATTACTCAGCTTATTGAGCGCGGGTTGTGTGAGTCACTTTGTAATAAGTACTTGTCTTCCTGTGTTACTTTTGTGTCTCTTCCACGCACACACAGATGTTCCTCATGGACCATCCAGGTGTATCTGAGGAGGAGAATCTCAAAGCTACCATGAAAACACATCCATCTTCACTATGTGTGTGTGTGTATATTATATGTCTCCTATCTATTACAAGACTTGTTTCTGTACTGTGTGGTGATGTTGTCATTTACATTGGTGTGTGTGTGTGTGTGTGTATCCATCCATCCATTAATTTTCTTCCGCTTATTCCTGTTAAGGGTCGCAGGGGAGGGGGCTGGATCCTATCCCTGCGGCTACGGGCGAGAGGCAGGGTTCACCCTGGACGGGTCACCAGTCCATCACAGGGCCAACACATAGAGACAGACAACCATTCACACTCACAGTCACACCTACGGTCAATTTAGAGTATCAATCAGCCTCGTCCCCTCTTGATGTCTTTGGACTGTGGGAGGAAGCTGGAGTACCAGCGAGAACCCACACAAGAACAGGAGAAAATGCAGACTCCACACAGAAAGATCCCGTGCTGGAGCCGGGAATCGAACCCGGAACTTCCTTGCTGTGAGGCTGGATGGACAATACAGTACATGTAGAGCATCTGATAAGAGGAGATGATTCAAACAGCAGGAAAGGACTGTTTAAATGTCTTTGGGAAACTTCTGTGACCACAAGGCTGGGTGACATCCGCCTACAGTACAGCAGGTTGAAAAAAACAACAGTTCAGCTCTGCAGACGAGAGAGGATCACAGTCGCGTCCTGTATCTTTTAAGTGTTATATTCAATTTGACTCTTATCTCACAGTCAATAATCTCTCCCACTCGTTTAACCAGAAGAGATGCTCAAGATATTTCCTCGAGCGTGTTCTTCTACAGCACACCTAGCTTTATATAAGCCTCAGTTGGTTCCTATGGATAGAGCAGTGATTTGTGCTTGGAATGAAATTAATCCAGTGTGAAATCATTCGTACCTCAGGAAAGAACACAGAGGACACTCATGATGCTGAGCATGGCGGCTATGTTCCATCAGTGCTTGTATGCTCTGAGGGTAACATTGTTCATGCAACGCTGCACGCCAAAATCTGCCCTTTCATCCACAGAACAACTCACACTTATGTACTCATGTTACATTCCAACTATTTCAAATCAAATACACTGGCATTTCAATTCCGATCAGTCTTCGGCCTCAGCAAACAAAAGCCCTGAGAGATTTCTTAGCTTGAGCAAGTTGTGCCTCCCACAGCTTCATGCTTTCTTTCCCCTTGTCTGGCAGCTGCGTTCAGTGTAAATGCCTTTAGGATGCCTGTACGGTAGACAAAGTCAAGACGCCCTGCGTCTCAGTCGCCTATCATTTCATTTTATCCAACACCAACATCAAGCAGGCTACTGCCTCATTAGCAACTGGCTGTTGGTCTTGACACAAGAGTAGAAACAGGGAGGGAGATGCTAATGAGAGCATTAAATGTAGACAGACAATCATTTCCCTTAAGGGCTTGAGAAAGACAAAAAGGTCCAGATTTACTCTACCTTGGTGGATGGACTGGAGAGCTGTTGAGGTCCGACAGGAGCAGAGCTCAGAGCAGAATAAATCCTGCAACACAAAGACACACGTCAGCCTCAACAATCCGGACAAATCAAACACATTTATCGTATTTAAAAAAGTCATCTGATGCCCTTGAAAGTCTTTGCAGGTGAGTTTTATAGGCTTTGTCAACGCGTTTCATTAACTTCAAAAGGTCTTTCTGTCTTGACAAATGAAGCAAATGTCCAACTTGTCTTTCCTCGCTAAATCAGTTACCTTGAAGAAATTTGTCCACTAGCACATCTTTACCGATAAAACATTCCAATTGAAGGCTTAGATTAGATAAGGACATTTCTTCCTGAGCCAGTAAAAAGCTAAGAAACCATATCATAAATCAGCAGAAACATATTTCTTCCCTCATATGACTTTTGGATCTTCTTCTTTCACCAGTTTTATGACGACTGTTGAAACAGGAGGGCAGCGAAAGAGACCTTATTTTGGGTCACTGTTGCAGCCAACATCAAATATCACTTGTAGATGATTGAGTTTATGGTGACAAAGATCTGTATGATGCAAACAGAACACATTCTCATCAAATGTCCAGACAAGACCTTTCCGAAGTTGACTGACAATTTAATGCATAATTCTTTGTTCAGCAACTTGAACCTCAAGCCAAATACCAGACATTCCTTTTGCTCTCAGTAGAAAATACAACATTCTGGGATTATTTAGTGAAAGTCTGGTTATGTTAGTGTTCTATCAAATATAATATGAATAAATAAAGGAAAAACATCTTCAAATGTCGTGATGTCTCTCTTTTGGCTCACGATGACTTTGGTTCACTAAGAATTATATTGCATTTGTATGTATAAGAAGGACTAGTGAATGTTTTTGGTTTTTCTAGGTTGAGGTGACTGTAATTCACATGTTCTAAGCATCAAAGTTAAAACAGCTGAGAAAGACCTGCTTTTCTGAGGGAGACAGAATCCTGTTTTAAATACTTAGAGGTAAAAATGTACATCTTTTTTAAGTAAGGCCTTACATTCATGTTCCTTGTCTTCACTATAAATTTAAAAAGAATGCATTTCCCATTGTTTCAAATTAAAAACAAGTTGAACACAATTTGAAGATATTAACTGGGAATCAAATGCAAAGAATTTAGACACATTAAGTGTAATATTTATGCAACGCAATAGATACTGCATTGCTAAATATTATCTTATTTATCATAAAATATTTTGCAATCCATGCATTTGTTTTGTTGCACTTAAAATAGCATTTCACTTCCCACGAGCTATAAAGTGAAATGCACTCAAGGTTCCACTTCATGTCACACTTGCTTTTTTTAGGCCAATCGGTTTTCATCAAATTCTTGAACTAAACTCATCTTATTTGGACTTAGGCTGAACAGCCGACTCAAACCACGAGAGGAGCTTATCCAGTCCTCAGCCTCATCATACAATGTGGGAAATGTTTGTTCTTGATGATTAAATTGTGTATTTTTGAATGTCTTTATATATCCCGCGTCGCAGGTAAACTGAAATGTAGAAAGCCTAGTTAGAACCCATCGATCAAACGGTATCTGAAGCGTTTTTGCTACTGAAACGTAATGGTGCAGTTCTAGTCAAGTCAAGATGAAATTGTACTTTGGAGTTTAAAGTGGACTCACGTTAGATGTTAGAAGACTTCAGAAAACAATGCTGATGAAAGTGTGACTATGCCACAGTAAAAACAACCAGCTGACTTCTTCTTTTTGTCTTCTATTTAAATGTGAGGCTGGCAGAGATTGCATATTGCATTATTATAAAGGCTGTTGTGTTTAAAGGAGAAAAATCCATTAACACCAGGAGGTTGCTGCCCTGTTGTTTTATTCTTCTCCACCTGGTGAGAATCAGTATTTGGATGATGCTTCTCAGAGAACCTCTACTGATTGGTGACCTGAGCTGACCCCTACCTGACCTCTGCTTGATTACAGAAGCCAGACCTCCCTGCGGGGCTCCGATACGGGCTAAAAGGCTGCCGTCCTACTCCCCTAGCATTATTTTGGGCCTTATCACTAGGTTCATCTTTCATTAGCCAGAGGTCAGTTATATGGTCAGCATTTTCCCTCTGACCCTATTTGCATATGAGTGAATGTGTTCAAACCAAACGAGCCGTCTGGCAGGATACGAGTGGGGCCCAAAGCAGAATCGGCAGCCTGCAGCCATAACCAAATGTGTCTGCTGTATTCATGAGACTGACACAGTAATGAGGCCAATTTACAAACAAGATCAAGATGAAAAAATATTTTATGGGACCAAATCCTCCGCATCAACTCTTAAGCACTGTACAAGCCTGCCTTTCAACGGTAAGATTCACCCTGGTGGTCCATGCACTTGCATAAAAACTGAGCACCCTGTACAGTGGAGGGATGGAATGCATCATTTTGAACATCTTTCATTTATTAAAATACAGTGCATTCATTGACAGTCATTTGTAGAATCACTATAACTTTATTATTATTTAGTAATGTGAAAAGAACTGCGTGTTCTGTCTGAACTGCAGGCTCATAAGATACTTTTCCATCTGAAAGTTACATGTAGCTTTCTTTTTTTTGGATAACAGCATTTCTTGATTTCTGGCTTTCATGTAGAAATACTGAGACCGATTTTTTTTTTTTTTTTAAATAATCTTCTTTTGACTGTTGACTCAGGCTATCCTGGTGGTTTTTAGATCTGATTGCTGGCTTTGAACATTGAGATGTGATAAAAGGAGCCTTTCATCAACAAACATATTTGAGTGATGTGATGGAGTGTGTCCACTATTAGGGATTTAGTAATACTGATGATACAGTAGGAGTTATATTCTGAAGTGATCTAGAGCCGTTCTCTTGTGTGATCTGAGTCCACAAGCTATCATGATATGAGCAAACACAACAGACCAGAATAAAATTGTAAATGAAGAGAGGAAGCAGACCAACAACCCAAATATGATGTTCCAAATAAAAGAAAAAAATAAGTGGCATCATACTGGGTTGTTATTTTAAACTATTTCCTAAGTAAACTTGCAGAGCAAATTGTACTGTATTGTGATATATATATTGTTCTAGAGATATAAACCATATTCTGTATATATAGGGTATGGCAAATATTCATTGTTTTGTGGGGTCCCTCAAGGCTCCATCTTGAGCCTTATCCTCTTTTCCGGCTATGTTGCTCTCAGGGTCTATTTCTTAGAAACAAAACCCTTGTTTTGGCGTACAAAGATATCCATCTATCCATTTTCTACTGCTTATCCTGGTGTGTGTGTGTGTGTGTGTGTGTGGGGGGGGGGGGGGGGGCTGGAGCCTATCCCAGCAGCACATACAAGGTTATCTTAAAACCAAAAGGCAAAGGCCTCTTTTCGTATCACACATGCTCAGCCCCTCCAACATAAGGCATTTGCTCTAGTAAAAGGGAGGGTGATGATGATTATTTGGGCTTTAATTGCGCAGAAAAATAGGATCAGGGTGAATAGTACACAGGGAGCATATTACCTGCCTCAAGTGCTTTCTTTGTTAGCTTATATCCATTTTCATCCATCCATTTTGTATGGTGATCAAATGAATAGAAGAGGAAATGGCAGAGGAAATTTACTCAGCGTCTTTCATTCGAGAGTAGAAAGCAGTCAGCTTTTTTGGACACTTGATTTTTCTTCTGCATTGTTTGTGCTGAAACAATTTCCAACAGAACCAAGAAGGCCAGCAGCAGTGATCAGACAAAGGCATTTTCTCCGTGCTTATTGTAAAATTTACCTTTGTTTTAATCTGGTTTGTAGACTGGAGGATATTTGTTGAAAACACAGGCGAAAGCAGCGAGTGACAGAAGCGGGATAATAGGAGAAGCAGCCATAGCTTTATGCTCTTTGGAATATCTGTGACAGCAATGGCCAAATAAAGCCTCTCTCTTCTTTTGTCTTCTCAAGAAGAAAATGGGAACAAACTGCTTTTTGGGTCATTTGAGGGAAGAAAAACATCTCTACTGACTAAGCTACGATAAGTGTCCTGAGTAGATTCTCAGAAGAGGTCAACCACAGACCTACTTTACCCATTCGTGAGCTAAAGCCTTCATTGTGCCTCACGCTGTTTTGGTTTCTCGGGGGCATGACTTGCACCAATAGTAACAATAAGTACTAATCGGGATGCCTGAATGCTGCAGGGAAACACTAAAGCAACATTCGTTTGCTGTATTGTAAGCTCTCCTGTGGCACACTTTCTGCTGTCTGAGGTGGTCACTGTGAGCCGGACCAAACCGCCTCGATACAGGCCACACAGCCGCTCCTCTATTCACCATCGAGCATCCATTCTACTCTCCTCCCAAGATGGGCAGAACAATGTGTCAGTGAGATCAGAATTTGCAACTTAAAAACTTAATTTGAAACATATATTTCGACTTTTTCATTTAAATTTACTACGACTACTGAATCTAAATAGAAAAATCTGACACTGGAATTTTTAGTTTGGATCTAAATTTCAAACTATTAAATTCTCACATTTCAAATTCAGTTCAGGAAGGAGGAATGAAAAGCAGATTCACAGTGAATCATGACATTTTAATACTTTTAACTTTTAATATATATTTATACATTTCCGTACTGGCCTGTAGACATAACAGCTGCTGTCACTCACCTGAAATCAAGCTGATTCTGTCAAACATGCCTGTGGTTGTAAATGATTCATTTTAAGTTTGCTGTGCCCGTTTCAGAATGAATGCCGCCAAATGGGCCATGATAAAACCACTTTTTTCATACTCACTTGGTTGTTTGACAGATGAAACAGAGAAATATGTAGGTAGTGATTCTGGCTGCATTAAATTCAGCAGCGATAACAGGACGCAGTTGGCCGGGCTCAAAGAAAACGACTCAGCTGTCACATTCTTGGTCAACAATGATTTTCAACAAAGTTGTCAAAGATTTAACTGCATGGCTGCTGTAATCGAGCATATTTTGACAGCGAGACCATAAAAAGCACCGCCAAAGGCGACTGGTCTCTACTATTTTCCCCCTTTTGTGGGTTGAGTATTGAGAGATGATTTGAAACAAAATAGGATATGAGTCACACAGACAGACAGTCAGATATTGAATTTCAAGTTGAAGGTATTTTAGAATGCTTTTTATGAGCTCTACACCCTCTGAATTAGTCATTTTTGGTGTGTGTGGTCTACTGAGGAGCCTGCCATCTGCAGCGTGTGTAAACATGTATAGCAAAACAAGGTGGGCGATAGTTTGATCGTGATTTTCGAAGCGGACGCTGGCTACAGTTGAAGATGTTCAGCTTGAAATATCAAGTCCAGAAACTTTTGCAACTATTTCCGACTGCTCGTTGTTGAAATCACTTGAAAAGATGTCGGAGGAGGAAACATTCTGTCGTTCTGCACTTGACTGCTCTTCCTTAAAACCAGATGTGTTTTAAAGTTTCGACTGAAACTGAGTGACGAGAGCGAATTTTAAGTGTTAGAACTCTGTAGAATTTAGTTGCAATCCAATGAATTAAATTTCAACCTTGCTTGTCAGAGTCCCCTCTTCAACGCAATTATGAAGGTCTAATTTCAATGGTGGGAAGCTAATGTCTATCTGTTTTGACACCACATCTAATTAATTTTCTTATTAAACATGTTCATCCACCTTTTCCATCTGTCTGATGTTTTGTCTCCTGCTATCGTCTTTCAAACACTGAGCTCCCGTCTTTAATCTTATTCTTTGTCACACTCCACTTCAATCTGTGTTCGGACACACAAACATGACAATCGCGCTGCTTCTGCTCTCTCTTCAATGTGGACACTAAATATCTGCACACTGTTCTTTATCTTCATGAATGTACTCAGTCCACAGTGATGCACCATGGGAGTCGTGGCCCCATAATCCACTTTGGATGTCGAGGATTTACCCGCTGCCCCCCCATCAGTAATGAGAGAGGAGGGGGCGGTGGCCTCCAATAAATAATGTTCACACTTTAAAAAAAACCCGTCCTATGCAGGATTACAGAATCTTCTAGATATCTTGAGTCATCAAACTGTGCTATAACCTCCAGGTCAGAGGTCATCGAGCATTCCCTCATCTTCTGTAATTGCTATGGTGGTAAAATATCTTCCTGGTCATTGTTACAAGGTAGATGTAGCTGACTCCAGGAGAACATGACAGGAGATTCACTGCTTTACTTATTTGCTAACTGTGCTACTTTTCTGCTCCACTTCCTGCTCCAGTTTTTGCCCCCTATAACTTTTCTAGTTCTGGCATACTTAACTTTTTTTTTTTTTTTTTTCAGCTGGTCCATTTCTGGCAAATATTCATGCTTTGGAGTATTGTGTGTGTGTGGGTGGGTGGGTGGGTGTTTGCTCATATTTGGCTCCAATTTAGATGCTTTGAGGTACAGCATTCTGTGCCAGGCTGTACAAAATTACAATTTCTGCTGAGTAATTTTGTCCACTAAGTTGGTCCAGACAACAACATAACAAAACTGAACGACGATGATGCCACGATAAAGGTTCACATCTGTTCTTCTGCGTGAGAAGTCTTGGCAACTGTTGATGCCTCCTGTTTGTGCCTCTTTCCACGACTTACATCACTTGAATGCTCTGGGTTTTTTTTAATGCAAGGTCATTTCTGCCAGTAAAGGAAATGAGGAAGATAAGAATGTAACTTTGATAATCAAATAGCCCCAGGTTAAGCCATAGTCGCGAGCTGAAATGTTTAAAATATAAGATCAACTCATACAAGGTATAATTATGCGACGAAAAGTTGAAAGTATGGGGGGTGACAATAACGTCGCTCATATTTCCATATTTTGTCTCATAATTCTGACTTTCCTGTTATTAAATTCTGTAGTTTTTCTCTGATAGTCATTGTAGTTTTATTGATGTAATTTCTTGCAGCTCTGTATTAGTTAACGGGGATCAAACTAAACAAATGAACTTTACATCTCAGAACTAATATTTCTTAAGCTCATAATCTCAATTTGTATTCAATCATTATGACT
The DNA here is from genome assembly GCF_037954235.1 of Aulostomus chinensis. NCBI lineage: Eukaryota > Metazoa > Chordata > Actinopteri > Syngnathiformes > Aulostomidae > Aulostomus > Aulostomus chinensis. The sequence continues at coordinate 14,397,041 of NC_141322.1, forward strand.
TTTCATCGAAATTTACCGTTTAAAATTGGAATATTTTACTATCAAAGCTAAGTATCTATTTTTCATTCTTTTATGTAACCAGGCTAAAGTTTTTTGTTTTTTTTTCTCCGATCAGGCAGCTTGTACCAACTTAGTTTTGGCCTCTTTACTCTGATCGCACCACAGGAGCTCTCAACTGTTCACGTCTTTTGCTAACAGCCTGCAATGAAACTGAGTGACCTGTGCACTCTGTGGGAGGGGGTGGGGGGGGTTGCTGGGACAGCGCTGATGAAATATTAAGAATATTTGATTTGAGAGTTGTCTCACTGTATATCTTGAGTGGTGTCCATGGGCTATACTCTCCATAGCTCAAGCAAAAATAACTCTGCAGGGTTTTAATATTTATGATGTATTTCCCCTCTCTCCAGAAAGTCCCTAACCACAGGTCAGAGTTTCTGCACAGTTGAACACATTCAGCAGTCAACTTTATTTCTGGAGATCAAATTTTTTATGAAGAATGCGGCAAATGCATCAGGCCTCCGCTATAGTGTCCATAAATGCGGACCCAGCGAGGTTGAGACGTGACAGATACGTGAGGATCAACTATGCACAAAGAGCTTTATGACATTAAGATCCATGTTTGACTCTGGCTGGCTGTTTGTCATTGCCTTGTGTTTTATGGGCTCATAGCCAATAAAAGATGAAATGGTAATTGGTGTTAGCATCTCTATTCCATTAAATGATGAGTCACTACAACAAGCGCTTGATCTTTGCACCCAAGAACAACCTCCGCATATCGAACATCACCGCGGGTGCAGTGTCTCCCCTCTGATTGCTCCCGGGACCTCCTTGCTATGGTAACGACCCGTAATGACCACGATTGTGGCAACAGCTGTAGTCGTAGCAACAGTTGGTGAGTGCAGCGCTTTCACACTCAGACAAAACGACGAGAGGATGAGAAGCACTCTGTCATTAGCAGGCAAACAAGAAGACATGAGTCCTCATCTGGTGCTCCTCCAAAATACTCCTCCTTTGAACAAATACAGTTTCAGATTCATAAATATAGTTTGTCATGATAATCGTTTCCCTTTTTCACCTCACTCGTTTTCCAACAATAATAATAGCACCCGACTGATTCAGGAATTTTGGGCCCAATACCATAGTAAGTAAGACAATTCTGATCAAATCTATACCTATCAGGCTATCTTTTTATTTTCTCCATCTGAGCTTTCAAATCTGGTTAGAAACACTTGTCATGGAGGCAAGACATTTTAAAGTTACTGTAACGTCACTTTGAGTGTAATAACTACAGCTTAACTGATACTGGATGTTTGGGTCTGATGTGGGAACCAACATGAGAGAATAATCAATTTCTAAAACTGATCCATCAACTAATATTCTTTTTGCAAGGATTCCTCAAATGTAGCCATCAAAAACATATGACAAACACATTAAATGGAGGCAGGATAGCTTACATGATAAAAATAAACTTTACACTCTGAAATGACCTCAGTGCACTGAAATACTAAACTTCACTAGAAATTCAATAATTGTAAATGATCAAAAAACATTTTTCTGAAATGTGTCCTGTACAAAAACCCTTTATACAGTTACAGTATTTCCCCAATAATGACTTACATGAGAGAAGTTATTATATGCCAATATTATCAGTTACGTACTGGTCAGACTCTATTGCGACGGCTACATTTACAATACTGACAAATCCAGAGAAAATCCATCCAACAAACAAACAAGCGCCACCTCCGTCAGCCGATCCTTCTCCTCCACCTTCTGTTTCATACTGCACTATCATTTTCTCCGCCTATCATTTACCCCATCAATGTTTCTATCTCTCAGTCTGTCATTTGCTCTCTCCAATCGTTCCCACTCACTCTCATGTAAGCTCTCAGCTTCTTCCTCCTGCTGGGTGTCCCTCTGCCAGCCCCTCCCTCTGGGGTCTGAATGGCCCGTGTATCCCCATGAGCGAGACAGCCTAAAATATTCATGTCCACTGGCGAAGGCCACCTCCAGGGCGCTCTGTAGGGGGTGACGGCTGGGGCGGCAGTCAGGAAGATTCAAAGTAGGTGAACTTTACCAAGGACGACAACTTTGACATTACTAATGGAAGAGAAAGAGGGCTGTAACAGTATCAGAGATGAACAAATTATCTGGACAGCATTTATATAAACTGAACAAAACAACGACACTGGTTAATCCATCTATAGATCACTCATTTATTGAATTTCCCTCTTTTCTAGCAAATTAATCAAACTAAAACTGTAGCATGTCTGCATGTGCAAAACAGTATCGGTACACTGAACCTCATAGTGACTGATCCTGTATGATTTACAGTATTATCATACAATGTGCTTTATTTAAATCATCCATCCATCCATCCATCCATCCATCCATTTTCTGCTTCTTATCCTGTTAAGGGTCGTGGGGGGGCTGGAGCCTATCCCAGCAGCCTTCAGGTGAGAGGCAGGGTTCACCCTGGACAGGTCACCAGTCCATCACAGGACCAACACATAGAGACAGACAGACAGACATCCATTCACTATCACAGCCACACCTACGGTCAATTTAGAGAATCAATCAGCCTCGTCCCCTCTTGATGTCTTTGGACTATGGGAGGAAGCTGGAGTACCAGAGAGAACCAGGGAGAACATGCAGACTCCACAAGATCCCGTGCCCAAGCTAGATGTTGTATTTGAGCCGGGCCTCAAACCCGGAGCCTTCTTGCTGTGAGGCAACAGTGCTGACCACTGCACCACCGTGCCGCCCGTTATTTAAATTATACAGATGTTTATTTTCAAATGCCGCTGTTATTGTCAGCGCTGGAATATAATCACATCCCTTGTGTGCATTAATTACTGTCCAACTGTGCAATTTTTAATACCCAATGTGCAACTGCTGTTGTTGTGTGTCCTGTTCGTGTACAGTGTTTGTTTTTATTACTTTTTACTTGTATTGTTTATGTTTAGGGGCGGCATGGCTCAGAGGCTGAGTGGTCGTCTAGCAACTGAAGAGTCGCTTTCGATCCTCACTTCCCCAGGTGACCATGCAGGGTGAACCCAGCCTCTCACCCAATGTTAGCTGGGATAAGCTCCAGCCCCCCCCCCCCCCGACCCTCAACATATAAGCAGTATAGAAAATGGATGGATGGAACATTTATTTCTATATTGTTAATTTATCCATTTTGCTGCTGCAACATTGTGAATGTCATCTTTTCTTATCTTAATATACGTGGGGTCAAGCTACGTTATCCTAGCCGCATGCTTCAGGTAACCTGGTGCTTCATTCATACCAGTGTGTGCACACATGACTGTGTGTTGGACTTGACGGCTAGACTTGCTCCATATTCATTGCACATGTCAGACTCAACACAAGCCAGAGCTGTTCGTTTGTATATGCACCCTTCCCCCGCCGTTTTCTCCGCCTTCTTCTTCCTCTTTCCTGTTGCTCGGCCTCCTCTTCTCTTCCCATCGCTCTTCAAATCACAATCCTGCACACCCTAACCCTTTATTTTCCCTCCCTCTTATTTTCTGCTCTTCAGCTACACACCTTCTCCATGTCTTGTTTTTAACACTTAACTATGTTTTTCTAAAGGTGCCTTCCTCACTCCTCTCTAGGTGACTTTCCTCTGTGACCTTGCCAAAGAGACCTTTAACAATCTCCATGGAGACAGCATCCAGGCATTCAGCAAGGTGATGCTCATGTAGAGAGCAGAATCTGAGGGGTGGGGGGATGGGGGGTGCAGCAAAAAATAGTAAGAATGAAAAAGATTGTGTGTGTGTGAGAGAAGGCAGCTTCACCGCCACAGAGGTTATTTTCTCTTGTGTTTGATTCATGGTCCCATTACCCTGGTTTGACTAGAATACCGACCCCTCCCCTTTCCTTCTTGACCCTCAGGCACACATAAAGGGCTGTCCTGTAATATCTCCTTCTGACCTTGTATTGTGTCAAGGACGAGGAAGGTATTCAAATGTTCTGAAACGTTTCTATGTAACTTTTTCCTTCTTTCATACAATGTAATTAAAGACACTTTTGCTCCATGCTGATCCAAGTGACAGGAAGAAAAGAGACTGAGGTTCCTTGTCTCACTTAGTAAAATCTTAGGGTGCACTGACACTTGTCCTAGTTGCCTTGTACCATGCTGAAGCATTACTGTCCCTCTTTCTCACTCTCCAGCTGGTCTGTGCGCACACACACACACACACACACACACACACACACACACACACACACACACACACACCATCACTGAGCGACCGTGATATTTGGTCGGGGATTCCACAGTTCGGGATTTTTTGTTCAGAGAGTCATAAGAAAGAGATGGGAGTAAAAATCCCCGTCACGCACTGCACCGAGGTGACAAGTTTGCACTCTAACTTTAAAGTTTTGCCAATTGGTTTGATATGCAGCGATCAAACAGCAGGTGAATAAAAACACTACTAAAATAGTCTCATGACGTTGTGCTGCATTGTTGACACTTCTTTATCAGGACAGTTCTTAAATTCTGTGATATCTTTGGTGTGTTTGACTGGTGGGAGCTTTTCTTGGACATGGTTCACAGACACTAGAGGACAAACATGCTTGGGTATAGTACCAATCACCAAGTGTGAACAGGCACTAAGCAGTTACCATCATCATGGCAACCTCAAATGGAGGCAGAGTCTGCACTCCAAAGAGTTCCGTTTTAGTTTGATTATTGCCCACATGTAACACGTTCATTTTCTAAACTACAGTATTTGTGGTTTGGGATAATCCAATTAATTTGCTCAGGGTAATCAAGTTCTTCCTGATCCACAGTTAAGTGCTGACTTGGTTTAAATGTTGTCTCTTCTTGTTCGATGGCAGCATAAAAAAAGGCAGCGTCGTCATTAATTGCATCCAGCAGCAATTTACTCATCTCAATGTGCTAATAAACCCCAAAGAGTAAAAAACAACAAAAAACAAAAACAGTGCCCGTCCTATGCTGCTGTTGTTTAGTATTAGATGTGTTTCATAAAAGTGGCAAAACATTTCATACATTCTCTTTCATGTGGTTAACTCAGCTGGAGAATCCAGAATCTTGTTTAAAGTTTAAGGAAAGGTGGACGTCAACCTTTTAAGGGGATGCTGTTTCAGCCATGATCAAAAAGCCCCAAGAGAGCAAGAGAAGCTAAAAGTGCAGATGCAGACAAGACTTTGATATGAACTCCTATCATCTCAAAGAGAACTCCAGAAACTTGCTACAGGGAGACTGTGAGAGCATGTACATCTCAGTCCAGCTGTCAATAAGGAACAATACTGTCTGGCGCCTGTGGTGTCACGGGGCCTTTAAGATGATCCAAATGACACAAAAACAGGGTTTGTTCACATGCTAATTTTCTCTCTCTCAGTTGTTGTGAGGGAAGATGCAATCAGGCCTGCAATGCGTCACTCACACAGCTGTAGGCAGAGACAAACACAGCTGTCCATCAAAATTAGGACCGTCCTACTTTTGACAGATTTCTGACTCAAAATGTAAATGTATATGTGAAACATTTCAGTCTAAATCCCTCAGATGTGATTAATTTGTGTGATTATGAAGCTGATCTGTGTTTTGGTGCAGTGAATCTCAGTGTTTGAGTCCTCCGCGTCGATGACGAGCGTCCATCTGGATGTTGCGGTACATAATTTCCTATGATGGCACCATACACTTAGACCTCACGAGAGAGCAAATCTCAACCAACTTTTTTGCATCTTATTCACAGCAGTGGGTGAAAACCAAAAAATAACCGACCATCGGCAGATTCACCAATAGGAGTAACATCCTGTCAATATACAGGTGTGTATTAAAGTGTGAGATGAACAAAAACGGTGAGCAGATCACAAGAAAATTAAAAAAAAAAGCTATTTATTCATCTAATTTTGAAACTATTTGAGCTGCGAAGTCCCCCACTGAATCTCTAAAAGGAATCACTTGCCTTTAAATCCCAGCTGTTGTACTTACTTTTGAAATAAATGCAAAGTTTCAAATAAAGGCAACGTTAGTAAATCTTTGCCACTCTCAGTGAACTGCTCACATTACCTGCATTCATCTGACCTAAAGAAAACACAAAAATAATGCAAGCCAGACAAGCAGCACACAGCAAACTAACATAATGCAAAATTGCTCCTTGATGTGCAATCTCCTTGAGGCTAATGAATTCACAGTTAATTGAAATTCAGAACAGGAAAATGTGATTAATGTGTGTCCTGTAAAGATTTGTTGACCATGATGGTGATTTTACAAGGCTAAATAAACAGAGTCAGAGTAATTAGAAAATAATTATCAGTAGATATCAGTGGGTGTCATTCATAAATTGTAAACACAAGTATTATACAGCCAGAATCCTGCTTCATGGGTTTAAAATAAATGACGAACTGATATTTTCAGATGTGTAACTCAGGAATACACCTAATCGTTTTACCCTTTTAGCTTCTGCACTGCTGGTTATATTTTATATAAAGACTGCACCTTAATCAGAATACGGTCTCAAGAAAAGAAAAAAATAGTGGCTTTGTCTGAATATTTAAATTAAAACATAGCAACTAGCTTGTGTTTCGTGCTGCAACCGCAAGTGCTGATGTGACAGGAAGTCAAGCGAGAATGGGGACAAAGTGTTATAAACTGAATGAATTGTTTAAATTTAATGCCCATGACTATTCTGCCTGGATTGTTGTAGAGCAAACCAAATTGGCATGAAAAGCACAAAAGTGGGCCTAAGGTGCACAAAATGATTATCATTCGGAATGGGGTCCACAGACGCTTTACTGTTCAGCTGGAAAAAAGTTCACTACAGGATATTAAGAAATGGTGAGCCTCATCTGAGCAGTCCTCCTCATTCTCCTGCTGCGTGAGCCATGTTGCGTGATTACATCTGACAAGAAAATATCACTGTGATGTGACACAATGTTAGAGCACGGGTGAAATACTGTTTGCAGCGAAACGCAGCAGATAGTGTCCGAGTTTGGTATATTTTACTTGTACTTGCGCTATTGTGACACACACACGCCTGAGTACATCAGTTAATGCGGGTGAACCAGACTAAGAGAAACATTGGAAAAAAGCACACGTGCACCTTACGACGGGTTTGACTGTTCATGTTCAAATGACAGAATGCTCAGCTGCTCAGCTGTGTCAGCGCTCACACCGCAAACATGAGGTATGAAAACTCCTCAGCCCGGTTTAGCGGAGGGATCAAGTCAGGATCCCTGGTTATACGAATCTAAACATTTCAATCTTCTCCATTCAGGGTTCCCTGGTTTCATGTACCAGTTTGTCCCAGGATATTCCCGTCCACTCTCCTTTTCTCAGTTTTCCATTGTTCTGATTCTTAGTCTTGGACTTGATGATACCCTTGGTACGATAAAGTCACATCTGGACCAATTCTGGCTCACTCAGAGACAATCTGCCTAACAATCCGGCTGTTAGGTAATGCTGGTGGAAGACAGCCAGAATTGGGCCAGAACTAACTGCTGTCTGGGTTAGAGGCTTAGGTTAGTAGGTAAGAGAATATATTTCCGTACAGCAACTGAAGAAGTGTTAGATTTTCATCTTACATGTTAATTCTTAATTCTGAAACTTGAAAAAAGTCGTATCAAAACTTCCCTCTGTCCCTAAACCTATCTACCAGTATTGATGATAGCCTCCTTTTGCTTGAGTGAATTGAACTTGCCTCCTCAACAGCATTCTATTAGATAATTGATAACGTACCTATTTAAAGACCTGACAACATCTGCATCAGGTGACGAGTCATAGAAACTGTCATGTTTTGCAAACGTAACACAAAAAATGCTACAGTACCAAATGACAGGTCCCTATGAGCGAAATGAGGCTGAATTACAGTCCCTCAGCAGCTGTAGCACAGTATTAGAGGGAGCTGATAGCAGCGTCAACACGACCTCTCCATGACCCCTGGGCTCTGTTCTGGTCAACTTCAATACTGTTCTGGCTTGAAAATGCTACAGCTGCTATGCAACATTAGCACATTTACGCGCAGACAAAAGAGGGGGAATGAGGTCAATCCGATCAGGCAAATGGATTTTCAGTATTTGAGGAGCGAATATGAAAAACAAATCCATCTTCTCTATTTTTAGCAACGTCAAGAATGTAATATGGCTGACATTTCAAATGTCTCAGAGGAAGATAAAAAGGAACGGCTGTTAAAAGTCCCCTTGAAAACAGCAACAACAACAATCGCACACTTTATCCGTCACACTGATGTCTTGACCTGCAGCAAAGCACTTAACACGTTCATGGTCACTGTGCTGGAGATGCTTTTGTCACTGAGATAAACAGTTGACAGTCTACTCCCCCGGGCATCCTTTGACGAGGCAGTGGATTAACGGACCTGATATTCTGGGATCACTGGCCTTCACATGGATTAGATGTACAGATAAAACAGTTGGAATCTATTGCAATGTTACAAAACAGCCACCTGTGCGGTGTATCCTTCATTGAAATGTGAACTAACAGCAAATGCAATGACAATGTCCATCAGGGAGGGCGTGTGTTCGTCTGTATTCCGTCTACAAATGCATGTGTACTCATCGACTCATTCACATACATGCACGCAAACCAGCTCGCAGCTCAGGTTACCTTTTAAAAAGCAAGCATACAGTCAGCCATTATCTCGCAGAATGGACAACCCTCGACGGATTAACCCCCGATCCTTCTTCAATCTGTCCTCACTGTAAAAATCACGACACAAGCTCTCACAGGGATACTGATGGTGCAGTACAAACATTTATAATGACACCAAGAGGCACTGTCAGGACTCCATCACTATCAGAGGCCTAACTCCAGCAGCTAGCGCTACCCTAGGGTTCAAATGTCAGACTGTCAAAGCAATTTACTAATCCTGTTGCAGATGTCACGCTGGGAAGTTAAGAGCTTCTTCCTCTGTTGCTATGTGGCTTTTAGTGAGTTACTTTTTTTCTCCAAAATTAGAACAGTGTGCACTGTGCATGGTGAGCTAGACAAGACAAAAACAGTGGCAGTCACATATATCAGTGCATTTCTTGCCTTGTGTTTTTCACACTTGTGTCCACAAGTATGATGTAGGATGCCATATTTTGTTTAAGCAAACTCGTGCATGAAATCCTGAAGCCAAAAATAAGTTTTGGTGTCATGACTCACATCTGTTTTGTCAAATCATGTTTTCTCTTAAACTGCAATCATTGCTACCATAATTTTGCCGTCTTCAAATGCTGGAGCTGTGGGATGAAATAAAAAGGTGAACTTCTTTTTAAGGACTTTTTTTGGATGGGGAATCAGACAGAAGAGTTTGCTTGTGAAAAATGTCAATGTTCTGGTCCGGCCATGACTCAACAATGATGAAATTCACTCGTTAGACCATAGAACGCCCTCGTGTACCCATCACTGGCGAACAGACAAAAGCCAGTGGTTTCTTGTGCAGTCATGACATGGTCCAGGTTATTACAGGTCAAAAACAAGGACTTGCAGCTGTAAGACAAAATTTATTTTTTTTCCTCGTCTCTCTCTCTCAAACAAACACACACACACACACCTAAGCATGGAATGCTACTGAATCACCATCATTACATCTCTTCTCATTTTCTGTCATTGTGTTTGCGCAGCAGATTAAACAAGGAACAGTTTCTTCCTTAAGTCAATTTGAGTGAGGTTGTGTTGAAACCGCTGGACTATTTTTGGTGTGTGTGTGTGTGTGTGCAGCCACATGTGTGAATACGGCGATTTCAAATTCATCATTACGACGACCTACACCACCACCGTAACCACATCCTTTGTTTTAACATTCCTTCTCATCATCCATCAGCTTCTTCATCTTCAACTGTGATTTGTCTCCCCGCCGCCACCACTCCCATTTCCTCTGACAGCATCACTGGCAATTAGGTCAGCAGTCGGCCTATTTTTAAAGCACAAGGAACTCAGGAACTAGATTTGTTCTGTCACTTGAGAACATCAGAGACTGGCACACAGGTGACATGTTCAAAAACGTTTGGACAGAGAGGCATTAAAAACGTGCCCATTTGGAGGAGGGGGTCAGGGAAAGTACTTTCTGTTGTACTTTAGAGAGGAGGTTGAGTGAGGTTTTGCATCAAATATGCATCGGTTCATGTGGCCAGTTAACAACACTGGACAAGTGCAGACTGCAGTACCGTAGTGAAGGTCAACCTGTTCTTACAGCATATTTCTCACACACACACAGTCCAGATGGTCCTGCCGACTGCGTTGCATGTATTTACTTGCAATGTCAATGTGTGTGAATCCGGCTTATGACCTTGGTCATGTGACTTGATCTGAGTCAGTATATAAATAAGTCAGTGGATTGACTGGAACAAGACACCTTACTGCCCAAGCGGGGTGCTCCCACCAGTGTTGTTCATAAAGATGACTCTCCTGGAGCACAGCAAAACCCGATGACATCATCAGCGAACAGCTGCATGATAACCTTGAATCGGCTAATGAAACACATTTAAAAGATCTCAATAATTTCTTTAATTAAAAACATCGTCCAGATGTCTTTATTTGTTATACTGTCCATCCATCAGCGTGACGACATCCTTAACATGGAGTAGCTCAGGAATGGAAACACATTGGCCTAACAGGATGAACTCACTGGTCATTAAATTGCATTTACAACAATGTCAACTCGTTTCTGCAGTTGGGCCACAAATTATAGTTTATTTCTACACTGTACATTTAAATCTTTTACAGCAGTGCAAGTCTTTATATTGCATCTGTTAACTTGAGGCAATGCATGCAAATCTCTGCTGGTAAATTCACTTCAGGATAAGCCCCCATCGCCACAGGAGGGAGGCACGTATAAAACAACCTGAGGGTAACAATGACCATCCTGTTACACTCAGTGCTATCTTTTAATAGCGCACCACTGAGCTAACACGGGAGCTGCAAGCGCTATCTAGCAAATATTCACACATTCACCTGCTCTCTGTCAACTAACATGATTTTTTTGCTGTCATTACAAATCTCAGTGTAACACTGACAAGCGTCTCTTGATCGCTACAAAATCTGACCTCTGATGCCACTCGGGTTAAGTATACTGGCGCCTCACGGAGCAATAAATCTCCCCCTGAGAAACTTATCAGATGACATCACTGCTCCATCACCCAAAAGACTGAGGCTTGATGGTTTACATCTGTGTTTGTGTAAAAAATCGTGGATGACATGAAAACCAGATATATTCTTCTTTCTCTGTGTATAATGCTTATATGAAAATGTTAATGTGCTAAAATCACCCGTTAAACATCATGTTAGCACTCATATTAGCATTTAGCTTCACAGGGCTGCTTGTGTGGCTTGACTCTTGTTCAGCAGAAATAAACAAGGAACAACCTTAACCATCACAACTAAATGCCCGATTCTACCCTGACCCCAAACCTAACCACAACCAAATTCTGAATCAAACTCTCTGTACGTTGTGAGAAGAGACAAAAAGCCTCATACCAAAATTTCCTCACTCTGTTGGTTAAAAAATGCATTCCGTTCCTCTTTTTCTGGCCACTAAAAGCCTTTATCCTTACCCAAACGAAGTTGTCCGACCCCACAAGTACAGTGAGTTTCCACTTTCAGACTCCCAAAACATAATAAATTAAAGCCATGCACACACATACGAAACCCGCGGGGTGAGTAATTTGAGCTGTTGTTCACACTAAATCCTAAGGAAAAAAAAAAAACCAGGATTGATTTGCAACACTTGTGTTTTATTCCCCAATCAATCAGTCACTCTTTCCTCGTTAGTCTGTCTTTGTGAGACTCCGCTGATGGCATTCAGGATGTGACTAATGGCCTGACAGGGAGAGGCCACTAAGTCCAGCAGCAGGACACAAACTACATCTTTGCTGTCCCATTTTAAATGCGTGACGTGTATCCTGCATAAATACAGAGTAATTCAATATAAGCACACATGCATTTATAAAGATTAAAATCCTTTGCCCCGAAGCCATTTGTCTTTTTTCTTTCACTGTATAAACAAACGCTCATATTCATGATTTCATTTTAATCTTCTCTGTAATGACATTAACTTGAATGGGCCACATCCAAGCTGGCTGGATGCAGCTGGTACACCAGTAAAACCCACATATCCAGTAAGAAGTAAAACCAGGTCATGTGTACTACGTACTGAGTTTACGTGATTCACATCCTAGCAACAAAGCAAACACTGACATGGCATTAATGCTCACCACTTGGCTTACTGAGATGTGAAACCTTACTGCTGTTGATAAACTAAAATGCATGAAACCCTCACATTTATGTAACCATTTCCCTGCCATTGACCAGGCTGGCAATCTGGGTTCGAACTATTATGCAGTAGAGGGCACTAGTGTACACCTGGTGAAAAAGTACCGCAAACTGAAGTCTAAAAACCAGCAAACAAGAAACTCCAGTAATTTGAAGACGCAGCAGATAGATCTGTGTTGTGGTTCTTCAGGGGGCCTGTGGTGCTGCACTAGGACGGCTGAAGAGCACTTGGATGGTTCTCACAGGCAAGCAGCCCCACCAGGTCCATTATTGGTGATTATTTTTATAGTATACAATTAAAGTAACCATATGGGAGTGGAAAAAAAGCCAAAACAAAAAAATGCATAGACCAAGTCAATATTATGAAGTAACTTCTTTGACAAAATGTTTTTTCTCAGCTTCGTGTCTGAAAATATTCCTGCCGTCACTGTCCAACTTGGCTCTTGTCTATTTTTAGTCGTCTCCTCAGTTTGGACTTTCTGTTGTCCTCCTGTGTTGAGGTTGTAGCCTTATTTCATGTTTATCCTTCTTTTCTCATCAGTTCCTGTTTTATTTTGAAATCACTTCCTTCGAGTCTGGTTTGCTGTACTTTAGTCTTTGTGTGTGCGTGCCACCTGTGACTGGTCAGTTAGCCCTCATCAGTCATAGCCCTGTTCCTTTTGTCTCTCATCCCATCATCTCCTTCCCTCGTGTTCTCTCGCCTGGTTCTTGTTACGTGATTTGTTCAGTTTGTATTAACAGCTTCAGTTTAGCGCTCCAGTTCAGTGACTGTTAGTTGGTATTTTAGTTTATCTGCCTGTTTGCCATCCAGCCTCTCCCTTATTCGTGAGATTAGTTTGCCAGTGAGTTTTTTTTCTGTCATTATATTAAATAAATTATCAAGCATTTCAAATTCTGCACACGTTGCAGTTTCTGCATTTGGCTCATGCTGATATGTTCATTTTTTAGAATCATAGCACAAAATATTCTGGGGGTCATGACTGGCAACTTTAAAAAAAAAAAAAAAAAGACAACCCTGGCACGGAGAGAGCGAATAATAATCCTGAAGGGAAAAGCCTCCAAGCAAAAAAAAACCAAAACCTTGCTGGTAGGATTGACACTGATACAGAAGGTCCCACGTCTCCGGTGGTTAGGGTACCAGTTGATGACTCTGACAAAGTTTTTACTTTCAGTGACATTCACTTCAGATGGTCGTCTTCCTGAATTATTCACTCTCTGGTGTGTACTGCACGCCTGCCCTGTTTGAACTGACCAATAGCCTGACAGACCACTGACGCCTCTCCCATTCTCTGATATTACAGAATTAAATCATATAGATGCATCCACACTTTCAGATGCCCCTCATCTTTGTAGGAATTTCACTCGAAAGAAACAATTGTCAGTGAATTTTTCCTCAACTGGCGTATGGCCTCGAGTGATCCCATTGTGAAAATCACTTTTTTTAAAAATCCTCTACTTTTTGTATAAAAATGACAGTTGATGTAACCAGATGTCATTCAAGAGTCCATCCATCCATTTTCTTCCACTTATCCTGTTAAAGGTCGTGGGGGGCTGGAGCCTATCTCAGCAGTCTTCAGAGAGGTGGGGTTCACCCTGGACAGGTCACCAGTCCATCACAGGACCAACACATAGAGACAGACAACCATTCACACTCACAGTCACACCTACGGTCAATTTAGAGTATCAATCAGCCTCGTCCTCTCTTGATGTCTTTGGACTGTGGGAGGAAGCTGGAGTACCAGAGAGAACCCACACAGGCACTCAAACCCAAAACCTTCTTGCTGTGAGGCGACAGCACGAACCACTGCACCACTGTGCCGCCCATTCAAGAGTCCATTAAAAAAAACAATATAAAAAAAACCCCACCTGATCTGCTTACAAGGAATTTTAAGGAATGAAAATAAAGGCTTTAGTCTGTCTTCTGACATGTTCATTTTTCTCCTTAGTCACAGCACAAAATATTCTGGGGGTCTTGAAAGATGAATGAAAATGTGAAACACTGGTGGTGAAAGAGTTAAAGTTACATTTGTTGGATACCACTGTTGCTCACTAATATATAACATTAAATATTCACTGCATAGTTGATTATTCACTTTAGGAACCTGGCAAAGATGTTACCCTATTATTGATGTGATGCTGATAACAGAGGGCAGGTTATGTGCAGTGTTGTTGCCATGACAACATAAAAGCGGCACCATTTGATGACTGAATTGTGTTTAAGCAAAATATTTATGAGGAGGAGTGAAGACATTTTCATCGTGGTATCCTAGTGGTCAGTGAGGAGATCTATCTATCTATCTCTAGCTAGATAGATCTATATCTCTAGCTAGATAGATCTATATCTCTAGCTATCTATCTATATATCTACATATCTATAGTATTTACTTTACTGCCATAATTTTTCATAATCATTATCTAAATGTGTTGGAACAATGAGAAGGCCTTGTGAACCCAAAGGGTGGATGAACAATTTAGAGTAATTCGAAGATTCAAACAAGAATGTTCCAAGAGCACAGAAGTCCAACAAGGCCATTGTACTTGTATTATAGATGATAATTTTTTTTAAGCAACAGACTGATGGGGGTGAATATACAACCCTGTTTGAGGGGGTAAACATTCAGAAAATATGGGCTTAGAGCTGTGTGCTTCAGAAGGCTGAAATGACTTATTTTTTCTGATGTCTTCCAATGGAGGAGCCTGTAGACACAACAGCTGCAACAGTGCTGAGAGCGGCATTTCTTTTCAACCCACAACTGGATCTAATTTAAACCTAAGCTTAAAAGCCGTTTCAGGAATAATTTACTCTTGCACCGGGACACAATACAGCACCACACTCATTCGGGTTTGTTGTAACACGCAAACATCAAGTTGTTCACGTTTTTTTTGCGGTGTGTCAACTTCACAAAATGAAAAGCAGTATGTGTGTGTATTTTACTACTATAAACCCATCATAAAAGCCACCTGCTGTTTTATTTATCCACACGATATATATCTCATTATCACAACTCGAATTATAAAGTCAAGATAAACATGGGGTCTAAATCCTAGAGCACTGACATATTTGATCCTCATTGCTTACGTCTGTTACTGTTATAATATGAAAAGTGCTTTGGTGCAAAGAGGGCTTTTTCCTTCCTTCACAACCTCTCAAATGCACCGCCAAGCTGTCAGTGACTCAGCCTGGTGAGAGTGAGCCAGCAAGGTTAGTATGAATTAGCGCTGCAATGCTAAACCACTGTGGTGCTGCACAAAAGGGATTGATACAATTAGCTCCACTCTCTTCAGATAGCCAAGGTCACATCAGGCCATTTGATCAAGAAGCACTCGACTGTCATAGATAACACTGTTAATCTTGTGTGACTTCATAAACACTCGCTGACGCAAGGCTGCATCTAACAAAGTGTTGAGCTTTAATGGAGGGTCGGGTGGCAGAGGGTTACTGAGGACATGGTGGGAGACTTTATTAGGTCTTCTAGTGAATCATCAGTTTACAGCCCACAGAGTTCAGGGTCATTATTCCCAATTTTCAGTTAATGATTTTATACAGTATTGCAGTACACAAATACGTGACAACAAAAAAAGACATGAACTTGGGGTATAAGGGCGCAGCGTCATGATTAGTTATGCCATCAGGTGACTATTCTGAAGGTGTCAGATAGTACTGCTGCATTTAATGACAAACACATTATTAGCTATAATCTCATTAACAAGGTCGTGGATTAAAAAGAAAAGTCACGACACTGACGGAAGAATATATTTGGGTCAGAGGCCAATGTCAGATGTGTTGAGACACCTTGAAGTTATAGATCAAAGCCTCAATATATGGATGTTTCCATACATTATATTAAGTACGACCGGATCTACTGGGCCTTCACATCTATTGTTGATCACTGGTTTTTCCTGGTGCCGGCATCTGAACCCAGCAGTCCCCCCATCCGTGTATATATCCTTATGTTCTTCCTTTCCTGCAACCCAGCCCCCCCCCCCCCCCCCCCCAACACAAACCTCCTTTATGAGTCAGCAGCAGGTCTATGCTGCCAAAGACTCGAGTAATTACTTCAAAACAACTCATATTGAAAGGCATGGCAGGTTTATTTATATTTCAAACATGAGGCATATCAAAGTACCTTGCAAACGCAAAGAGTCTCAGCAGCTTGTTCCAACTAAAGTCAAGTGCTCCAGCTATAGTTAGAAATCAGCCTTCAAACCAACCGTATACTGTCACACGCACACAAAAGAATATTATCAAAGTGCAGTCTCTTCTCGGATTGAGAAATAAGACAATACATCACTCTGGGGGGTTGCACAAGTAAAGAAAACCCAAAGCAAATTCCACAAATATAAACAGAGTCATGTGGCATCTATTAGCTGTTATTGAGAACCGCAGAGTGTCAACGCAATCAGCATCTAGTCAGGCAATTATTTAGGGAAGCCAATCTCCTCCTCTAATCTTGTGCAGTCTTTCAATCTTTGCGGCACTAAAAATTTTCATCACACTGTGTTATTTCTCCAACGGTAAACACAATTTCAGTTAATATACAATTAGCAACAAACTCAGACCACTGTGACAATGCAATTATGCAGTACGTCTCGTCTCAGCAAATACTGAATCTAGCAGGAAACCAATAATCTATGACATTTCCCCATATATTCTGGTTTTTCCTGTATGCTAATATTGAAAAATGTGCACATTAATGATCCAGCCACTGTCTGCAGCTATCAGCAAACACATATGTCTTACTTAGGCTGTGAGATAAAATGAGAGCGGAGGACCGGTTGGCAAACAAAAGCACTGGAACCTGACTTCAGTTTGAGGAGTTTTTGAACAAATAACCCCAACCGAGGTCTAAGTATGGCACTGGCATCATTTATTGACCCATAGTCGTTTTACTTTAAACTGCAGCATAGACCTTTGCCAAGCTCGAGCTTCAGAAATGCTCACGATCATACACATGCTCTCTCTGGATCACACACTGCGGTTTTCTCTTTCAGCAGCGAACGTATCCTTAGTGATTTTGGTGCCATAGAAAAACAAATCATGCTTTAAGAATTTCTTGCATTCTTGGCTCAAACCTACAAGACTTACAGTGTTGCGGTGCAGTGGAGGAAGGACCCAGGACACAGATAACAGTGAAGAAACAGGATACAAAAATGTATTGAACAAAAATAAGACGAGGCTCAACTCAGACAAAAACAACGAACAGGCTGGTGTAAGTGGGTAGGGAGGCATGAGGATCTAACCAAGAGTGTCAAGAGTAACTGAACCTGAATACAAACTCTGCTGATGATGCAACAAAAAACAGGTGGGAGAACATGAGTGCAGGGAAGGAGCCGAATGGGCTACCAGCCAGAACGAGGACAGATAAACAGACGAGACACAGGTGAATTCACTTTAACAAAGGTGGGAAAACAGACAACGGAAGGATGGGACAGCACCAAACACAGGAGGGGAGAGAATTTCAAAATAAAACAGGAACTGACTACAAACCAAGAAGAACATAGAACAACAAACATCATGGCAGAGTCCACTAGGTACAAACTAAAAGTACAGATCTAAACTCAGATGGAGGATAGACTGAACAGACCTTTGTTGCAATTGGCCAAGATCCCTAGAAATTCTATCTTATTAGGGATGCAATGGATGCCCTGATCGATGAGCAGATGTTTACTGCTGGCCATTTTTCATTTGAAATGTGATCAGTAGATCAGCATTCATGCTTCTAGTCCCCAATAATCTGTGTTTAATAATCCAGGGTCTGCAGTTGAGAGAAACTGTTGTGTACTTTAGTCCCGCCTCCCACCTTCTTCACTGCATCAACATGTGACCCCCCCCCCCACACACACACACACACAAAGTAAACATGTCACACATGTGGAACTTGATAACCACGATAATATCAGTGTCCAAAAAAAACGTGATCGAGGAGTCTCTACTCCTACTGTTTCTCTTGCACAATCAGGGAAAGATTGCAGGCACAACATTTTCATCACGATTCTCTTTCCTGTCACCTTCAATATATTCATCACTGAGCAAGCAATGCATTCTTGATACTGAACAAGACTGTTTGCCAGTAACTCCCCATTCAACATATCACAATCACAGATACCTGAGACACTCAACTTCACACTTCACCTTTAGTACCGTGAATGCAACTCCCTGGTGGAAAATACATCAGTTACTCAACCTTAAACTATCTTTTTCTATTCTCACTCCAGCCTGTTGTAGGTGTCTAAACCCTTTTGTGAAGTCTGTGAAGAACTCATACATACGTACACCTGCCAGTATGGGGATGAATGAAACATCGGTATTCATCTCGGCATCAGCTGACTGTTCCCCCCAAATATGTATAAAATGCAAATATAATATTCGTTCATTTTATAAAAATCATATCAACATCTATAAATAACAGCTATCTGCCAATTCAGCAATTGGTTAGAGTTTTCAATTCAGCGAATTCCAACAAAAACAGCATCTCGACACATCCGTTCAGTCAGACTGGATAAGGAGCTAAAGAGAGATGCAGATGGAGTCATTTAATTACAGCAGGCAGGTTTAGCACCACCTCACTGAGCCTGTATATCAGGATGTAAAGTGCTTGCATCCTCTGAGATCTTGGTTGTGGGTAGCTGCTCACTATTAGCTGTAATAGCTATGCCTTAATGCTGTAAGCAAGCAGTTCATCCATTTTTAAGGAATCGCAAACAATAACACCTGAGGAAAATAAACACATAAAGAGAAAGAGAGAGGTTTTTTATTTGAGTTTTGCATGGAGAGCAATAAATGAACATTTGACTGAGCAGAGAGGCGACTTGAGATCAAGCCCCAATTAATTTGAGCAAAGCCGGGGGCTGATTTTCCCTGTGTAAGTGAGTTAAATTCGACTGTTTGGATTTTGCAAATAGCAATTTATGTATAGTATGAAATTAAACTTTACAAAAACAGCCTGCATCTCATCAAGTTTCATTGGAAAACTTCCACAGGAATGTGCAAAAATCGAGCGTTAGCGTTAGTGCTGCCAGGCCGTGGTAGTCGAGCGCTATTGGCTTCCCGTCTATCAATCAAACTAATCAATCAGCTGCTCCGCATCAGCTGATCAAATCCCTTGCTTCTGATTGGCCCCTCTCAATTTAAATGTCACCCGGCCTCAACTCCCGCTCTGCTAGCTCTGGCCATGCTGCTCTGCCCGCGCCGCTCTCATCGCTGCTATTTGCTCATGCCAGAAAGGTGTTTTTTCTCTTTCTGTTTACCTGTCTGTTGGCCATGGAGTTCACCGACAACAATTCCTGGCAAGCTGAGGTCTCCGATGACTCCCAGCCGCAGCAGGGCTCACCTAACCCAACTGATGATCTCTGCGAGATTAGCCATGCCGCTGCTGTTCGTCGGAGCACCCGTCTAGCAAGTAAAAATAGCCCCAGGCTCGCCGACTGGCCCCTGTCCAAGATCTTGGAAGCCATGTTCAAAAACAGCATCCAACCTCCAGCCGGCGCCTCCCATGAGGAGTTGTTTGCCATCCTCTGCGACTCCCTGGTTCTTCCTCCCGTAGACGCTGCACCGGGTCCTCCACCTCAGCCGTCCGGGAGGAAACAGAGTCAGAAGCGTTAACATCACGAGCCGGTTAGCGCTACAACAAAACGGCCTGCCGCGGATGCTCCTCTGCTTCCCGACCCAATGTTGGATGCCCTAGTCGGAATCCAATCCGCCCTTGACAAAATGAATTGAAGGATCGAGACGCTGGAAAGGAAGTCCCAGGCGTCTCCGGTCGTCCCTCCGGTCTCCATATCCTCATCTGCTCCTGTCCACGCTCAACACCTCGCAGCCCCCGAAATCATCCCAAAAAGAAACCTGGCTACAGCTGTCCCCGTGGTCACCGGGCCGCAATTCTTCACCCCAGCTGCAGCCATCTCCCATCGCCTGAGGAGCCAGGTCATAGCAGGTAATGACGTGAATTTGGTGAAGATCCTGCTCGGCTCCGAACTGAGTGACAAACGCGTGGTTGACTGTGGCGACATATCTGTTGCACTAAAGGACGCAGATCCAGGACTGTCAAAAACTTTAACCTTTCCTGAGTTTTGTGTTGCTTTCGGGGTTTATAGAGATGTCCTATGTGAAGTCTTTCCGGATCGACGAGCCATCCACACCCATCAGTGTTCCCAGGCTGGGACAGGCACTAAAAAAGCACCCAAATCGCTGTCTCGTGAATTACTTGTTAACTGGTCTCATTCAGGGTTTCCTGGCTGGACTCCTTCATTCACCTGCTGTGTCTTTCTTCTGCCCAAACTTATTATCTGCAAAAAAAGAACCTGAAATAGTTGATGCGTTACTCGAAAAGGAGGTTAAAAATGGCTTTGTGATAGGCCCATTTGAAAAGCCCCCCTTTTCCGTATTTCGGATAAATCCAAGAGGCATAGCCACCAGAAAATACTCAGGAAAAAACGCTTAGTCATCGACCTTTCCGCTCCCCTCAACGACTCGGCGGATGGCATCAACAGCCTCATTCCGCTGCCTCCATTTTCACTGTATTACAGCACTGTGGACGACGCCATTAAATTAATTAATTAAAAAGAGCAGGACAAGGAGCCTGGCTCGCAAAAGCCGACATTTCAAATGCATTTGAAGTATTGCCGCTGCATCCATCTCAATGGCCTTGGTTCGGCGTTCAGTGGAAAGGAAAAATGTGTTTCTCTGTACGACTTACTTTTGGGTGCAGGAGTAGTCCAAAAATATTTGACACATTAGCCGATGCCTTGTGCTGGATCCTGTTAAACAATGCTAAATTATCATTTGTCCTCCACCTTTTGGATGATTTTCTCCTGGTAGACTTTCCCTCTGCGAGGCCAGGATTTGCCATTGATGCACTCAAAAACACTTTCGCGACGCTCGGCGTTCCGCTCTCAGAGGAAAAAACTGTAGGTCCAGTTAAGGTTATCGAGTTTCTGGGCATCTCACTCGACACCAACCGCATGCAGGACTCTCTGCCCACTGAGACATTGGCCCGCATCAGAGAAGTTATGCAAACTGCTCAAGAGTCTCAGTCTTTCTCCAAACGGGACTTGCTTTCTCTTTTAGGCCACCTTAATTTCGCCTTGAGAATAATTCCCCAAGGCCGATCATTAGTTTCTAGACTGCTTGATCGCGCAAAAACCGCAAAAAATCTCAGTGACGTCATCGTCGTAGACTCAGGATGCAGGTGAGAACTTACATTTTGGTCTCGTCTCCTCACACACTGGAACGGCATTTCCTTTTTTCACAACGATCTTCTCGAATCTTCTCCAGCCCTCAATCTGTATACAGATGCAGCACCCTCTGTAGGATTCGGAGGAGTTTTCAAGAACGAATGGTTCGCAAGCACTTGGCCATCAGACTTACTTGCCCTTCAACCTGGCGAGTCTTCAACAGCCCTTTTTAGAACTATATCCATTAGTGATCGCCTGCCTTCTCTGGGGTTAATACTGGGCAAGAAAACAAATCATCTTCTGTGACAACGAAGCAACTGTAAACATTATAAACAAAGGCCGCTCCAACGTCCCACTAATTAATAAATTGATGAGGCGTCTCACCTGGTCATCCATCATGGGTAATTACCAAATTCGTGCTGCTCACGTCCCCGGTTTGGACAATCAAGTAGCCGATTCTCTGTCTCGCTTCAACTTCCAGAAATTTCACCGCATGCATCCAGGGGCTGCTCCATCAAGCCTGAGATGTCCTCCCTTCAACCAGACCATCTTAGACTAAATAAGTCACTCCAGCCCTATCTACACGCCGCAGCACAACACATGCGTGGGGGCCGAGCTAAATCTACATTAAAAATGTGTGATTCAGCATGGTTTCAATATTTTGTACCACTTTACCTGAAACAGCCATTCCAATTGACATAAACTGTATAAGCGCTTTTATAGTCCACTGCTTTGAGTCCAGGAAAATGCAGCCATCCTCAATAAAAGGTATGGTCGCCGGCATCCAATTCCACATGCGCTGCCAAGATCCATCCATCGCTGCCATCCTGGAAAATCCATCCATTCGCCTCCTGCTAAACAACCTTAGAAAGGAGTCACCTCAAGGCAATGACAAACGTCTTCCCTTCACTCTACCTCTGGTCAAAAAACTCGTGTCACAATTAAGGGCAGGGTGTTTTGGGTCCTACACCGATATATTGTTAGAAACTGTCATTCTCACAGGATTTTTTGGTTTCCTAAGAGGTGGTGAATTTTCGTCACGCACAAGCTCCTTTGACCCGGATCATGATCTCACTATTTCCGACATTTCATTCCATGAGCACTGCTACACTTTAATTCTCAAACACTCAAAAACCGCAAAAAATGGTCAGAGCACAGTCGTCTATATATCAGGATCCAATTGCATGTTTTGTCCTTTATCTTCCATGCGGACCTACCTGCAAAGCCGCCCTCACGCCGGTCCCCAGGAGCCACTTTTCGCCACGCAGGAGGGGAAGCCTGTGTCCAAAAGCTGGTTTGCTGTCCACCTGCGCCTCCTCTGCCAGCTCTGCGGCCTACCTCCAGGCCGCTACACGCCTCATTCCCTCCGCACTGGAGCCGCTACCACTGCAGCTGCTTCCACCTCTACTCCAATCTTGAAAGCTATGGGACGCTGGTCCTCAGCTGCTTACGAACGATACATCAGACCAGACATCCACGCCATTTTAGATGCTCAGAAAGCTATGTGCTCCACCCTACCCGACTCTGCAGACCAGTAGCTTCAGGATACCACTTTCCATCCATCGTCATCTTCCGCTTATTCCTACACATTAAGGGTCGCGGGGGGGCTGGAGCCTATCCCAGCGTCAACGGGCGAGAGGCGGGGTACACCCTGGACAGGTCACCAGTCCATCGCAGGGCCAACATAGAGAGACGAACAACCATTCACACTCACATTCATACCTACGGTCAATTTAGAGTATTCAATCAGCCTAGTCCCCAATTGCATGTTTTTGGACTGTGGGAGGAAGCTGGAGTACCAGAGAGAACCCACGCAGACACGGGGAGAACATGGAGACTCCACACAGAAGGATACCACTTTGTATCATTTAAAACAATAAATTCGCTCAGCTGATTTCTTACAATCATCGCATTAGTTGTCCTGCATTAGCAGCTTCGGCATTATGCAGTTAATTATATGATCTTTCCAATTTATTCATGATACCAGCTACTGTCTACTTCCAAGCATGGTTCCACCCATATCATTGGCTTCTGTAACAACATCTACTGCACGTCTGTCCGTCCTGGGTGAGGGATCCCTCCTCTGTTGCTCACCCTGAGGTTTCTCAGATTTTTCCCTGTTAAAAGGGTTTTCTATGGAGTTTTTCCTCAGTCGATGTGAGGGTCTGAGGGCAGAGGATGTTATGATGCCACGTGAAGCCCTTGAGACAAATCGTTGTGAAAACGGGCAACAAATAAAAAAAAATTGCCTTGCCTTAGCTCAGTACAGGCTTCGTTATTTTATTTGAGAATTATTACAGTTTATGGCTCACGGCTATATTGGTACCGTATTATCCTCACTCTAATTTTAATTCGCTCGGTAAAGCACTTAAATTTCGTGGGTTTGGGGGTAAATTATTATGCTCAGCATCCTCTCATCGAGAGGATTGCCAGGTATGGTCTGTTTGGGGGGTATGTTTGCTCTTCCAGTCTTAAACTGGGAGAACCTTCCCTCACACTGCTGGTCCCCTGTTTCATGGTGCTCATGAAAAATTATCAGGGGACTCCTCTGAACAGAGCCATACCGCCAATTTGTACTATAATAAACAAATCAAGCTCATTATCATCTCTTGTGTTTCTTGACGTGAATGAACCTGACAGAAACGTATTCTGAGAAGTGTTTGGCCGTCAACGGAAACAATATCCGGGGAATCTAAATACACGAATTTAAACAACCGCACAGCTTCTCTACCTACGACGCGCTGGCAGCTCAAATGGCATGCGGTGCTCACAGTCAGTAGCAATGAGTCCATCCATCTCGGCGCAGTGTGTCCGTGTATGCATGTGAGAGTGAAAGAAAGCAAAGGAGATGATTACTGAGCCGTTGTGAGTAGATAAGTAAATTGAACGCGGAGGTGGGCCTTCTACCTGCTTGTTCTTGTATCCTCTAATTTCACTTGTCATGTGGTTCTTCAGTGGGGGGTCCTACACCGCAATGACTTTTTCACTTCCATCAAACAATTCTTTCATTCTATTAGCGAACGAGCAAGAACGCTGCAGGCAAACAGAGATGTGGTGATTTTCTTTCGAGTTAAAATGTTTTTACCTTGTATTTGGTTCTTTTCCTGATACCCAGCTGACACTCACATCAATTTTAACATGGAACACTCACTGAAATATCAGCGTGAGCTACTAAATAGAATAATTTATTCTTTCTGCACTCTAGAAACTGGACTGAGCCTGCAGTCGACGGTGCAGATAACCAACACCAAGGATGCTTTCAAGTGGAACAGCATGTACGTAACATTTATTATACAGAAACTTCCATCCATTTGTGATGCACCTGTTGGTTGGTCTGCATCTCCATTATTCTCACCTTGATGCACTTCTGATATCCACTTGGAATCAAGCATCTCGGGATGTCACGTGATCCCAGTAAAGCACTAACTTTCCACTAAAGTTTTCAGATTTTATCGACCTTCTATTCACCTCTGTTCCTTTATTCAACACCACGATCCATTGTGCATCCGGTCTGAATGCAGGATCCATGTATGACCATGAGATCTTGGCACCAGTCATGTTAAACAGTTGAATGCTTTATTGCGGACAATCTGGTTCCGCTCAGTTTACCTGCCTGGTAAAACCCAAATGATCAAGAGGGTGAAAGATCAAACTTCACGAGAAAGTTGAGACACTCTGGTTCGTACTGAGCAGCTATTCACTTTGGTTTGCTACCTGGTCAACTACCAGAACCGCTGGTAGGCAAGGACACCTTGGCCACGACTACCTCTGGACTAGTCATCAATGAAACTTCACTTTTTGTCCACTGATTTTATGCTTTGAATAGTTTTGAACCAATGTTAAATAGTAAACAATGACCAGAACTGATTCATAAAAATGTATTTTTTTATGAAACTTTTCATATCTTCTTAAAAAGGCAACAGCACAGGTTTCCTGAATGAAAAAAGTCTTTCACTGGTAACACACCTGTTTTTTCTACCGCTTTGACAGCCACATTTTATGAAAATAAAATCTTTCCAGCCGTGAAATACATCTTTAATGTAAAATTATACAGAGTCGGCTGAGGCAGACCAAACAAAATGAGTGCCCAGCTTCCGCATAATGAGCATACTTCCATGCAATTTAAAAAAACAAGGCTGGATTCTCTCACACCAAAGAAATCTAAATGTCTGCAAACAACAACAACAACACCTAACAACCCTCAAGAAAAGGCAACAACTACAAACCAGCTGCCATCCAACTTGTCTAATTTGTTTCTGCGGGTCTTTTCTCTCTCTGGCCAGTTTTCCCAGGTCTCAGCTTCGAATGTTATGATTGAGCAGCTGACAAGTTGACCTCTCTACATCGAGACACATCTCTTGACTGCAACCATTTTCTCAGTATTGTGTTGGGAAATGGGCCTGTGCCCGCATGCCAGAGACAGGGGGGCTAGTTGCTGAGGCTATCATTCATATGACAGAGAGGAGGAAAGGATTAAGGCCAAAAGCAGAAGAGAGAAGGGTTTGTATCTTAATGCGGGCCTGAGTGTGGTACAGCCTTGTTAGTAGGTGGCTCGGTGGAGAGGGAGAAAGATGCAGGGGCTACAGAGCGAGAGAGAGGGAGGTGGGGAAGCAAGATTATAAATGCCAAAAACGAGAGAAAACAACAGCACAAGAATATTAGGAAAACAAATGCAAATGTGTGTCGAAAAACAACTTGATATACAACACACCAAAAGTGTTGTTTGTTTTATTTATTGATTTGAGCTCAAAGATTTATGTTACGTTGCTCTAACTGATCACAATTAATTGCTTCATTTTCATTCTAATTTAATGTTTTAGCTGGTTCATAGCTGGAGGGTAAATATTTCAAAAAGACAATTGTTTAGAAATTGAATCGTGCCCTGTACCTCTGGCTTACTCCTGATATCATGTAGTTAAAGATGAAGCAAACACTTAGGCAGCTTAAAGTGTACTTCAACAGCATCAATTGACCCTACTATTCTGTCCTTCATAGATTAATCAGATTTTTACTGATTTATACTAAATTTTGCACGTATTTTATTGAAGTGTCTCTAGACTTCCAGTCAAAGATGTATAAAGCAGTCCAAACTAAAGAAGGCAAGCATAATAAATCAATAGAAGTGACAGAAATATGCTTCAGTAGACGTTTGCCTGAAGGGATATGAAAAAAAATCACTCGGACAAAGAAAAAACAGTTCCAACATCACTTGAAAGGAATTCCGCTTCTAATCTCACAAGCTCGAACACAACGCGGGCACATACAAAGTGACACTTGCTGTCACACACACACACACACACTCGCGACCACACGTTTATGTTCAAAAACAAACCCAACATGGATCCATCATAACAGGATTTCACACACCGCTGGCCTTTAGTCAGCGATGTTTGCTCTCGCTCTGCTCACAGTTAATCTCCTCAAAAGAAAACACGTCTGTCCTCAGACGAAGCAGCTGAAAAGGAAAAGCTCTCCTCGCCGTCACTATCCTGATGGAGGCTAAATAACTGCTGCTGTACACAAAACAAGATCATTCCTCTGCCACTCTGACCTGTTGATCGATTTAATCTTTTAACTACTTGAGAGACTCTTCATAAATTATTCCTCAATTTACTGAGTCCGGATGCAGGTGTCTGTTGCTATAACAGCGATAAGAAAAGCTTCTGGTCCAATAGGCGATCGACTACTGGACTAGCAACTAAAACAATCTAAAATAAAGACATAAATCTGGCATACAAATGCAGACTTTAAAGTACTTTTGATTTCTCCCTAGCAAACTTTGTGTACCTGAGATCCATCCATCCATCCATCCATTTTCTTCCTCTTATCCTGTTAAGGGTCACAGGGGGCTGGAGTCTATCCCAGCAGCCTTTGGGCGAGAGGCGGGGTTCACCCTGGACAGGTCACCAGTCCATCACAGGACCAACACATAGAGACAGACAACCATTCACACTCACAGTCACACCTACGGTCAATTTAGAGTATCAATCAGCCTCGTCCCCTCTTGATGTCTTTGGACTGTGGGAGGAAGCTGGAGTACCAGAGAGAACCCACACAGGAACAGGAGAACATGGAGACTCACACATAAAGACTTGAGCTGGGGCTTGAACCTGGAACCTTTTTGCTGTGAGGCGACAGTACTAAACACTGCACCACCTTGTGCACCTGAGATGTTTTGCATAACTTTACATGTTCATTAGCAAAGCTTTAAAACTGCATAATCATCTTTGGAGCTCCAAATTGTAACAAAATAGAAATGGTTGAGAACCACAGTGTTATTTCTCTGAGTAATGGATGCTGTGGCACAATCTGTGACAGGCATTAAGCCAGAGATACTGTATACCTGCGTCTGTTTGAGCCGTGGTTGTGCACATCAGTCACGTAAGAGTCAACACTCACATGAACTGCAAGGGGCAGTGTGTAGGAAGTAAGAAGAACATTTCAGATAGAAGTAAAGTTAGTGGAGACAGTGCAGATTCATCGGTGCTCTCTCCACAAAGGGCTCTCTCACTTTGGGTTTTGGAAGTTGCTTCTCTACTTGCATTAAAATATTATGTAATAACATTCATCGTCATTCATCAATTGATTGAATCAGTTTTCTCCAAAATAAGTTTCACATCCTGCCTCTGCTACTTAAAATGCTTATCTGTGTTTCCAATCCTTCAACTTTTGTCCACTACGGTCACTCAAATCTGAAGCTTCTCCATCTGCTGTGACCTCTAGTGGAATTCTCTAGTAACACACAACCAACATAAGTATATGAACAAGCGCGCCTGGTGGGTGGCAGTTCATGGAAAATACACCTGACTTGCCAAATACGGTTGGACAACTCCTCCCTGAAATTTAGACCTCAAGGTTAATTTTTACTGCTAATCCGAGTTTTTCCATAGTAGCACGTCACGTTGTGAGCAGAATTACAACAGCCTTGGTGGTAAAACTCCTCTTTGCCAGTGTGAACCAGTGCCAACCCTAGAGTGACATGGCTTACGTGGCCATTAGCTGCAGGGCAGGTGAAAATAGGGTTTGGCACCCATTCCTGAGCGTGCCCCCTCAGGCTAAGTGAGACATGAGGTTTAATTAGAGTGGGTACTCTTGGGCTTTGCGTACGTGGAGTCAGCCTGCTGTGGTAGTCACTGTTAATGGTGTTACACAGCGTTAGGTCTTATTTCACCTCAGATATACCCACATTTACAATTTAAGTCCACTTTTTTTTTTTTAGGTGATGGGATTATCCACGTTTCTGCTCACGACACCTGAGAAATGAATGTCTAAAAGGTAACAGAATCAAGGAAAAGCATGAAAAACGAAGAGATCGAGAGCTTTTAAATCCTGCTCAGCGTGGAAAAAGTGACATGACTTAATTCTGAAAAACAACAGTTTTCATTCAGCTATCCTCTCTACAATCACTGCAGTTTCCTAGACCGGGCATCAGTGATGGAAAATTTGAGCCTTTAGCTAGCATAATCCAGTTTGCCGTCATTGTGGTTGATGATCCAGCATCCCAACAAGCTTATCATCACTTGGGCTTGTTTGTTGCCTCGTATCCATTCTTTGTGATTGCAAATAAGCAAAAACAAATACCTAAATAAATAAAGGGGTGACTGTTTCACATTTTCACTGTCAAAATGCTCAGTTTTACATATAGTTTCCAGGTGTATGACTTGTCGAGACTTCTACTATTTTATTGGCCTAAATACAAATACTGTGTTCCTGTACTTAACGAGAAGGGAGGAAGACAACCGCCATATTGACTCATTAGAAACACAAACAGGGACGAGTTGGATACACTCGACATGGGAGAAATTGCATCTTTTGTCGTGAAGAAAGCGACATCTGTGTCAGGAGGGGAGCGACGACATGGATGAAAGTGGCTCTTATAGTTTTAAGAGCCTGTACTTCTTCACTTGAGTAAACAGACTGAATCAGTACTTCTTTTATTTACAACGGCATTCTACTAGAGTAAAGAATGCGTGTACTTCTGCCACCACTGTGTCTCTTGTCTTATCTGCGTCTTCCAGCGGAACCAGTTGACCTCTGGGAACAATTACCTCTAAAGTTTCAATTAGCCGGTTCTATATGTCACCTTCTCCAGATGGTAAACAAACAAATGCGGTTACTGCACTTCACCGACTCTTCATCCAAAACAACCTGTTACTGTCTTCCAACCACAAAGAAGCTGTGATCTATTTCTATAAAAAGCCTGATTGAGAAGAAGTAGAAAAGGAAAGCTATGAAAGATTTTGGTTCTTTGCACTCACAGTTTCCCACATGGAGAATGATGACATCTCATTTCTCTGGTGAGGATGTTTAAATATAGTCTCTGCTACTTCGTCTGTCTGTTTCCTGATCATGTACTTCCTTTTATGTTTTCATCCCCCGAGTCTTCGTGACATCAGCGTTTTGTCAACCTTTTCTGTAGGACATCAATGCTATAACTCCAAATTCACTGCAGTGATGGAGCCATTAAAGTATCAACTCCAATATACTTTATACATCTTTGCAGAAATTCCACACATTTCCCCATATCGCCTTCTTTCCATCATTGATGCAACATGGTGTAATCGAGCCCTCGACTGAGCGCACACCTCCAACTCTGCAGATATTTAATACAGGACTGCTCTAGACATTATAAATGTCCCTGTGCAATACAGCACCCTACAGCCAAGCCACGGCATGAATATCGAAAATACAAGTGACCAGCTTTTGGAACCTCAGTGGGGATTTAAAGTTTTATTCTGGTGCTGTTTGTCTTTCCGTTTGTAAAGTACATGACATGAACTGCGTGTGTTCATAACAGGAGGAACTAACGGGCGACCCCGTTGTTATAGGTCGCAGAGGTCAACGTGTGCGGCAGGCGGCGATGACGGCTCCAGAACAGCAGCGGAATGTAACCAAATAAACCGAGACAGCAAACATCATTTTGTGATGCAACTAAAATATTAAAGGTACAAAAGTGAAAAAGAAAAAAACATGTTTTATATATATATATATACACATATATACATATATATATATATGTGTGTATGTATATATATGTATATGTGTGTGTGTGTGTGTGTGTGTGTGTGTGTGTGTATATATATATATATGCACACACACACATACATGGCTGTGGGCTGGTATGTGTCTTTGTGTGCATGTGTGAGGCAGACGAGTAGAGAGTGCCGCTGAGAGTGACGAGATGTGATGAGACACAGTTTGAGAGAATGCATACTAGCAGGAGGGAGAGAGAGGGGCAGAGTGTGTGAAAGTGGATGACAGAGTGAGAGAGAGAAGGAGAGGGAGGATGGACATAAATGGCTATGAGTAAGCATAACCTACTAGAATTTTTTTGAAACAAATTGAGGCCACAAACGCAGCGGTTAGGCTGCTTTTCAGGTCACTCAAAAAAAAAGAAAAAAAAGAAGCTGTGCCAAAAGGACAGCTAGCCCTAAATCCATTGTTAATTTGATGGAATGAGAGACAGTGGAACCTACTGAAGGATTCAGTTATTACACCTTGTTTCATGTCACCTACACACTACAATACAATACACATACACTTCAAATGATCTCACTTAAATGATCACCTGGATCTGGCTTAACAGAAAAAAAAACCCTCATTATTATTTATGACGCAAAGATTGCGATCTCCTCATGCTGGGAGTGGAGCGGGCAGGATGAGCGAGGGTCACAGTAACTGACCTTATAAATAGAGAACTGGGAGCTAAATCTCAGGAAAGCAGGCTAAATGTGAGGAGGAGGCTTCAGCAGCCACATGGCAGCCATTTCTCCTATGCAATGCTGCACATTTATTATGATTGCAGACTTATGAATCTTTCGCTAAATATCATGTTTTTCATCTGTCAGCGGAAGTCAGTTCTGCGTATTAAGAGTCTTTGTGCCCCGTTTTTTTTTTAATGAATGAAGTGATTGATATGCAGCATTAAATAGAGACAGAGGAGAAGTCTCTCCAGGTTCCTGAGTAGCGTTTGACATTGAACAGAGCGTGCTGCTATTTCTCTCCATACTTATGTGTGACATTAAGCATTTCATAATCCAAATTAGAGTCAAATGTCTATCACTCTTATGAAGTGCACATTAAAATATCATTGAGCAAAAATGTATATGCCCCTACATGTCTCAATAAGGATAAATAATTCATGATTATTATTTCCTCTTGCTGGCTGCTTTGTTAACGTTGGCTACATAGCGTGTGTTGATCATGTCATTAACACTATCTTAGACGACCACCCACAAGTCTTGATCTCCATTACGCATTGCTCCAGTCTGTCAAAAATAATATTACTGAGAAGCCCGTTGGGGGGGGGGGGGGGGGGGGGGGGCTGCATCATTTCACATCACAACATTTCTCAAACACACACGTATACACATCGCCCACTGTTATTCTGTTGAACCACTCAGACCACTTGAAGCCAACATCGCCTGTTACAGTACGTCTTCCTTACCCCGTAAAGGTTCCGTGTAAATAATGACACGGGTTTTTAGCGGTACTTGATTCAGTATGAGTCACCTTCCTACCCACTTCGGACGACACGTACACTGACATATTTAACTTCGCATGTTGCTGCCTCTGCGTGCTACACACACGCACGCACACACACATACACACACACGCGCGCGCACACACACACACACACACACACACACACACACACACCAAGCAAAACAACAGTTGCGGTCCGTGTAGCCGCGTTACCTTCCGTTAAGCGCCTCTTGGAAACCGGAGACTTGGAGGCTTTATCCGTCTAGTGTCAGTAACTTCCCGAGCAGGGCATCTGCTGTTGTTGCTTCTCTTCTTTTTCTTCTTCCAGGAAACACGTCGGTGTTTTCCCTTGAAAAACCGGTATTTGTCCTTTATTCGTCCGGCGAGTTTGAGCGTCTCCTGCGAGGGGAAAAGCAGTAAGAGCGCCGGTCCACGGCGGGCTCCATTACCGAGCTGTATTCACCTCTCCGTTCAGAGGCGGCAGACAGGCGGATGTGTGGATGGAGCGAGGAGAGCTGCCTCTGTCTGTCTGTTGAGGCGGGCGAGCTGGGATAGATGCTGCTGCTGCAACCCAGCCACCAAACTCTAGAGAGAGAGAGGGGGGGGGGGGGGGGGGGGACTACGAATAGCCTAATTCTTACATATTTCTATTCATTTCTTCTCAGATACTTTAATTTAACCAGTGTCCAGCCCATTGCTACTCAAAGTGGTTCTCTACCCTAAAACAAATACCTCAAGACACTATTCATGAGTGCCTGAAAGCCAAAATACATTTGCTGGGTGAAGTATTGCTTTAAGGAAATTTAGTATTTTGAATACTGCCATTGGCTTTCGTTCATTTGTCAGGGAGTGGAGTTTTAAAATTTGCTCCAGTTGTATAAACAGAAGTGGAGAAGAGGGCAAAATCAATCAAGTGTCAACTTCCCTTACACCACTGGATCCTACAATTCCCACAATGCAAACATCGTGCCCACCCATGCATGATAAATGGCTTTTAAACTCTGTGCCCCCAACTTGTGACACCAACTAGCGATCATACATTTTTAATGTCAGAACTTAAGCTTTGATAACCCCGAAGTTATCGTCTGAATGAATATGAATGAAAGGATGTTATTACTTGTCTGGAATGGCAATCAATTACAAACACACACACACACACACACACACACACACACACACACACACACACACACAGGCGATGCATGAGAGATGGCATGGTACCATGGTACCACTTTTAAACACTCTGTGCCCATCTTTGAATGACTGAAGACTGTACGAGGGACTGAGCTGGAAGACGTTGCTTTAGTAACCTCAACAGTGCAACTATAATGTGCTGGAGAAACAAAAATGCGCTCCGAGTCCAATTGTTTTCGCTGTAGCGTGTGTTGATTTTTGTCTCATGGAATGGAATGGAAAAGAGGTAGAACAGCACATCTCTTCTAGCCGGGCTGCTTCATTCACGGGGGATGTAAGTCTTTCTGTCACCTCCTAGTTTAGTGAGGTGCAAGTCATGAAAATCAAGTCCAGATGGAGACACACACGAGAGTCACAGACATGACTTGGATTCAGCACCATGGACAGCTCTCTTTGTATCCTAACTAGGGCAGCTCCTTGCCCTTGTTCTTGCCGCCCCCCCCACCCCCCACCCCCCACCACCACCACCACCACACCCCCACCCTTTTTATGATGTCAGGCATCTAAATTCAGTTTGGAACAGACTAAAGATATGCTGAAACTAGTGCCAGTGTGCTATAACAAAACCATGTTCAGAAACTACACAGCAGCAGGGAAACATAGGCCACCGTCTATAGACTGAAAAAGACAGGAGGCGGCGCGAGTGTGGTGACACCTCACACCAGAGTTAATCAAGCGACTGTGGCCGATGGAACACTGGGTTATTGCTTTATTATTGGGCTGTTTCTACCTGTCACATGTGATCGCTCTCGTCCCAGGAGGGGAGGGCAAAGGGGGGGGGGGGGTACAAGTATTTCTCAAAAGGTCGGCATTTACTTTGATGTACTGTGTGCTCACCCACACACATTCACACTGAGACTGAGACAAACCATGATACTAATTCAGGAAATGTTCTTCTGCTCAAATTTGTTCTCACACACAGTAACATCAGACTTTGCTTCCTGTCTGCAAAACTACATTGAGGGTTAAAAAAAATCCTTCTGTCTAGAAAAATGAAAAAAAAAATGTTGCAATAGCTTAGCGTCAGAGTTTAAAGCATCATTCTGTAGTTTGGCTGAGCAGCAGCAGCCTCTGCTGATAAAAATGATACATCACATGATGCATCTGGCAAATCTGGCAAATGCCAGATGGGTGAAACCATTATTGGCGCCAAGGACCACCACCACATGCAAAACTAAGTGTTGGGTAGAAAAACTCAGGAACCTGCTGCAGCCAACTTGAGACTGGAACAGTCCTCGGATGGGCGGTTCTGAGAAATTGTCAGTAGGTCATCAAATCACCCCCCCTCTCCAAGCGGTCCAGTCCATGTAAGACATCAAGTTGAAAATAAACAAATGAAATTACTTGGACAGAAAAGAACAGGATGACGTTTTTACGTGAGGCAAAATGACTCTTGGTTCCTCTGTGACATCCTTCAGGTCTGTGATGGATCTTATTACCGTTAACAGCAGTCTGGACCCAGAGCAGCTGTCTGCATGTTAAAACGCAGTAGCTAACAGCTAGCATAACACTGCCAGACAGAATAGCATTAGTATTAGCTCTTCTCTCCTCTCTGTCTCACATCCTCGACCTAGCCGGAGTTTCATGCACGGTCTTTGTTTCTGTTTGGAGGTTGAAGGAGGAATGAATCACAAGCCGGTGCCACATTAAAATGTTTTCAAAATTGTTCATTTAAGCTATAAATGTTGCATTTTTTTCTGCAATCCTTATGAAGCAGGTGGTGTCGTCAAATAAGGCCAAGTGTTTCGCTTGTGTGAGAAGTCTGCTGCTGTTTTCTGTTGATGCATTCCAACCCATCACTCCCCATTGCTCAATCAATTACTGTTACCACATCTCTCCAGAACAGGATAGTGATGTTGCTGACTGATCACTCTTCCATCAGACCTGCATTCAAGTGGGTCTGAACTAAACTGGTAATGGAGTGTCTCCTTTGTGGTTGACACTTGGCACTGTGTGTGTGTGTGTGTGTGTGTGTGTGTGTGTGTGTGTGTGTAGGCTCCTAAAGAAATGAATAGGCAAGTAACATGTGACTTAGCATCTCCTGTTTCTTTTTCTGGCATATCTGAAAGGACTTAAAGGAGACAGTCTGCTGGCAGAAGCCCCAAGCACCTCGTCGCGTATTCTGATCATGTCTACTGCAACATGAACCCTGTAGATAAGCCCAGCTCATGTGCGTTTGAATCACACCAGCTCTCAACCGCTCTCTCCTCTCTGAGCAGCATTACGGTGTGTGAGGGGGGCTACGATGGAGGATTACCTGCTTAATTGAACGGGGAGGTGAACTGTGTATGTGCGCTAGACACACAGATTGCTGAACACAGAATTTGCTTTTACAACGTTATAAATATTTGCAGTCAATCAAACGGCATAATCACCATAGATTGAGAAATATTAATGTATGTTTCAGCTAATTTCGCTTCAGAGATGACATATTTTTGTCAGTCAGCCCGGAATTTAGCATTAATGGGTTCCCTTGACTGAAAGCCAGTGAGAGTTTTACATTGGGTTTTGGATTATTTCAGAAAATAAGGGTCAGCGGCAAACAAATGATTGTGTATTTGTGGGATTTGTGCAGCAAGATCGTTATTGCGAATGTACACAACAACTTCTGTACTCTTGTTTCGCCACTTGTTAGCAACTAACACATAAAAGCTTCAAAATTCACAAGTGTGGAATTGTACAATTTTATACTGTTGAAAGAAAACATCCAAATACCTTAAAGTACTGTGAAACAAAAACTTCATTTCAGGCATGTCACCAAAAACCCAT
Organism: Aulostomus chinensis; assembly: GCF_037954235.1. NCBI lineage: Eukaryota > Metazoa > Chordata > Actinopteri > Syngnathiformes > Aulostomidae > Aulostomus > Aulostomus chinensis. The sequence goes on from NC_141322.1 coordinate 14,432,898, forward strand.
TCAGAAATCCCGCTGACTTTGAGACGAGAGAACCGGAAGTTCAAGAAGGGTTAATTCTGGGTTTCAGCTCTGTTTCCTGCTCCAGTCTATGGCCACATCAGCCTCTAGAATGTATTTATATTCCATGTAACACTGTGACAATAAATTTACATTGGATTGCAGCTCACTAATGGATTGAAATAAATGATAGGTGTGACAGAGAAGTAAGTGCTTATGGTCTGGATGATAAACACACTCTCTCTCTCTCTCTCTCTCTCTCTCTCATATAAAAAGCTGTTCATAGCTCTCGCTTCATCTTACAAGAGGAAGATAGGCTTTCACAGAGGCTGGGAAAAAAAAACATCAGGATATTAACCGTTAAAAGCATTTGACAGAATTTATTTTGAAAAAAAAAAGAGGAAAAAAGAGGCACCGTTCAGTCTCTCCTCCATAACCAACTGTATGACTGTCGGCTGGACTAATTAAAGAAATAGTCCTGTTTATGCATAATGTCTGCACCTGCTCATCCACTTCCCTGACAACATGAATTAACAGCACAGAGTTTAAAAACGGCCATGACAGCTCATTAACCGTATAAACAACATTTGAAGGGCAGTTGCTACAGATCCGCGATCTTTGAGTCACTGTATGTTTACATGGTGGATTTCTGCCATTTTCACAATTTTTACTTCACCTTCCATTGATCAGTTATCAAGATAGCTATAGTTTATTTTGTGTCTGTCAACATATAAATTAATCAGCGTATTTTCGACATTGTAACTTAGTTTATTTCAGCGTAGTTTAATAGCAGAGTCGTTGGATCAGATTATGTTTTAATGCAAGGACACGCTGATATATTTATCCACTCTAAAGTGGCACTCAAAGACTGAAGTGTAAATAGGAATAAAGAAAAAAAACACGAGTCATCAAACAAGCAAGAACCCCCAACTTACTGGCATCATTTGTGTCAAACATCAGCCCAGAATGGAGTTGAGATTCCCCAGTAGGTTAAATAGCCCAAAAAATGGATACATTATTTTGCACTATTGAAAATTTCTTGAAAAAAAAGATGAATTAACATACTTAATAAAAGTAGCTCGTAATAAAACCTGCATTCTTCTCATCTCTGCATTTTTTTTTTATGGCTGAAGACAAAATTCGGTGTGCCTTCTGACCTTCAGCTGAAATTCCTTGATTGATTGATCCGATTCACCATGACATTCAGTTTCCTCCCAATGAAACACAGAGAAAGAAATGTTCACTTCAGTTACATTACAATACAATGTAATAATTGATTTGAATGAATGAAAACAACCATTTGTAATTAAATTGATCCTGGAAAACAATCAGTGCTGTGAACATAAACACTGGCACACGACTCCATGTCTAAATTTGTTCGACCAGCTTGCGCTCTGATAATACTCTGACCAACTGCTTTTAGGCGTCCATCCCTGCCAAACTATCAAATCGTTTTAACACTGCTGAATGTCTAATAGTCAACTGAAAGAGAGCGCTGCCAAATTACAAGCCAAACGTGCCACTGAGAACACACACACACACACACACACACACACACACACACACACACACACACACACACACACACACACACCTGTCCGCCTCTGCTAAATGTTACCCTCTGAATGGCCTGTCAGCTGGTGTCAGTTGCGAGGCTCTATGCTCCATGGGTAATTGGATTTCAAATTTAGAGCTTCGCACACCGTGGAGAGGACATGGTCAAGTAATCAACACACACTGAGACTAAGTCAGCTACTGGGAATAAAACCAACCCTTTTTTTTTTAAAGTGAACCTGGGGAATTATTCACAGGATCCAAAACACAGCATGACTCACACACAAGACATTTCAATCCCTCTATGAATGCATTCCAAGTAATTTAAGCAACATTTGCATATCTGAGTGTGTCTCCTTCTCAGTAAATGTAAAAACTCCGATGAGCAAAATGTTTGCAGCGTGTGTAAGTCACACTATAGATTAAGCGTGATTTCAGCTAAGGGGGCTTTCAGTGCTATATATTGCCCTGTCAAAAGGTCCAGAATGTGGTTAAAAATGAAGTCTATAAAATGTCTCTGTGCTCATTATCCCCTGGGATTTAACAACATGGTAAATCTATTTTCCCAGTCCTTCCTTTATAGCGCTGCGTATGGGAACTTACAATGTTTAATAACGTCATATATAAGTGAAAGCTTTGTAATCTGAAATGGGAATTTCATATCATTTTCCCATGTATATGTTATGTATAAATAACATTAAAAATGGGAAGCAACACACGAGGTACAAAATATATACAAAACAAAACAAAATATTTCTAACAAAGTTCAAACTTGGATGAGAAATTTTACTGAAGGCAGCGATGAGTTCAATTTGGTCAACGGCGTTAGCCATTAAGCTAACGTGTGTGGTTTCATCATAGCTACAACATCATTGATATCAGTGTGATTGTTTGAGCTACGGCCTCACACTGTGCTACCTAGGCTAGCTGCAGTAATCAGCTGTCTGTCAGTAGGCTACTTAACACTAGAGAACCCACTTTCTGAAGAAATTACAGTGTGGCTGCTGAGAGCTGGAAAGCTTAAAAAGCTAACGCTACACTGCAGTGCTGGCTTGTAAAAATTGAATGATCTGAATAATATATGACAGATTCTGCACCTGCATGTATCTGTAATTGAGACGCTGACCCCAGACTGAAAGGATGGCTTGAAAAGTTGATGTTAGCTAACATTGCGTGTGTTTTAGTTAGGCAGTTCTTGGTCTTCCCTAATGTTTGTCACCTTCTTGTCTCTCAGTCCTGTTGCTGTTGTCCCCAGTCTGTCTGTTTAATTGGGCAAGACCACCTGGCTCAGATTCCTGCCACATCACCTGCCTTCAATCAGTTCATCTACTTCCATCCTGCTTCCTTTCTTCAGTCGCTGTTGTCCCGTGTACCGGCCTACTTTGGAGATTTTGCTTGTCCAGCTACTTTCTTCCATCCGACTGAACTCCAATTGTTTTTGCGTATCTCAAGGTTCATTCTCTTCTTCACTGTCAGCAATTGCACGCAAGAAAATCACTCTTAAGCTAATTTGTCACCGCCAGCCAGGGAGCTCACAGTTTGCCGCTTCGCCCCACCGCCCGAGACCCCGCACCATTAACTTCCATTTCTCTCCCTTAAATAAATTGCTTTTCCACCTCAGTCTGCAATTTCAGGCTCTGTAATTGCTAAATCTAACAACGTGGAGCCATTCAATATAAATAAAACGATGCAATGTGATTAAACGTGACTAAACGCAACATAACTACAATGTTAATAAATACCTCACCAACTTTATCATTGATAATGATGGTTGCAGAGATGAGTGATACATTCAAAATCTTCCATCAAATTAGCTGTCTTCTTCATGACAGATATCACTGTTACGTCATGATTCTGTGATTGCCGAGGTGAATCCAGCTGGATTAAAGTGCTGCAGCATGCAGCTCCCTCAAACACAACGCTTTAAAAACAGTGTAAATGTCAACAGATGTCAGGAAGAGGACAAATATGATGCCCTAGTTTACATAATATGACACCCTAGTTTACATAATAAGACACCCTAGTTTACATAGTTCATGGACCCATAACCCTGACCTACACATCAGTGACGCTCTGACATGCTACATCAACACCACTCAGCAAAGACGGTACGTGAAGATGTAGCACGCATCTGGTCGACTTCTATGAAGCCAGAAGGCATAAGCTCATCTTCTCTCATGGTACTGGAGCCCAGACAGTTAATGCAAGAGGAAACTCTGGATTGTCACTAAAGCCTCCAAAATAACAAGGTGCGAGCCTTTCCTCGGTCAAGGTCTCCATACACAAAGCACACTTTCAACCAGTAAAATGACCAGTGACACCCCTCATCGAGTCCACCATACCAACCTGAATTTAGCTTTTCTCCGACAGTAGTCACGGCACTGTCCTGACCCAACCCAAAACAGCTCAATTCTTGCCACAAACATGTGAAATACAGCAACACAACATTCAGCATTAATTATAGTTTTAACCACTCTCTTAAGCCTTAACTCACACAACAGCTTCTAAGAACTGCAATCCTTGCTCAGAGCGTGGCTGCACAGACCTTGATTCTGGTTTTAGCCAGACTTCTCTCCATGGTCCCCGGGGGTAATGTCAACAAATGCAACTTGAAGCCAATGACAGGATCACAAAGGGGTTTACGGGCCACTGAGAAAAGCCATTGACTGCTGATGCCCGGTGGACGTTCCTGCCTCAGACACAACTAGGCCTTTGAACAGCAGACGAAAATCCACCGTTCCACTCAAATATGAAGTGAAAGCAGACCTGTTGCCTTTGTTCCATCAGATAAAAGTCCTCTTGGAAACATTACAATAGACATTCACAAATAACCTGTGAGTGATTTCCTATGATACAGTATATAATTATAATAAATTGTGATTTGTATTCTTTATCCCATAAGCATGATATGAATTAATCTATTGAGATGAGTTTCAGTACACAATGTCCTCCTGGGATGAGAGCAAATGGAAACAAGTACCCGGTCATTTGATGAATACAGTGTCATCACAGCAGGTGCCACATCTGTTTCACTCCGGCCATCGTATAAATGGAAATCTAAGGACATTTGAGCTGAGATGTCACTTCCAGATCCTTGCTCTATATTTTTTACAGCAACTTATTGCACAATTCATCTTTCTACAGTATCTGTGCATCTGCAAATTACTTTTCATGCCACTACAATCAGCAAATTCACCAATTCCTTTGGAAATGAGACCACAGATGTGCTGCGATTACTGAGCCTGTACGTTTAATCCTATCCTCTACATAATAACTCCATATTGTAAACACTCCCAAGCTCACTCATCCCCTTCTCCTCTTCTCAGATCTACCCAACCTGCACAATCATCTTCCCCTCTGACATTTACCTCAGTCAGGCTCTAACAAGACAACTCTGACACAAAAACACGGCTAATTGATCTGTGTTAGACTCCCAGAGGTCACACCAATTATTTTCTGAGTGAAAGTCAAGCAAATGAAGACCAACTTCCAAAGTCTATCATGACACAACACTGAATTGCTGCATTGTTGTTGTTTTTTTACCTTTCTTTTTTCACTGTATTCTCATTTCTCTCCATCAGACTGGAAATGTCAGCAGGGGAAATGTCAGAAAAACTGAAGCAATTCATGACTATTCACTGTTCCCAAGCTTGTTCTAATAATTCACCACGTCAGCAGTCACATTATCTGCCCAAACAGACAGTCTCACACACACACACACACACACACACACACACACACACACACACACACACACACACACACACACACACACAAGAATTGGAACATGTCGAGTCTATATACATCCATTAGCCATATCATTAAAACCCCTGACAGGAGAAGTGAATAATATGATGGTCTTGTTACAATGGGTCAGTTGGTAGGATGTATTAGGCAGCAAGTGAACATTTTGTCCTTGAAGTTAATGAATTGGAGGAAGAAAAAAAAAAGAGTAGTTGTGATGATTTGAGCCACTTTTATGTGATTGTGATGACTAGTCAACTGAGTCAGGGCATCTCTAAAACTGCAAGGGATATTCCTGGTGTGCAGTGGTCAGAACCTACCAAAAGTGGTCCAAGGAAGGAGAACCAGTGAACTAGTGACAGAGTCATTGATTCATGAGTAGTGAAGGCTGGCCTGTGCTGTGCGATCCAAAAGAAAAACACACAGGTCATCTCTGCTAACCAATGCTAGCAGTCACCAAACGGTTGCCAAAAGCACCTACAGTGGGCTCTTGATTAACAGAACTGGACCACCGAGCAATGGAAAAAGGTGGCCTGGTTTTATGAATCACATTTTCTTTGATATTGTGTGGATGACTGGGTGGGTGGGCATGTCTTACCTGGGCAAGAAATTTCACCAGGATGCACTAAGGGAAAGAGGCAAGCTGGTGGAGGCAGTGTGATGCGGTAGGCAGTGTTCTGCTGGGAAAGCTTGGGTTCTGACATTCATTGGGATGTTACTTGGACTCTAATGACCTCATTGTTGCAGACCAAGTGCACTCGTTCATGGTAGCAGTATTCCCAAGTAGCAATGGCCTCTTTCACCAGGGTAGTGCACCCGGCAACTCTGCAAAAATGGTTCAAGGAAGGTTGGAGGAACTCAATTAGTTCAAATTCTCCAGATCTCTATACAATCCTGCACGTGTAGGGCAAATAAGTCTGATCCTCAGAGCAGCAACCTTGCAATTTACAGGGTCTGCTGCCAATGTCACACCACATCCCTCATTCAGAGGTTTAGGGGAGTCTGTGCCACGATGGCTCAAAACTGTTTTCATGGCAGAGGTGGACCTACTCAGTATTAGCCATGTGGTCACAATGTTACAGCTGATTAGTGGATATTTGCTGTGTAGGTGAACATAAAAACTCATCGGCAAAATACAGATTCCTTTGCACAAATTCACTGACACATACGCAGATTTTTCTGTGTGGGAGGATGAGTTAGTCACAAGTTAACTAGCCCCGCTTCAGTGAAGGAAAAAAACAGAGTCGAACATTGAGTTACAGTATGAGAGTTCCTGCAGAGTTTTGACATAGATATTCGTCTCTCCTCTGTCCTTGAGTTCATCCTCACCCACGTCTTCCCTCATGCAGCTCTTCATGTGCATCCTTGCCAACACACACACAAACAGCTCAACGTTCTCAGATTATACAATTGTTCTAATCCTTGAGTGTTTCCCTCGTCCTTGCAGAGTCAGCATGGTTGAAATAGATGGGACAGAAACGTTACAGGCAGTTATTAACTTTATTAATTCAAGCCGCCGTTTGTGCATTTGAGAACAGAGGGAAAATCTTCAATACTGTATTTATTCAATAATTTGATGTATGCAGATTAGTTTATAGAAAGATTTCCTTTTTTTTTTGTTCAAAGTACTGTTATCTATTATTGGTTAAAAGGGTACAATTTCTATCTTTTTCTTTTCATGTAACAAAACTTGTAGTTACCTGTATTGACACATCATAAACTCATGTATTCCAACAAGAAGCTGTGATAAGAGAATGTCAAAGAAATATTGACAGAAAACGAATTATTATACAGCATTATTAGGGATTTTTTTTTCATGTTTCTACCACAAAAAGGATCATATTCTACGTTCTTTTGGTTTTGATCTTTTGTGGTGCTGCAATAAATCTTAAAAGATGTTGTGCTGTCACTGCAACGTAATTTGACATGAAAAGGTATTTGTCATCTTTGTGGTCGTTTCACATATTTCTATAAGATAATGTTGGTGAGCTGTTGTGAATGTGAGAACTGAAGCTCAGCTCAAGCAAGTTTACTAAAATAATGCTGCGGGTGTAATCCTGCCACTGCATGGGGGAGTATTTCACGTTCTCTGTGTTTCCACTATCTGTGCGCTGCCATTTTCAAAGTGAAATCACAATAGCTTCAGGGCTAGCAATCTACATGCTGAAAATGGCAAGATCTGAAAGAGAATTTGGATCGTGTAGTAAAGCTGGTCTGTTTGGTTCTTTTGGAGGATGGCAGTGAAGAATGTCTTGTGCTGTTGAACATGGATGTCCTTGCATGTTGTCTTTTTTGTTATAGAAGAAATTTCCTAAACCAAATGTAGTTTACCATGGTTTGCCACCGCTGTTCAGAATTTGCAAGGATACTGTCACTGAGTTCTGGGCTTATAAACACCATCCATAACTGTCATGCTTTTCTTTTAGATAGAAACAAGTCAAAGTGTCTTTTTTGCTGTAGCAGAATAATCACGGGTTGAGCACATCTACTCTCCTGTGCTGAGGGACAACTGGCAATACGAGACTACGCTCAAGCTAATGTGACGCTGGGAGAGGCTTCAGCCATCCCGACGCCCTGAGGAGTATTAATGGTTTAACAAACTGAATGTTAGAAGCAGGCAGAGCTTTAAAGGAAGAATTTTTAGTAACAGAGGGGACATGAAATAAACTTCGAGTGCAACAGGATGTGGGACAGAATATTTGTGAATTGCCATCTTGCAGTATTTTGGGTTTTGAACGGGAGCTCATCAAGATCAGTAGGAGGCTTGGGAATGTAGCACTCGTATTCTCAGCGAGCATCCTTTACAAATCACTGGTTCACTATGTCCGTATTCAGCTTTGATCTGTTTAATATTAGAATCTAGCAGATATCCATTTAAAACCACCCATATCAGGCATGATTTCTAAATCCTATCCATGCTCCATTTCAGTCTAAACCTTCGTGCTTCTATTAAAAACCAGAGCCTTGAGCCAGTAGCCAATGAAACACAGCCACAGATGGTTCCTTAATGCTACCATGGACATTTAGAGATAGAGAGGGGGGAGGTGGGTGGGTGAAATCAGCCAAATGGGAGCAGAAGCAGCTTTGTGACTGAGGTAGAGACGAAGGGATTAATACGTCTACTAATATGCAAACCTGACTACGCCTGTATCCTTGTTTGAGCTTGACTGAATAAACAAGTGATAAGAAATGTACTTCTTCCTGACCTCTGTCGTCTTCGTTCATTGATCAACATGGTTTGAAGGAAAATTAGTTTTGATCAGACAAAGACAATGCTTTCCAGCACCTTGGCTATTTACCGGCTGCCGATTTATATGCAGTGATTGGAAAAAAATTGATCGAAATTGTTGAATATGAGGCAACAATCCACTACAACATTTCTCAACAAGATTATCAGAGTTAAGCCACAAGAAGCTGAACTCAACTTTGAAAGTGTCACATATCGAATAAAAAGCGCCATAAGACGATGCAAAACTATAGCTGCTGGGTGCAAAGTGGATAAAAAATAAGTCTTGAGTCTTTATTCGGCCGGGACATATAGGAGCCAGCTGCTGGTTGGTTCCCTGAATGCTCTGTTATTGATCATAAACACATAGACTACTATGCATCTGTTCCGTACCAGTAAATTCATGCTTTATTCATGTTCATGCACCATTTGAAACAGTCTGTGCTTGTAAAGTGTTTCAACGCCTTTGTTGAAGCACTACATTAAAGATGAGATACATCAATTCATTCATACGCCGCACGCCACAATAGTACGGGGTAGCATATTGTCTGTTTAGTAGATCCGTGAGTGTTTGTAAATCTAACTGAACTAACAGTAGGATGAGGACAAAATATGACTGCCAAAACCAAGAGTCATAATCACGCCGCTACAGAATATTCCAACCTCTATGTGAAGTGAAAGCCCTTGGTTTGCATTGTAGCTTGCCTCTTAGATTTTAGCAGCATGGTATTAGCACGAGCTGCCACAAAAATGATCACTGAGAATGTTCGTCACTTGGCAGTTGTTTGTGGTGTCATTAGCATGGTTGATACACCTGATTTGTTTGCTGCATAAAATTCTGGGTTCCGTTGTTTTACGTTGGGCTGAAGGATTCCTCGATCATCTTGCTAGGAATTTTTTGTGCGACTGTTGTGATCATAAATGTACACAGAGACCACATTTCCCGTAAACCCACGTCATACAGCGACGAGTGGTGAGGTTGCTGAGACTTGGCAAGTGTAAATTTCAAGTTACTTTACAAACAGATTTTACAAATGGACTTTTGGGTTAAACTAAGTCGTGTGTATTGGAGATATTGAAACAAATGTGTTCACAAAATCACACCATCAGCGTTAGGACTGCTGACACCGGTAGGATCGAGCTTCTTCCACCAATCACAGCAATAGTATGGTTGTGCATGGCACTTTTCTCGATTTGGACATTAATACAGGAAAATTGTAAACACTGCAGTATCTTGTGTAATTTCAATTTAGCTGCAATATCAAATGCTTAATTAATTTTTCATGTGGGAAGTCCTTTTAAAAATTGCAGCCCCCCCCCACACACACACACACACACACACGCGGCAGACTTTGCTCCGATAGTTGTGAAATCATGTGACTTACTGTCGCCTCATGAGCCACAAAGTGATATTTAAGACAGGACGGACTCGTGGTAACTGGTTAGCTTCTAAACTTAACTTCACATCTCTGCAGTACGATCCATTAGATGTCTGAATTTACATCCAAAATTCCTGTTTATAAGTTTTAATGAAGGAAGTGACAGTGATGAATGATAAATGCTACTAAATATTGAGGTGTCGATAACTGATGTGTACTTGTCCCACTTGCTCTGCACTATTTGTAAATGCTTTAATTGTACGTGCTCTGTTTAATCAAATTAATTAAAGTATCTAGAAATTATCTCTGAACTGCTCTCATACATCACGTTCCTTGCTTACGTCAATATTAATGCACCAACAGGCTGCTGTGAATGCTGAATAGGTATTAACGGTAATAAGGAGATAGGTTAGCGGCCGTGAAGAAGCCAGTAAAGAGTGTTAGACTCACAGTCTGTCTGATATGGTGTGACGCCATGCTGGTTACCAAGTCACTGACACACGTGCATGACCTTGTGCTCTATGTGGTAACAAGGTAACAAGCTCGGACATATTCCACATTCAGCAACACGCACACGCACACACACACACACACACACACACACACACACACACACACACACACACACACACACACACAATCTTTTATGCTTACACTCTAGAGGACATACTTGCTTGTGGTAACCTACTACAGACGTTTTACTCACACTAAATGCATTAAATTGCACCCGAGACAGGAGTGCAAGTCACTTCCTAATGTGAACTGCATGTTTTAATCATAGCTGCTGCATTAAGTGCGTCCTAACACTCACTTTTACATTAAATCACTTCTTTGTTTTGGCTGGAGTGGAAGGACATAAACACAAAAAGGATATGTGAAGTAAAACACTGTACCTTTGGAGGGTACCGCCTTCATTTAACTAATTAAGATATTAACTTGAAAAACGGGACCATCAACATCAAACATTTCACTTTCAAGCTTGTTATAACACACTTGTGCCCTGGATATGAGTGGGCCGGCCAAATTTTATGTAGCCTAATCACAAATTTACTGTACTAAATTAGCCCTCTATAAATGGTAGTTATGAGCAGCCACAAATTTCCCTCCTCTCATAATTATTGCCAGAAAATGTGGGAACATTCTGTCGGGACATTTTTATTCATTTTACCAGGAAATATTAAATCGAAGTTGACAAGGTCCGCGCATTTCTATTTATGTATAAGTCTGACTGTTTCTCTGAGCCTGAGTAAAAAAAAAATACAAGCTTGTGCAGCATGTTTGTTTATCTCAAGCTTTTCTAATGTTCTTGTTTTTGGATCCTTTCACCGACTGGCAGAGTAAAGCAGAATCTGCGAGTGTGTGATAAGTGGTATTGAGTCGTGTCTGTGTTCCGTATGTGTAAGTGCCCGTGTGTGTTAGTCTTCCTTCCTGTTATTATCTTTCCATCTTTCCTCTGGCATCTTTTCTTCAGATATAAAAAGATGTGGAAAACTGCTAATTCCTGAAGGGATTTCCCACAGTGCGGCTAATGCAAATGAGCAAATCCAGTTGAAGCGAGACAAAATGCATTAACAGAAAAAAAAAGTATAATTTTTTTATAAAAATCTAAAGACACAAAAAGACTCTTTTCTTGCTCTACGCACTTAAAACATTACATTTACAAAACTAAAAAATGCTTTAATCTGCATACTGTCTTGCAATGTTGTATTTTTTTGGCATAAAACAGTACAATAGATCTTGTTTCTATGGCACTGGTTATCATATTGTGACCTCAGTATTACAAGTTTTCTTTACTGCTACAGTTTTTTGAAAGCATGGAATTTTGGCTATTTCATAAGGTCAGTTTGTGGCTGGACCAAAGTGAGTCAACCCTAGAAACAGGGGCTGACTGACCGACACACTTTGTGCACCACAGTTTTGTGGTGTTGAATGTTTAGTCACTGCAGACACATCCGAGCTAGCAGCAGATTTTTGACAGATTTGGTAGTGTGGATACGAGTTTAACAGCCCTGGTTGGGTTCAACCGTCTGCAACCAGCAAGCCCCCCTGATGCCCAGCCAGAGTGATGCGGCGCCGCTGAGAAACAGTCTTGTTTCAGTGTTAAAGGCCTCACATGTCTCAGTAATGGTCCAACTTGGGATGTTGTTAGAGATGTTAGCTCATGTGAGCCAGGACAGCTACGCTAACTAGCAAGCATTGATACGCACCAGTAGCTGTGACCAGACAGAGAATACGGTCCTGCACAAATGTAAAGTCAGCAAACTCTACTGCATTTTGTAGATGAAAGGACCACAGATTAAATGTCTGAACACCTACATTTTCATATTAAAGACTCTTGAAATGTACATCAACGGAAACCTTTCGTGAGGGCGAATGAACACAAATGATCAACTGACTGAACTCGCGTGAATGGAGCGAGGAGAAAATCCCTATTACGTTAAATGTAAACAACCATTGCATTTACAAACTATTACTAGTCAGACCATGAACCTGAACCAATCACATTAAATGTTCACAACTAAATCTTAATTTTTTTCCCCCTGATTTTGCAACCCATTTTCAAACACCAATTTGCCAATTTGCTAGGAATCCTGGGCACTACCTGTGCCTTAGACGTAGGCACCACTATCTCTGCCAACCTGGGGAGAGCCCTGAACGGGACTCATGCGTCCTCCTGTACATGACCTGTTAGCAAACCGCTACTTGTCATGAGACAGGGGGGGACTTCCACAGGAAGGACGTAGCGCGTGTGAGGACCACTTTATTCCCACTGATTCTTTCCCCTCCCATCAGGCGCCCCTATTGACCAGAGGAGGTGCTGTAGTGACCAGGATTGTTGCATGTTTTTGTGCGGGGTTCCTGTCTAGGAAACCTGGGGACATGGGGAGAACATACAAACTCCACACCAAAAAGGACCTTATGACAACCCCACCCAAGGTGTGGGCGCCAGTGACACTGAGGAGACCCAGAGGGTCCTCTGCAGGAATCAAACCCAGGACCTTCTAGCTGTGAGGCGACAGCGCGACCACTGCGCCACCATGGGCCCCTGAATTCTTAATAATTTAATACTTTATCTCAACTGCGCCGTCAACGACTGGGGGACGTGGAAAGAACCTCAATTAACCCAAGAAGTTTCATCAAGTGTTTACTGACTGGTGTACTCAAAGTGATCAATGGTGTCAACGCAAACTGCGTACTCGCAGTACTGTTGCATTACACATATCATACACAGATAATGCAGTACACTAATCATCAACACGTATCCCGACTTAAATAAATCAGGCCTTCACTACCTTTGCCTGAGCTCGTTTGTAATCATTTTTCATCAACACAAGGTAAAAGGTGATTTTTCCTGCTTTCTATCATGTTACTTATTAGCTACGAGGAGCGACAGTATGTGTTGAATGTGTTGTGAAGATATATCTCTGAAAAATAACCTTCCCGAATGATTCTCAACTTTTTTCAACTTTTTTTTTTTAAATCTCAACGGGGATTTTCATATGTATGTATAAGTGAGACTGATAGAGAACCTGCTCAGTAGACAGTGAGAAGTCATGACCTTCCCTCGCCATGATCTGAATAATTGCGTCAGCTAACATCAACGAGGCGACCGGATACTTCCAGGCATCTAAGAATATCTTGGAAGACTTGTCCCTGCATGACAGAATTTTTTTTAAAGTGTAATTGGGTGGGTTTTTAAAAAAATGAAGGAACATTTTGGGGACAATCAATTAACAAAGGCTGACTTTAATAAAGCTAATCGCATAAGAGGCAAATACTCCTCATCATGGGACCATTCTTCCTCACACAGATGTAGTCAGGTGTGTGTGTGTGTGCGTGCGCGCACGCATGCGCACGAGTCAGTGTGAAGATCATTTCCGACAATTAGCTTGTGATCATCTCTGGTGGTGTCTAATGAGGAGACAGAGATATTGATGACTTGGTGTCTGTATTTAGCCCCCCCCTGCTACACGGAGCTTTAATTATTCATCTCGTTATAGCTGTTTTTTTCCTCCTGCTAGGTCAGCCTCAGTTCTTCATTTGTAAATGACATAGGGTAATTACATCCAAATGAAAGTTAAAATATCCCATCATAAATCTGTATGATAGTGTGATTCGGTCAGAGAGAAATTATAGTAGTAGGCCTGCAGTGGGTATTGATAAAAAAACAACAACATTTTTTTCCTGTGTTTTTTTAAAAGTTGTGTTTCATGGTAGAAAAAAAAAAAAAAAAGACCTAACAAAACACCAAGCGAACATAAACTTAAAAGTCCTCATCTGAACTCATGGTTTAAATCTGGAACGTTAACAGTTTTCCTCTGTAGCCCCAAAATGTCACCAGTTTCTCTGTGAAGGCTGAGCACAAAGCACAATTAGCTCACGAGAGGGACGTAATTATCCAAAACAAGAAAAGAAAAATACTCCTACACTGACAAAGGTAACTTGTGCGTGCGCTTACAGGTCAAGACTCGAGCTATTGAAGTATTTTATTTAAAAAAATATGATACTTGGCTATCTGGTAGCTAACCACGGTCTTGATTCTTAGATGCTGGATGCAGTGATGTTCTCTATCATAAATGCTGAGGCATAGGAGTAAGTGCACAGTATTTTTTAAAATAAGTAATTCATCTTGTGTGTAAAATATTAAATTATTATTATATAAAAGTATTGTGATAAAATAAAGTGTGGCCTTCAGCAACACTCTATATTGCTCATTCAGCCCCCCAGGATAAGGAATTGCCCACCCCTGCTCTGGGCTTCAGGGGCTTTCTAAACCTACTAGTGACAAGTGCCCTCTAGTGGTTGCAGTAACTATAACCACAGAAAAGTCACACAATTTCCCCCTAACCTTCAACACATGGTAACCATGACAACAACAGCCATGTAAACTTGAGAAAGAAGTAGTTCGATCACGCTTTCTCCTAAACTGAGACAAGTAGTTTCCATATAAAAGACCGAGTTAAACATCATGAAACGTACTGTTTTGGATGTGATGTGTGTAATGTGTATAAACCTTGTACATAAAAGACACCAATCTCTATGAGCGTATCACAAATAAACGATGAGACTGCAGTCTAGGTTTAGGCCTCCAGTTTAACTTTAAGCTTAAATTTGCTGTGGTGTAGTGGGATGAATGAATGCTCCTGCTCAGACAAACTGGGAATTAAAGCTGGAAAACTTCCAGTTATAAAATCAAAGCTTCTGCTCCTGATTTATGATCATCCAAAAGAAAACTGAAAACTTCTCAGGTTTAGCTTACGTGTGGATGACGCTCTTCTCTGTCTCTGAAAGCCGTTTCTTTCGTCCTTGTATTTTTGTTTTATTCTTTTCTTTCGATTTTAGTGGAAGAAATATGGGACATAATAAAGTTGTCTTCCCTTTTCTCGCCCTTCCTTTTAGTCACCTGAAAAAAAAAATGAGCGTAAGATTTTTTAAAAAAAGCAGCAAATATCTGATGGTAGAAAAATCTCATGCCATCATTCACGCAGGCATTGCAGCTGGCAGTCTCTATAGATCAGATCATTCGCTTCTCCGGGATCCTGCTGTGTCTCCTGCAGGGATATAATGATCAAACAAAATTCATGTGACACGGAGTTCTTTAGCACACTTATTAGCATACAGAAAGTTGTTGAAAGTTGGAGTACAACTTCACTTCTACATTTTTGTTGGCATCTTCTGTCTTTTAAAGGCTTCTGTCCTCACTTGGACACGTGGTCCCCAATCAGCTGGTCTCTTTTCTGGTTTGCCTTCCTAAAAGTGTCATCTTCTGAACGTCTACTTTCAATAAACAAGACATTACATCATCTAACTCCCTTCTCTAATAGTGCATGTTGTATTTATGCACTTTATATTATATTGGGAAAAAAAGGTACAAACAACACGTGACAGTAAAACTGCATGTTTCAAAGGCCAGTCGGCAGAACATGTGTTGGAGACCTCTCTGTCTCAGTTACACACTCAGGCAAAACATCTCACTTCTCTGTGGGTGATAAAATGTTCTAGTTTCACTCCAGTAATGACGAAAAATCAAGTTCTAAGAGAGAAAAGTTGAATTGGGAATGAATTTCAGGCATGACATCGTTTAAACCAATCAGAGGTTACTTGCCACCAAAGCTCAGGTTGCTTGGCGTGTTGCTATTTTCATGGCGCTTGCACTTAAACGAATTTTAAAATCGACCAAAGATCAGCGTCCTCTGGGTCTGTGGAGCACTGGCATGACGCTCGCGACCGAGCGCCAGCTTTCTGCATACTTAAATTAGGACCCACGAACTTTAATTAACATTCTCAAATGAGTTGAAGGATGGTGAGAGAGGTAACCACACCCTATAAGGAGACAGGAAATTTTTTACCATTTTATGTAGTTTATTACAAGTCATCTTTTGTTTTACAGCTTTTTTACAATCATCAATCTACATTTTTTTATTAAATATGCGCTCAAAAGTGAAGAGAAAGGAAAAAAAAGAGGTGAAGGCAAACACATTAGCACCAAGGTGAGCTACTGTCAATGCTGCATTTGCCAGTGAAGTCATAGACCAACAATATCCAGACATCAAGACATCTCAATGGATTTAAGAGGATAAGCTGTTCACAGAGTAAAGCCCTCATCAGCTCTACGTCCTAATGAAGTTCCAAATAAGCTCATTGATCAGACGTCTGATTAGCACATCAATCCAGAAAGCGGGGATCGTCTCCAACATAAACCGATAAGGTGAGGCAGTAGAGAAGAGAGCAAACTGCTGACAGAGCTGAAGCTACTCAGAACGAACTTCACCATCTCGCCCGTAGGATGGAGAAGGACCTGCGTGTCCACTTGGTGTTGGGCTGGAGGAGCAGCCTCACTCAAATCCAATACACTTGGCAGCATAATCAGGTGTTACAGTGTCAGGTGGCAGCTCTGGAGAGTTGCTGGAAGAAGGTCAAACCTCTTACTCAGGTCCGACTCAGTCTGGGAATGTGCAGGTCAAGATTAACTACAGACATCAAGATCAGACACCTGACTGGAAGATGGTGGTCGACTAGAGCCAGAGTTTCTGCTCAAACCACTAAACATTGGTGCGGCGCTTGTACAATGCACCACTTCAGCTTCTTTGCAGGCCGTAATCGAGTTCTCAGTAACCTGGGAGGTTTAGAGGCACCTGCAGGTTGCAGCAAACACACAGCAACATGCCTGGATAACTGAAGTGCAGCCTTTCAAAATGAATCCAAATTATTTTCCATTTGAACATTAGAACATTTCCTGAGTTCCTGAGATAAAGTCTTTTGGGTAGAGAAGGCCTTTCATTCACTGTGTGTTCTACCCTCTATGGGTTAATTCCCACCAGCATGGAGATGGCGAGCCCTGGTCACATCCATCATAGAAACAGTTGATGTGGTTTGAAGATTATTTGTATTTTTGGCATCAGGAGCTGATAGATTGACAATCCAGCCCTCTGTAGGCACCAGACCCTCACCTCAGTTCGCAGCAGGACAGCCTCCATTGATTGGACCTGTGGTGACACTGGTGCAGGCAAAATCCATGAAAACACAAATACCAATCAAGAGACGCTTCTCAAAGGTCAAGCTGTGAGGTTGGCGACTGGATCTAATGCCACGCTGAGGCTATTTTCTAATCTGTGAGCCAACGTTTGTAGCCGTATCGCAGGAAACCTCATGAGGTAAACAATACAGAAGGCGTTCAGATAATTAGATGGCGAGATAATTTTCTTAATACATAAAAGTAGTTCATACGCTGCCTTAAACAACATGCTTGTCTGAATGTTTGCCCCTGTGTTGACAGGAGGAAATGAGTCATATTGGCCAAAAATACACATCTTTGAAGTCAGTTTGCCCAAGGACGAGTTGTATTTGTGCAGAGGGATGCAGTCATGTGTGGGAACACAGCATATCTCATCAATAAGATCTGAAAGCAGCACAAACAAATATCCAATTGCAAATATTTTTCTTTGGTCTCAGACCTGCAGCAGCTTTGACTGCAGATGAAAACCCAACTCATTAGGCTTTCTGTTTGTGCTACATACTGTTTTGAATCAGCATGCTTACTTTATGCACTGCATATCAAAGTGCTTTCATTGGTAGGATTTGCTGGAAATATGTGAACGCCTGCAGGAACTTCTCCCCTATCTGGAAGCAAAATGTAACAAGTGTATATTTGGCTATGGAAATTGAATTGTCAGGTTATCTGTAATAACAACCAACTACATTACTCACCACCACACTAGATTCTACAGCTGGAAGCTCAAGGTATAATTTCATATTTTTGTGCCCTATTATGGGAAAGTATCTTGCCAAAGGACAGGAGAAAAATAATTCTTAAAATATATTGATGTTAAAAAAAAACCCATGCTGTTCTATATATTGTCTCCTTGATCTCCCAAAAGCTCACCTGTGCAGAGTATAAAACTCTGGCATTAAAGACATGGATTTTATGTTCAATTTTCTCATCAGCTTTAGGTTTCGTTTTCTTCGACTATTTAAATGGAATTGAATATCATGAAATGACAGTGATGAGTATAAATAAGAGGGATGAATATAGCCAACTAAAGTACAGTAGGATCTGCAAGCAAACCTACACAACCCACATGAAAAGTTATAAAGATAACCTCAAAAAAAAACAGTCTATACAGAGATAAATATAAAAATAATTCAGTCTTTTGGAAAAAAAGAATACATGAGCTTAACACAGCAGGGACGAGCATAGGAGTTAAACCCTCTAATAACTGGGCCCCAGGTGCTCTCGAATATTTCATGGAAGCGTGTGTGTTTCTCTGAAGCCTCTTGAGGTGTATCCCTGAGACGAGCATCCATCTGGAGGGATCAGTGCTCACAGCCTCCCATTCCTCCAGAATGATGTGTGAGGATCCGCAGAGTTCAAAGGAAGATCCGCATTTTGAATTAGGAATGTAGAATACATGGATACGGCAGCCCTGCCTTGTCCTGTGTTGAAGGTTAATGAATGAAGATGGTCCCATTAGTGAGAATGTCAGACAGCAAGCATGAGCCATCTTGACGATAATTAAATGCACTTTTGGGTTAAATTCCGTGAGCCCATGTGTGTTCAAGCAAATGCTTGAATGTTCTCTGTTGACTGAAGCGCTCAGAAACGAGGTCGACGCTTGACTGATGCTTTTTACTGTCCTAATCTTCTCCGATGGCACGAGACTGAGATCATGCTAAATGCGGTGGAACACACTGTAACACATGCAACGCTGCAGCAGTCTGAGCAAGACATCCTTGCAACTCCTGGGGCTGTTTGACCCAAATTCAGAGCTCCATTTTGTTTGACGGGTAGAAGGCAGCCACAGCGGGCGCAGTGAGAACAGGGTCGGGCTGTTCAGGCGATAGTACACAGCTATATTTATTCAAAGGAGGTTACCTCCAGCAACCTCATCACCAGCTGATCTCTCCCAGGACTCTTCAAAGAGGGCGCAGTTACTTTGTCTCGGGGTCTCTACGGGAATGATTTACATTTATTTTAATCATTTCTTTACTATTTTCTGAGGCAACTTTTTAGATTTTGTATGGCAATTCTGGAAGACTATAAACACAACTGGAGTAGAGTCAAACCAGCGAGGCACTGAAAAACAGAGGAATTTTCTAATAAACGGGTGTTAATCACTCCCAAAATCAAGACTTTCAACAAATACAGTAAGGTTCTGGACCCATTGACTAGGGGTCAACTTATCAGAACTTAGCTAAGGTTAACAAACTGACTAGCTGACCAAACTTCAGACAAACAATTCTGCTTAAGCAGAGATCACACAAAAGGACTCTAGTAACTAGATTTAAAAGAAGAGGACCATTAGTTAAGCACAGTGTTGAATAACAACACCTAAATCATCAAACACACTAATATTATCTCAAGCTACAGTTGAAGCCAGTATAGCTCCAAAGATGTGGCAGAACTTGGTACAGTCCAATTGTCCTCTTCCTGTATTTATAAAGTCTTCTTCAGTGGGCGTGTCCTTTACATCTCGTTTGGAACTGAGGAAAGTAAAGCAAAAACCCCAAAGAAAATACCAGATAGAGTATAAGAAACAACCGAAGGCTGTCGCAGGAAGAGGGAGAGAGGAGGCGGCTCTGTCCAGATTAAGATTTGACCAGAAGATTGAGCATACAAGTTCCTTCATGGGAACGTGTTGAGTGTGATGTCATTGAAAATGTTTTGGATTTGGTGGGGATTGTGGGAAACATTCTGAGGTGTGGGAGGCAAAGAGAGGGCTGATAGAATTAATAGTAAAAAACAACAAACTCAATACTTTATAAGATCTGGATTTTTTTCTTTTTTTAGTCCTTGTTTTCTTGAGACAAAACTGCATCCTGGTTTACCACACAAAAGAAGAAGGTTGTGTTCTGATGTTCATCCTGCGTCGTCATCCAGCCGCACTGGGAGTTTAGAGGACGACTATCAGGACTGTGGTGAAAATTCAGGATAGAGATTAAAGAAGTGCATGTGCAAATTAGCAAGAAATGAATGAATATGAACATGTTGTGAGATACAACAGATGTTGTGAGATGTATAAGTAATGTGCAAAAGGTCAACTAAAGGGAATCTTTCCATGTCAAGTTTAGCAGGTTCAGAGATTTGATGGCAGCAGGTATGAGAAACAACAGGATTCTCCCTGGATGAGGAGAGTCAGCAGTTTGGGGACAAACAGCTCATGCAGCTTACAGACACACAGGTTTGTTGTAGCATGACTCTCCTCCTCCTCCGATAAACTCCAGCCCTCCCTCTCCCTCCACCTCCTCTCCCTCCTCCTCCTCCCTTCCTCCGGGGCTACACCTGTCGTATGAGTCACAGCGCGTTGTTACAGATCCGGGCTTCTGCCTGAAATTTAGAACTTTCAAATAGCGCATCCTCATGTTAGCGGGACATCTTTTCCAAGGTACGTACTCCCTCTCTGTGCTCGTTGCTGAATCAGTTGTCCCTGATATTTTAAGAAAGTTTTCCTCACGTAGCTTCAATGCTTAAATGTGCTGCATACACAGTGATACGAGGTTTCCCCGGTAGTTCCGATCACCCGGGAGAAGTCTAGTGTAGATGCTGCAGGAAAAAACGAGCGAGATGCTTCAGGCCTGTTTGTATTGATGAAGCTAACAAATCTAATCTTAAAGTCTGGAGAGGATTGTTCATGTTTGCGGCACATCTTGGTTGTGCAGCGAGTCGCAATTAACATGCAAACGTAGAAACACATTACGCAAACATCTGCACATCCCGGTTTTGTAAGTCATTGTTATGAACCGTGTCATGTTGCTCGGCAGAAATAAAAAAGATGAGGGAAAGGTGGTGAACAAGCTACAGATTGAAATGAGTTTCAAACAAAATGATTGGCCATTTTGTAAAATGTATTGATTGAGACGCATTCAATTAATTCTTTCTTTTTTTTTTTTGAGGCCTTAACACGCACTCACATTTGAAAAGCAAGTTTAAACATGTTTATTTTGTCTTTATTTATTCTGCTGTTTTCCCAGAATTATGGTTTTCTAACTGTGTGACCTCCTTTTGACATTTTGCACTTTTGCTTTCATGAAAATCTCCATTAAGTGGATCAGCACGTCAAGACAGAGCCAGTTTATTGTTAGAGGCATGGCAGGACAGCAGGAGAGACACTAGTGTAGGACACGCACTACAGTCATCGCTGATAAACCATCATAGTAATGCAGCGTTTCAGCTTCAAGGCTATCAGGCTTAACTGATCCAGTCATAATGTCATATTTTGACATTTTGGAAGCCAATTAATGTATATTTTCTGATGACATTTAAAAAAAAAAAAAAAGTTGCGTGACAACCGTTCCTCTCAGGGACTTGTTTTGATGCTCATCTCAGCTCAGTTGTCTGGTTTCAGATCTCTCCAGTGTCCCGCGGAGGGATTATTACACCAAGCAGGCACTGCTCTCATTTTCTTTCCCTCCTTTCTTGTGGACTCTTTCAGAGTCCAAAAAGTTTCACACCTTCAAAATAGAACTTTTTTTTTTTTTCAAGAGATGATAGAAAGATGAGACAAGCTATCATTTTAGAAACCTGATGTGAGGTGGGATGTAGAACTGTGTTTGTTGCTCGGGAAGACAAAAAGAAAATGGAAAATGTAGGTCAGTGCTTTTACTATTGCAGTTAAAAGCCATTCATTTGATCCTAGAGGTCACGTTTCTTACCTGTAGGCTTGTCAAGCTACACAAAAGCAGCAGTTTCGTTGTTTGGGAATCTGTCTCCTATCAAGCTGTCCCACCTGTTGGCTGTTGTGTGTGTGTGTGTGTGTGTGTATGTGTGTGTGTGTGTGTGTGTGTGGTTAGGGGGGCTATGAGTGTGAAACAAGTATGTTTTGTTTTCTTTCTGGACTTGTGAGCTATATGGAAACTGAAGGTCTTGACCTCTTAATAGCTTCTTGTGGCCTATGGGGGGTGGTGGTGATGATGGTGTGTGTGGGGGGGGGGTGAAGGTGGTGGTGGTGTGTGTGTGGGTATACAAATTTTTAGTTAAACTGTCTTTAATTTAGTTGTTGATACTTTGAGTAGTGACTCTTATGCATGAGATTTTCTTTTACTTTATGTTCCTAAATTAATCATGATTTCATACTTGCATCATCAATAACAGAAAATGATAATGATGTCGGTGGCACGGTGGTGCAGTAGTCAGCACTGTCGCCTCACAGCAAGAAGGTTCTGGGTTCGAGTCCTGGCTCCATCAGAGGATCTTTCTGTGTGGAGTCTCCATGTTCTCCCTGTTCCTGTGTGGGTTCTCTCTGGTACTCCAGCTTCCTCCCACAGTCCAAAGACATCAAGAGAGGACGAGGCTGATTGATACTCTAAATTGACTGTAGGTGTGATTGTGAGTGTGAATGGTTGTCTGTCTCTATGTGTTGGTCCTGTGATGGACTGGTGACCTGTCCAAGGTGAACCTGCCTCTCGCCTGAAGGCTGCTGGGATAGGCTCCAGCCCCCCCATCACCCTTAATCGGATAAGAAGAAGAAAATGAATGGATGGATGGATGGATGGATAATGATGTCTACATGTAGAAATGAATGAAAATCTGCTATCAACAAAATTTTGATATAAAAAGGACAACGTTGAAAAACCAAGATTTTTCTTTCTGGACTTCTGGATCATCCATTGATCCATTTAATGTTTGGGAAAACCTGACAATCCTGGGCAAGTGTGTTAGTAAACCCATTCAGTAACACATTGTCCAGAACACATTGTGTGTGTGTGTGTGTGTGTGTGTGTGTGTGTGTGTGTGTGTGTGTGTGTGTGTGTTCTTTGCACCTAGGTAAACATGCGCTTAAAGACCAGGTTCTATGCTATTAATGTTCCTGTCAAGTCTGTTGCTTACACAGCTGTAGTGGTACCTATAAAAACACTCACACACACACACACTCAAACATTCAACAGATAAACACTCTCTCTGTCTCCTGCAAACACACATAATATGCACAGCTGATGTGAAGCACTGATCAGCTGACCACAGCAAACTTGACCTCAGTCCATTCACCAGATATTTTTTTAAAGCCAGACGTCACCTTATCTAACCATGAGAAATGTTCTTTGGGTATGTTCAAGGTACATAATGTCTGAGTCACCTTATGTGGAAGCAGGATCATAATGTGTTAATGTTCACTCCACGTGCCATCTGGATCAATTCATGGTGGCCAGCAGCAGCAGCAGCAGCAGCAGCAGCAGCAGCAGCAGCAGGAGGGAGGAACCCCCTCTCTACTCTCCTTGTTGGGTTCAGGCTCATGTTGGTGGATCACTTGTCCTTTTTAGGAGCTGCTGCTGCTGCTGGAGATGTACTGTAGGCTTTGAAGACAAGAGAAGATATGTGGATGCAAAACTATGAGCATAAAAGGCTTCTGTGTTTGTAGTCTGGTTCAGAGGCGTCTGCTTCTCAACACAGTCATAGCACAATACTGACACCCGGTGGTGGGATAGAGATACTGCATGCTCAAGGAGGTCCAAGCACTCGCTGATGTGTTTCATTTGAACATGTATATGTACTGTATACGTGTGAATGTTGATGCCAAATGTTAATTACAATATGTGTACTGGCCTAAAGGCAATCAAAGAGGACTTTTATTTATTGTTGTTGTTGCTGTATTTATCTCCCTTGAGGGGCTTTATGAAGTTGTAGTGGCGGTGAGGGGCTGAACACGTTGTGTCCTCTTGATGGAAAACAATACCAACAATAAACGTTGTTACATAAAGTAAAATCCAACAATACAAAGTACGGCTGCAACACAACGTACAAGACAAAGTACAACAATAATAACAAAGTGCAGTACAAAGAAAAGTACAACACCATGAAGTATGAGAAAAAGTAAAACAAAGGTAAAGAAGATATTTTATATTCATTTATTTATTTATTGGTTATTATATGTTGTGAAAAGAAAAATGATAATACTCTCCCCCTTTTTTCTGACCCTTGGTATAATTTTTGAACAGTCCCTTACTTCTTATTTCTCTCCCAGAACAAGTCAGCGTATTGTAGTCCTGTTGAGCAGGGAATTACCGCTGAGTGGTGGGCACAACCCACAACCACAACTGACAGAAAGCAGGGAAGCAGCTGAGACTGAGACACGCCAGACGTAACTAAGGTTTTATGTGAAAGGACGTGCTTCAAAAAACAGGTATGAAAATTACATAGGGAGGAAAAAATATCAAGATTTTTGAAATACTGGGGTCAAGAGCTTTTAAAGGAGGATGGAAAAAAGAAAGCAAACTGTCAGAGATACAGTATTAAACAGAGAAAGTTGCTATGATATGGAACTTATTTTTTTGGATCATCCAGAATACGAGGAAGATGATTTCCTGAAATCTCATGAAGTCAAAGAATCAGACGTGATTCATCTGTGGCGTGTCCAGAAAAATACTGCTGCTCGTTTTAACGGCCTTGTCTTCAAGATCCGGGACCTGCAATTTGATCCAGATCAGCTCTGCACCAATGCAACCAGTCCATGAGTTTTTTTGCGATATCCGGTTAACAAACAAGCAAACTAACAAACACCAACTGTTAGCGAAGGTAAAGAAGGACTGGATGTAAAGGAAAGATGTGCATAAGGAGTCAGACATGTCTCTGACTGTTGTTTAGTGTATCAGTAAAAAATGATCAACTCTCTCCAGTTCAAGTTCCAGTAAGTGATAAATCAGATAAAGTCGAGGCAGCCACCTCCCAACAGCTGCTCCTGGACTGGAGGGAGGGAGGGTGGAGTCGAGACGACGCTAAAGAGCCAAAAGCACTGGGTTCAGTTGGAGTCAGCAATGAGCAGAGGGTGAAAATAACGAGAGAGAGAGAGAGAGAGGAAATGATCAAGCAAAAAAAATTAAGGAAAGAGATGAGAGATTGTGACAGACAGACAGGTAATGGTGGGAGAAATGAAGCCACTGAGGAGACAGTAGATGAGACAGAAATGAGGAAGGTGGAGAAGAGAAGGGTGGAAATCAGATCAGACGTACAGATACTTGTGGTGAGTCAGTGGTATTTTAATAACGCTGCTCTCATTGTCTCGGGCTTCCCCAGCCAAATGAGCTCTCCTGTTTACTCACATCAAACCCTGTGAATCATGAATGTGGCGAACGTACATTCCAGCCCCTTTTCGCGCACAGAGCAACTTCTCCACGGTTCCCTTTGTTTACGAGTGAATCTGCTGAGAACCAAACATTACAGTCTAAGTGTGTCATGTGCTGGGAGGATGATAGAAGAAGCAGCTTCTAACACACACACACACACACACACACACACACACACACACACACACACACACACACCTGTTGTTACTGCTTCACCTGAAACAACATTGTGTGTGTGTGTGTGTGTTCAGTAGTGTATCTATGACTCAGCAGTATGTTTGTGTCTCTCTGTTTCCCATGGCCCATCAGCAGGCCATATTTCCATCTGCCATTCTCCCAAAACACCATTGTGTCAACAGCTTTGCTTACACAAGCAAGCAGAGCTGAGAGTTAACCACTAAATAGTGTCCTAGTGTCTTCCTGGGTGTCCTGATAGACCCTCTGGTGTCTCACTAGAAACATTTGTGTCCTGGTTACTCATGGAGAAGTTGGTCATGACCAGTTACAGTGCTCAGTCAGACTGAAAGTTGACTACTTAATTTAATAAACAAGGAAATGACAGGTGAGTTGGCGATCCATCCAAGGTGAACCCCACCTCTTGCCTAATCTCAGCGGGGATAGGATCAAGCCCCCCCCCCCCCCCACAACCCTTAATGGATACGCTGAAAGACTGAAAAGGTACATTTTATTTGGTGAGCCTTGTGACCATGGCATGACTTGAAGAGGTGGGCTTCATCACAGCACTGTTGCTCTCTCACAGGCGCAACATGGACAGCAGCCAGGCGTATTTTGACTGTACATAAAGCAAGCAAGCGGGTGACAGCGCAATCTATGTACAGTCAAAACACACCGGGCTGCAGAGCGCACGAGACTATTTGTATGTGGCGCGTGTTTCATCTATCATCCATCCATTTTCTATCGCTTATTCTATAAGGGTTGCGGGGGGGGGGGGGGGGGTATCTTTGTACAGTGATCAGGTCAGGCCCTGAGCAGGGGAGTGAGGAGGGTGGGAGGCCACCTGGACAAGAAAGTCCACACTTCTAGCTGGATCGTCCTGGATATATATGTGTGGAGCAGAGTTTCCAAGAAGCTACACCCTCTGTTGGTTCTCCCTGTGTGCTACCGGCCTGCAGCACATACAGAGTTATTTCCATGGAGATGATGTCATTTAAGGAAAATAAATCCGCGGTGAAAAAACAGCGATGCATCGCATGTTGATGGCTGTGATGAGCGTAGCTGCTCCTGTTGATCAGAGCGATTACTGACTGATGCTGCTGCACTCATGTTATGCAAAGACTAGGTTGCCTCTCTGTTCTCAACATGAACAACCCCAAGCATGTGATGCAGCACAAATTCACTCACCTGGCGACATGGCAAGCAGTGTGTGTGTGTGTGTGTGTGTGTGTGTGTGTGTACGTGGGGTTGGGGGTGAGGGGTCACAAATTTGAGATCTTGCTGAGACTGTACATCAATGATTAATTGGTATGGCAGTGTTAGGCTGACTGACCTATCATGTTGGATTCAATATTTTAGAGCACAATACAAGGACGTGTTTTTCATGTTGGCTCCAACAGTAATCTTCCACTTGTGGTAAAAAATTGAATAATAATGGCGTCTCCATTTTTCATCCAAATAACAAAGAACAGAGATCCTATCTTGTATTATCGTGAATTACTAGTTGAGAACGGAAAACGTGTGTCAGCTTGCAGTCATTTATTCTTCTGTTGTTTGATGTGAATGCAAC
Source organism: Aulostomus chinensis (assembly GCF_037954235.1). Classification (NCBI taxonomy): domain Eukaryota; kingdom Metazoa; phylum Chordata; class Actinopteri; order Syngnathiformes; family Aulostomidae; genus Aulostomus; species Aulostomus chinensis. The sequence goes on from NC_141322.1 coordinate 14,460,097, forward strand.
ACCTGCTTCATCCAGTGGAGCAGAACCCAGCCGAGGTTCAAGCCTCTCAGCGCTGCAGCTCTCTGAAAGGAGGAAGAGACCAACCAAAACATGTGGAACTGCTCAGTGGGTCCACCATACAGCAGGAGTTCCACATGTGAAAGTAATAAGTGCTGCATTTAAATCATAGCCAAAAGCTTGCTTTACTTCACACAGAGACAAAAAAATCTTTTATTTATAAAAGTGTCCCCAGAGAAACAATCAGTCATTGTTCAGTTGAGATGGAAATTAATGGGATTTCACAAACCCACAAACACCTCTCTCACAATCGCACGCTCTATTGAAAATCTAGTGTAAGAATATCGAGCAAATAGAGAGATTTCCACTTTGGGAATATCGTTATTGTTTCATTCTGCTTCTCCAGAGCGGACGTGGTCTATTTTTCTCTGCATCCAGCCTGCTAAGTTCTCACACGGATAAACTCATATCTACGTTTCCTGCAGAGTGAGATTCGTTGTCAAAGCGCATTGTTCTTCATAAGGGATTGAAGATCATGTCGAGGATTTGCCATAAACAGGATTTAGTGATATAATGACACCAGGACAGTATTATCGGCGGAGTGGAGAGCACGGCCAAGGGGATATGTGAGCCGCTGCACTACAGCCATCAACAGAGGATTAGAGGAAATCTTGCGGCACACATTATTGCTTTTACTGTAATTTTGTAAATCTTGACAATAGTATAAACTGAGTAGCTCCAGTACATTAAAACATGTCATTAGTCCACTTTCTTATAGCGAAAAGCTTGAGCTACACTGTCAAAATGATGTTTCCCTGTGAGATCTTCCCACAGTATGAAAATGTGATGTCTGATTACAAAATCTCAGCGGGTACAAAGCTGTTAAAAGTGGGACAGATGGAAAGCAATTTCAAGTGTCGGAGGCTGTCTTTTATTAGCTGTTAAAATGGAGCGTGATATGTAGAGCTGGAGAGACTGATGGATTTACAACTGCAAGGAAGATGGAACATTTGGGAACATTTAAAGCAAGTGACATTTTAAAGCCCACGAACAAACCGAACTGAAAGCTGTGCACAAACACATACCCATGCAGTTTTTTTGTGGTTGAATTCTTATTAATGATTTTGTTGCACTGGCATGAATGCATGAGAAAGACACCAAAACCACTTGAAAATATACAAAAACATTCACGCATTCTCACCATCTAAAATCACAACAGAGTCAGTAGCAGCACAAATTGGCTGGGCTGCACGCCAGAGTTGAAATCAGCATCACGATAAACGCGAGCGTTTTCCTCGGTTATTATCCCAAATGTAAGATTGCATCAAATAAATGAATGTTAATCTAGTTGAATGACAATGGTAGATGTGATGCAAAACAAAACTGGCAAATTAAAATGAAGTAAATTACGTTTGCTCGTCATCATTAAATCCAGACACCATTAACGTAATTAAAAAAGAAACATCAAGCTCTAAACACAGGCTGTATGTCAGACATACATCCAGGGAGAGGGTGACTCAACTGTGATGGGAACAGAACGCACACATTCGTGCTGCTACATTTTCAGAGGAGACGTACGAACTATTTCTATAGCAACTTAATCCTAACCCAAACCTGAGTCTAACAAGATCCTGACAAGCAGGTTTTGTATCTCTCAAATGGCTCTAAGATTTCTCTGGAAGTGCTGTCCTGGATTCTTAAAAATGCCCTCACTAGGATGCTTAAAGCTTCAAATCGGCCCTCGCATAGCTAGTTCTACCAGTAAACACACACACAAGCACACACATGCACACATCCTGCAGGAATGTCCTTGAACTTAGAGCTTTTCTTTGCTCCTTTTCTCTTTTGCACCACACAGAGTGACATGCAAATCAAAACATGCCTTCAATCCTCTTTTGCAAGACGCAGCAACACCTAACACAAGAGCACATCTGTGGTGGAGAAAGATACCAATGTTTGTTGAAAGAACGTTTATAGTAACAAATATCTAAATCACAAGCCGGGGGCCTTCTAATCTTGACAGGCCTGGCTCGAGCAGGAAATGATGTCACAGCAGCAGCAGATCTCTAGATAAGGTCGCTCTCCATGGGAAAAGTCCAACAAGGGAGGGACAGATAACCCCTTTGTCTTCTCCCCTGCTCCTTCATCTTATCGTGATTCCAGTTTGACGCTTTTCACACATTCGTCACAGTGACAGTTCTCTTCATAAATATGTCACTGAGACATATTTCCCAGGATGCACTCAGTGGGTTAGCAATGCTGAAATGGCTGTTCTCCCCCTCTTGTTAAATGAAAGCAACCTGCGACTCATAAAGTCAATGAACAAAAGCTTGGAATCAACTGATCTCAGAACTGATGCAGGGGGTTGAGTGCCAGAAGGATGTTTCTCCGCTCTCTCATGACAGTGTGAGTGTGTTCACTCACCGTGAGTCATGCTTTATGAACTCTAACAGACAGTCAGGACTGCGGGCTGTTGTGTCTAAGTGTTCACGGGAGGTTATGTGGGTTGGTTTGAAGTAAATCACTGAAGGGGTCCAGCTCACTTGCCTTAGGGGTCTCCCGCTCACCAGGAAGGAATTAGACACGGAGGGAGGCAGGGAAAATGGATCAGCACGCAGTGTTTGCATGTAGGAGTTTGCATGCGTGTGTGTGTGTGTGTTTATGTCTACAGATTATTTAAGATTACAGTGCATGTGCATGTTTATATGGCTGCTTAATGAGCCCGTGTGGGTGTGTGCTTCAAACTTCCTGGCTTTGGCAGTATCTCTACAAGGATCGCTCACCCGACTGGTGTATATTTCTCTGTCTAGTTTTGTCTAGTTCTCCAAGTGTGTACCGATCACATGTTTATGGCTGTATAAATCGATCAAATCTCCACATTCACCGAGACACAAAGCACAGAGGAGCCCCCTCTCATCCTCCTCCTCCCACCAGAGCGCTGTTGGTTTAGATGGACAGTCCATCTGGTTTTCATGAAGGAGGAACAAAACAGAGTCAGCCTGCTGTGGCCCACTTTCATCCTGGCCGTTCTCAGCTTCACTGTCTTCTTTCTGGTGGGGAGGTGGGCCGGAGGGGTCTGGACCTTGACAATGAGTGAAACCAAACCAAACAAACAAAAGTAGCTTGCTTTTCTTTCTCATGAATCAGCTTGTACATTTAACCTGATATATGTATCAGCAAAACAGCATTTTGGGCTTCGTTAAGGTGATTAAAGATATATTGTATTACCTGATGATGTGGCTGATGAGTGAAAGTGTGTAACTTTAAATGAAATAGAAACAGCAATGACCTGTAACATAGATCTTCCTCAATCGAGACCTGAACAAGTAAAAACAACAAAAAAAGCAGCATTTTTTTTAAGGATGTTGTAATATGATCAACAGAAGGAGTCATTCTTGTGTCAGTGTTTACATAATGACGTAAAAACACATGAAAATGATAACGCTGGGATTTTTTTCAGAGATCTGGACCAAACCAAAATGTTTTCTCAAGTCTGTAGAATTCCGCTTGCATGCTGCGTTATTGCTGCAGCACCACAATACTTCATCTCGAAGTGACACACATATTTCACCTCCTGCTTGTGATATATTGTTCAGTCCTTTCCTCGAGTGACCCTGAAGCATAGTTTGTGCTGCATCAATAATGGTATTCACCTAAATAATTAATGTTGAATTACTCAAAGACATCTACCGACAAATGAGCATCCGTCTCGCCCAGAAAACAGGAAAGGAGCTGAAGCTTTCCTCTGTGCTGTGTCCTTCCGATGCAGCCAAACTCAAAAATGTTGTGTCTGGGTTTTAGTTGTTGTTAGAAAGCAGCTACAATCATGAGAATGATGTGAAACTGGTGAGGTGCACACAGATCATCTCCAAGAACTGAGACTATAAGTGCAGTTGTAATTAGATTTTGTCAAAAATTATAAAAAAGTAGAAGCAAGTACATTGTGAGGAGGACTTATAGAAATTATAAATTCATAAACCGTCTGGTGTGTCCAGGAGATAAACCGCCTATAAAACTGTTGTTTTGTGATGGGAGTTTGGACGGGATCAGCTACAGGAAGTTTGTCACGGCATCATGGGAATTTCATGTTGAAAATTTTAACCTCAGGCGACTGAGCATTTATGAAGTCAAATATATGGACTTCTTTTGAGGTTTCGAGGGAAAACAAGATTAGTTTTCACTTTGTTTGACTGCTAACTGAACACACAAGTAGAGTCTGATATAACCAAGCAGATGGAAACCACAGCTGAATTGTTGGCTTCGCCCAAAACGACCAAACAACACCATTGTGAGGAGAATAATTGAGAATAAAAGAAAGGAGCACATGAAAGGCAAGGTTTCACCTGTGTGTGTTGAGGTTTTGGTTGAAAGACAAATTAGCAAAACACAAGGGATTTTTGAGAGACTGCAGATATGAGTTTGTTTTTCATATTTCCAGAATGAATTAAAGGAAATATTTTTCCTCCTTGTGATGAAAATAATCACGGACTCATTTAATTTTTTCAATTTGGATAAACACAGACAGTTTGAGGCCAACTCTGAGCTGCTTGTCTCATCCACCTCACACACACACACACACACACACACACACACACTTGCACACTTTACTCTCTGGCTCTCTGCCGACAGAAATAAACGCCGACCTGTCAATCTTTCCTCCCAGGAATGTCTCAGTCATCCAGTCGGGTTTTCAAACACTATACATCTTCCAACACCAGATGTACAATGTAGTCCAGTGGGTGTAACGTGACATTCCTGGGTCTGAATACTAAGGTAACAATTCCCCTGCCTGCTGTTGCTGCTGCTTGGCTCGGCCTGCAGCAGGGAAGACCCCCTATGCTGTCTTTCCCTTTGATATGAGACTGGGCAGTTTGCCGGAAGACAATTGCTGAAGAAAGGAAATGAGAAAGCCCAGAGCAGACAGTAGAAGTCTAGCAGGGATACCAGAGAGGAGACAGACTGACCGATTCTTCTCAAACCTCCCCAGAGCAGCGGTTAAAATAGAAAGAAAGGGGCCACGGATGAGGGGCTGGATTTCTGCAGCTCTCTGATGCCGGGCCAGCATGCGTCCATGTGCACATGCATGTTTAAAAACTCCACTCCACAGTAATGCATACATGTAGTGAGTTGGTCAGTGTCAGTGTGTGTGTGTGTGTGTGTGTGTGTGTGTGTGTGTGTGTGTGTGTGTGTGTGTACAAGTGTGTACGTGTGTGTGTGTGAGAGAGAGAGAGAGAGAGAGAGAGAGAGAAAAGCCTCCAGGGGGATTTCCTCTGAAAGGGAAAGCTTTTCTCCTCCCCCTCACCAGCAGTCTCTCCTTCCCTCCCTCCTTCTCTCTCTCTCTCTCTCTCTCTCACTTTAAACTTCTCTAAACACACAGAGACCTGAAGAAAGAGTAAGAGGAGCAACAGGCAGCTCCACTATTTTCCTTTATCAGCACTCATACTTGCGGAGAGCCTATCAAAGTATTTTGTGACTTCAGTCAGATTTGGACCGAGACAACTCCCTGTCATGTGGATGTACTTCCAGAGTGTCTTTTGTGTTGATGCTCTAAACATGGCACGTCTCTCAGCCCGGAGCCCAGGGACGCTGTCTTGTGAGGAGTATCACGACCAAAAATGATAAAACTTATCGCCTGCTAGAGGAGAAACTCCCATGAAGATGGTAATGTAACTTTCTCCTTGTGTATCATTCTTGTCTTTGTTTAAAAAATGTGACCTGTGAAAGTTTATCTCTGGTGTGTGAATGACTTTGTGGATATGCCGTGGCTTTGTTTACACCCAGAAAAGTTTGCTTTAGCTGCTGCAGCGCTGATTCTTTTGTCAAAGAAAGGCAAAGCTTGGGTACAAACTTGTGTTATCCTGAGCCTGGTTAGTAGGACGGCTTCACATCCTCAGCCTAAGGCATCTCAAGCCTCTTAACACTCACAAAGAGTGGCACGTTGTTGAGCTTCCTTAAGTCCCTTTGATTAGGATTTAATAGATGCAGATGGAACACATTCTTCAGTGAGTGAGAGAACAGTTGGGTGTATACATGATTTTGGCTGCTTTTGTTGAAACAATATAATGTGTTTATATGCAATGTTTTGCTCTATAAAGAGTTCAAACCACAGAGGATGAGACTAATCCTGGTCAAAACAGACACTAATTAATGACTGCAATAAAACCGCAAGACTATATAGATGCGTTTGATGGCTTTCAAAGGTGGATGTGGCTTCTTTGGGAAAATAGATGAAAATGTTGAACAAAACACAATAAAATGGGACATATTCAGCACAGTACTTGTGGCATTTCTTTATATGGGAAGCCTGTCAGACCTGTAACATCTGTCCAAGCATGCCAGATAAATTATAGCTTTATAGAGAGCAGCAAGGAAGAGCGCAGTGAAGATTTGGCTGCTAATCATGGCTACCGCTGTATTTTGTCCTCCCTTGTTTGACCAGCTTTTGCAGCTGTTTGCTTCAGTTATTTCATGACTGATGTCGTGCTGCATGACCACCCTGCAACTTATAGTCCTGTAGGAATTAATGCTTGATTGCACTATACCGTACACAATCAGGGGCCTCTATCTCGGGTAAACACTCAGAAATAACACAAAAATCCTAACTGTGCTGTGCTGGTGCGTATTGTATTTGCTCTTGGTTACTGTGTGACAAGGACAAGCAGGAGTTCACCGGCAAGGTCAAACATTTTCTTCTTACAGCGCTGTATAAACCTGCTGCTGCAGCACCGACTGTTGAGGTATTCAAAGTTTATTCAAAGAGAATGCAAATCAACACAGCTAGTGCGAGAGTTCCCCCAGCTTGATGTGCGTTTATGAGTGCAACAGACTTTTTTCGATAAAGAATGATTCAGTTTTACATGTTGGATGTCTTCAACCATAAGAAGAGGACAGGTCTTTTTTTTTTCAGTTTTGGAAGTCAAGCAATGAAAAAACATGAACATTATCACAAGTAATGGGGTTGATATGGCTGATGTGTTGGCCAGCAGCAATGTTATGCTCCAAAACCAAGGAGAATATCTGAAGTTGTTAAATGCTCAGCAGTTTTCATGTTTAATGGAGTGAATGCAATGTTGCCCACTTTATATCAGCTGCACAAAAGGAGTTTTTGGCAGTTTGAAACATTTCTTCTTGTTAGAAAGTCAAATGGAATTGAAAGAGCACACCAAGTTTTTGGAAAATATGCTTAGTTGCATATTGTCACCTTCTCAAAAAAATGGCCAGAGTCCTTTTTTTCAAGTTTTTCAGAAAATACAAAAGTACTGGAGGGGGCGGCATGGCTCAAAGGTAGAGTGGCCGTCAAGCAACCAAAGGGTCGCTGGTTCGATCCTCACTTCCTCTGGTGACCGTGTCCAAGTGTCCTTGAGCAAGATACCAAACCCCTAATTGCTCCTGATGGCCCTGTGATGGACTGGCGACCCATCCAGGGTGAACCCCGCCTCTCACCCAAAGTCAGCTGGGATAGGCTCCAGCCCCTCCACGACCCTTAACAGATAAGTGGTATAGAACATGGATGGATGGACAAAAAAAATTGGACAAAACATCATAAGGAGTTGATTTGGACAAAAGCATTGTCAAAAAGTGACAATTATTTTAAGAAGCTGACGATGTAGAAGATCGACACCCTTCTTTCCTTTGTGTGTGTATGAGCTGTGTTCTCTTAACATTTTTTAATCTTTAATTAAACTAATACAATTTAATAGAACATCTTGACAAAATAATCATAATTAAAGTCTGTTTTTTTGAATTGTAACTTTGTCCCCTGAAAACACGATCCTGCGACTGTTGGTGGTGACGAGAGTGAAGTCAACAGCCGAAGCATGGAAAAACAACAGGAGTGACGGTGTTGCTCTCTGGGTTCATCAGAACAAGCAGCTCTTCAAAAGCGCTCGGTGCCAGGTGCCTTATCCTTTGTCGTTGTGTAATAATCACACTGACATTTCCGTATCATCAGTCAGTTGACAGATTAACCTCGGTCACAGCAGGGAGGCACATAACAAGAGAGAGTGTGTGTGCGCGCGCACTTACACTTTAATCTATTAGCCATCCACAGAACTGTGGATGTGAGTGAGAGAATCTCTATTTTGATTGGCTGACGGGAGATGTTCTTCAGGGTCACAGCTGGCCGTCTCTCCCTCAGCAGCTCTGGGATGGTCATCAGTAGCTCCCTCACCTGCCAGGAACAAATCAGCACGTCTCTCCCTGACAAATAATACTTCCTTCCCACTGCTGCTGTACTTGATTTAGAAAAAATTCCTGCAGAGGGAGAGAAAATCTATGCAAAACACTGTGGTGTGTTTTTGATTGAAAATATGTTTAACTGCCTTGTGTGCGACTCCGTGAGCTAATTTATTTCACTTTAGTTTCACTCAGCGAAGCCAAGTTATGAAAGTTGTCATAAAGCTGTATTTTCAGCGTGTTTATTATCTCTGTATCCCAAAAGTGGGTCAAACTCCTGAGCGGCTGTGTGCTGCAGTGCGTTTTCAAAACAGATCCGTTCCCAAGTGTTTAGAGGAAACGTATGTGGAGCTGTCGGCTCTCTGTGAGTCAGTTTTCATCGTGAATTGTGTCTCGAAAGAAAGACAATCCACTTCCTTCCCAGGCAGACGGTGCTTGAGATTTGCTGTTTTTGTTGTTGTTGTTGTTGTTGTTTTTTGTGGCATCCTCTGGTAGGATGACAGTTGAGATGACACGTCGCCCTGCAGAATAAGTTGCAGCTTGCATTTAAACTTGAAACCAGCTGAGCAACTTCAGTCAAATCTGTGAAGCGGAGCATGAGATTGCAGGTTGTTTGCCAAAAAGAGGGATTTAAAGTTCCAAACATATATGAAGGTTTGGTCATGGGTTTAAAACTATAAATACATAATCTACCACTGATATTGTCTCTCATGCCTCGTTCCAAACACTGAGGTTCAGCACACTCCTCCGATATAATCTCACATGCTGAAGAATAACTGCATTCCTTGTATCAGGCTTAATGGATTTCTGGAGGCTTTGTGTTACGGTATTTCAATTTCTTGGCCATCGGATTGAACTATGGGAATGATTATGTTGTGTTGCTGTTTCCAAAAACAAAGTCTTCAGAACAGTGTTCCTGAAATTCCCAGAATGACAGCTTTGGGAAACACGCTTTCAGTGTTAAGTGGTAACAGATATCAATCGAGGGAAACAATGCTCAAGAAAGTAAAAATAGAAGAGCAGTTGGACAGCTAGTCTATGTCATAATTTCTGAGAAATGCGTGAAAATGAGCGCTAAAAGGAACGCTGACAGGCGACTGTTCAGAATGAGTCTACTAAAACGGACAAGGTGGTGTGTTCAACATGGCTAGTATCAACACTGAGGAACAATCAAAGACATCTGTGCAGTCTCACATAGGCCGTCACTTCATGTCGTTTTCTCCGCCGTGTAAAAATTAGAAATAAATTGACTTCCACCAGTTTCGCACAATCACAGGTCCTCTAGTTTCCATCATATTCTGTTGAAATCTACACAGCTTGTGACATTCATACTCTGCAATTTCCAGCCAGAGTGTCGTAACGGCAGTAAAGCTGTGGGACACTTATTATTGTCTTAATAAGTGTGATGCGGGACGGAGGGACATGAAGAGGGACACCTGGTAGAAAGCGCTGTGCTCTGTTTTTCTCAATGGTTTTGTTGTTGTTGGGGTTTTTTTTGCTCAGTTTGCTATTGAACTCCAAACTATTTCCTCTTTTCTGGCTGTATTGGAGCAATTGTGGGCTAAGTCTTTCCCAGCAGGCATCAATTATCTATTTCTTATTCTACACAAGCAGTTACTGGTGCTGGCTGACAGTTTTGAGAAGGCAAGAGGTTGGGCATCGTACATGCACGATCCTTCAGGCTACCGTTTTCTGAGGTTTTCTGACCGCTAGAGGTCTAAATCCAAGATGCTGGACCTTTATGAAAAAAATAAATAAAAATGAGTGCATCTTCCCTGTGCATCAGATTTGTTCCAAATTATATTTGGCCCGGTAGTTTTTGTGCGATGTCTCCTGGACAGATTTAACATAACAAAATCATGTCATTTATTAAAAAGGTTTTATTGTATCTAAAGACTTTTTCAACACAACATTTTTATTTTTAATTTCTGATTTCTTTAATTCTGTACCTGACGACATTAGAAATGCCACTCACATTATGCAGTATTTCCACAGAGTCTGACCCTCTGGTTGCACACGTTGGAAAAGAGAAATCCAAGCCTCCTCTGTGTCTTTCACAACAACAAAACAGTTCTACCCTCAAACCTATTAAATCTTACAGTCGATAAAATGTGGTTATCAAGGAGGGAAGCTGTTACTCTGGATTTATGCTGGATTCTGGTCAACTTAGTTCATTGTCCTGCAGGATAGTAGAAGCCAAATAGTTTCAGCATGACTGTCTGCAACATACTGTATGTTGTGAGGCTCCCAGATGTTAAAAGCTAAATGTATTTAGCCTAATACAGATCCAGGGTCAGTCACTTAGACACATACTGAGAAACTGGACAGCTTTCTGTTGCTTATTCATTTTACAAACATAGTTTCAGTACTTTGGAAAAGGAAAAAAAGAATATAGGAGCCAGATCGAAGGGGTTAGAGTAAACTCACATTGTGTTTACTCTTGGCATCAGAGACTAAGAGAACAAAAAAACAAGGGAGTTTTGTCTTTCGAGGGGCCTTTTATTGGTTGGAAGGATTTAAGAGAGCTTCGACGAATGGAGTTTAACAAGAGTGGATCACACACAAAAGACAAAGCTGTCTCTAAACAGGAGAGATGGTGACTCTGTACGAGGAGGAAAGACGTAGGAGATGGAGTTTACATGTTTATATAATCATGATATGACTAAGACTGGGATCATAATGATGCTCCACGACCAAACAAACTGACATTTTTGGGTTACGTGTGAATTTTTTAAACCACAATTGAGGAGAAACGAAGAGGCGATATGTAAATGGACGGATTTGTCTTGACATCTTCCTGCTTTGATCTTTTCTTTTTTTAGGGGGTTTCATTTGTCATCAGCACTTTGCGGCCGTGCCCTAATTGTCTGTTGTTACGACTGAGTTGTTGTCATCTGAGGCTTTTAGAAGTATCTGCGCGTCCGTACATGCAGAGTTCAGCATTTACTGGCGGGTCTTAACTCACCTGTCACCACTGATTATGTTTTGGCTTTAGCCTGGAGGTGGAGTCCATGTCTTACCAGGATTTCAGAAAAATGTGATGATATCAGCAAATGAAGAGCTGTGGACTTTTAGTTAATCTTCTTTACAATGACACAGTGGTCAGTTTACATCGCTAGTCTTTTGACCCTTTTGCTGATGACAGAGATAGAACCTGTTTATACTGAGGCTTAAATGTGACTTTCTTTCACCAAAGCCTGAGGCAATGTAGAGAAAGAAAACTGCAAAAAGTCCCACACTAGCATGCCTATTCAACTCAAACAATGATCTTTGTTGGAGACTGAATCTCTTTCCAAGCTGAATCAAGAGCTATAGTGGGCAGACAGGGAATCCCCTTGTGGTGAATGGGTAAGAGGAGGCGGCTGTGGAATGCGCTCATCTGCTGGACATTGATCAAACTCATCGTTCCCTGCAAGATAAGAGGTCAGGATTGAAGTATGATGTAACGTCCCACTCTGGATATTTGTGGGAGTAAAGCACTGGAATGAAAGTCTATAGCAACTCTTTGTCTTGCAATAAAAAGAGATGCCATACAGCGATATGCAGGGACTGCCAGCCAACTCTGTCGTGGGAGGAAATGTCATCAAAAGAGACATAGTGTTACAGTCCCCTCTGGTTTTTGAGTTCAACTCTTGGACCCTTGTTTTGATGTTCTTTTGAGTTTGGACTTTTCAGTCTTGTTACCCTGCCTTCTGTTTGAAGTATGTTTCGTGTAGCTCCTGTTTTATTTTGAAATTCTCTTCCCTCCTGTGTCTGTATTTGCTCTTCTTCCTTTCTTTTTCAGTCTCCCCCATCCAAAGTGATCACTTATCTTGTTATGGTCCTCACTGGCCACATTCCTGTTCCCAGTGTTTCTCATCCAATCAGCTCCTTGCCTTCCCTCATGTTGAACATGTATGTTCAGTCTGGATTGGAATTTTAGTTCCTTAATTCTTGTCTGCCAGCGCAAGTTTTTGGACTTGCATCCACACCGCAAAACACATAAATAACAGCAGAGAAAAAAAAGACACCTGAGGTATTCTCATGAAAAATTAGTATGATATGTTTCGAAAAGCTGGACAGAATTTTACGTGCATATTTCTATGAGTGTCCAGCTACAGCACACGCGCGATTAATGGACCCGAGCAAACCCCTACAACCTCAAGCAAATTCCCGTTCTCAGTGGAAAATACCATATTTTAACAATAGTTAGCAGCTAGTTAGCCTAAGGAGGATAAAAAAAGACGTCTAGGTTAGGGTTAGGGAAAGATCACGGTTCAGAATAAAAAAAAACATTGAGTACAAACAGCTGTAAATCCTCCAATGTCTCAGCCTTGGCTCGCCATTATGTGTTGAACTATTGTGCATTATGTGTCATTTCAAGTATAAGCTCTCAGCTGACTGAAACCGTCCAAGGTCAACAACGCAATATTTACTCATTTGAATGTGATCATAGTTGGAAATCAGAAAAGGCTTTTCTATCGTTTCACCTGCACTTGCACCGTAGGAACATGAAACCCAGAAACAGTGTCTGGACGTCATTGTTTGGCAAATTAATGAGGTAGAACGGCTGCATTCACGTGGAAAAGCAGGTGAATAAATTCACTCTCTTTGTAACAGTGTTCTTCTTTCTGCTTGGAATCACAGCTCCACTTTCTGATAGCTGTGATTTGTTACACTGATGATTCATCTTTTTTAGAGTTCAACTCAGATCCGTCCTTGACTTCCGTCAAAGGATGATTGCATGAAAAGATCACTTTACTTTTCACTAGGGCCAGGGGATTCAGTACTGCTCAGAAGAGGGATGTGACATAGTCAGAGCACAAAACCTACAGAGTAGAACTTTGAGTCTTGGTCTCGGTTGCAAAACATTTGTATGTTTTTGCTGTTTTCCCCATGTTTTTATAGTGAATGCTTGGAGGTTTGCTTTGCCACTGCAGAAAGGTGTTGTTCCAAGTTCTTTCTCCTCACCCAACATGTCTCACTAACTGAATTGTGTAAGCACTCTCTACTACAAATGACTTCAGTCAGCATTCTGTCATTATGATTCATGTGATTAACACTCGCCTTTCAGGAGACTATTTTGCCCCTGAAGAGTGGTTTCTTACTGAATGTTTCACACATGTGAGACAGAAGAAGACAATAGCAGCAGCAACCATCCCTGACCCTACCCCTCATTCATTCGGCTGACCAGCCTGTCTGAGCCGGGGTCCAGCCGAGCCTTAGGGAGGGTCTCACTCATATGATTCACTAGACAAACCACCCACGGAGGGCTCCAGTCAAGGGAAACGCCTCAGGGTCTTTTGTTTTTAGAAGAATCTTACCCACACAAAAAGAATCTACATGTGCAATTGAGTGTTGGGAAAAGTTATGGCAGGAATGCATGAACGTTTCAGTTCCATTTTACTGGAATTATTCAAATTAGTGACAGAACACTTGCCAACCACTCTGATTGTTCTAAAACTTGCTCACTGGAAATTTCCCAGAATGATGCAGTGCATTCACAGAGTGTTTTTAGATCTTACCTCTGGTTCACAGTTAACTTTGACAGGTACAGTAGAGCCCGACGTTCCGGTGCTGCAGTCAGTCGGCAGCAGCTGCGATGCATTACCAGTCGAGACCGAGCCTCTGAGGTATTTAGTTCTCCGTTTCCTAATCTATTGTGACAGATGTGCTCAATCTGAACTAGGAGGAATTCTTTACTACTGAGGACACGCAGCGTCTCCAACTGATACAAAGACATCAACTGATTTTCAGAAAACTCATTTCACCGGTCCTGTACTTCAGGCTTGAAAACCACAACATATCTACATGAAAAAAAGCCAAATTCAATAGCAGGCTGCTTTAATGATTCATGAACAACAGTTGAAACTTAAGGTGCTTTGTTTTCATGAATGTCCGTGCTTCTAACACAAGCATCTGTCAGCCAGCGTGAACCAGTGTGAGGTCTTTGAAGCTGCTACACTTGTGTTTACCCTGAGTCAGTCTCTGGTCTGGGTTAGGCCATCAAGCTAAATGAGGAAGGGGCTAAAAACAGACTCCTTTGTGGGTCTGGGAGATCAACACAGCAGAGTACTGTGAACTGATTGTATGAATAACATGCCTGGCCTGCTGCGGTCAGTGGTAAAGACCTGTTCAGATCCCAAACTGTCAAGAGCCAAGTCTTGATTTTCACCTGCCAGCTCCACATACCAGCTCAAGACCACTAGCTGGCAACATGTGAATCAAAGAAAAAATTGTAAATTTCAGACGCTGTACAGGTGCAATATCAAAGTAGGAAGGCATGCCAAGCAGCATCTGTAGAAAAAAATAGCGCAACGAAAAGGTCAGCTGAGCCAGTTGAAGTGCAAGCCAGTTGTACTGTAACACCAGGAGAGACGCCACTGACGCTCTCCCAGCATGCAGCCTGAACACAAATGCAACCTGAACGTTAACGTAAATGATCTGCATTTCCACGGCAAAGTCTAAAAACACCAGTGTCATAAGAAGAGCAGAACAACCACTCTATACCCTGCAGCTGGTGAGGCTCAGTGAGTGAAAGGAAAATATACAAGATTCGATCTTTTGTTGTCAAAAGGCATGAAACAGAATTGCAAAATGTACGCGGTTGAGTTAGAAAGTAGTTAAGAGATAAATTATGATTGTTTGAGGGATTTTAAATTGAACCCAAAAGTTTTGTGGGGAGATGCTGTAATCACATGATTTAGTTCCAGTAATTCTCATGAATTTGCACGCTATGATAGCGAACTCAGTATCCCGGAGGTGGTACTTCAGAGCTTTCCTCCAGGTTGGCGGGAATGCCTCAACGTTTCCTTCAAAGAACTCGTGACAGAGGACGAGATTAGACTCGACTTTTGTTGAGTTTAGCACATGTATGTCATTCTGTCCCAGATGGTACGGAACTATCCCTTCTAAATGTATTATTTCCATCTGATGCACAAATGCCTGCCTTGTAAGTTATTGTCTTGTTATTGTGACGATAGAAAGCCGACGTATTTGCAGTACTCATCGGGTCATAAAAATGCTCCGCTTTTTTCTGCAATTTGTTGATGTGTCACAAAGCAGCATCTACATGCGGTTGAAGGGCGAGCATGTGTCCTCACTGGCATTGTAAATGGAACTGTACTCCGTTTTTCTCCATTCTCTGGTTCTTGTCGATTTGAATAAGATCAGACGCTGACCCTGGTCTGCTACAGTGCACCACTTTAATGGATCCTGGCCAGACATGAAACAAGTTGCACATCCAGGCAGGACAGACTTAATCATCTCCAGATTCAGTTCAAAAAAACGGCTTTACGTTGTTCCTGCTCAAACAAAGCTCTCTTCATCCTCGAGTGGATTGATTTAGATCTCAGCGGACTTGTAGTGCTGTAGGTTTTAGTTTGTTTGACTGTAATCACATTTCTTCTTTTGTTCTCGACTCTGAAACCAGAAATGTATGCATTCCATCCCAGGACAGGCGGGGTTACCAGGCCAAGATAAATACCTATCCTGTCTTGTTGCAGACACAGACCGTTTTTTCTGGGCCATGTGCCTTCTTCAAATAAATCAGGGTTATAGCAATATAAAATGTCCATATCATACGCAAAGGGCTAATTTATTATGAAGCCACGGACTCCTCACGGAAACCAAAGACTGTGAACACATGATTCTCATCATCCCTTAATAATAGGTGCTAGAGGAAAGCACATACAAGATGATGTGATGCCATCGGATCTATCATCTTACCAAATTTCAGCAGAAAAAACAGGCAAACCAAAATCGATGACCTCCGTTGTTTATTATCGCTGTGGCAGAGGCAGTAATGAGATGGGTCCTGAGTGTAAATCTAATATCCATGAATGCAGCACAAACCTGATCGCACGGACCTCCATTTATTTTCTCCTCCAGAACCCAGAATCTCTGGACTCGTCCATCCAGAGCGCCCTCTCGGCCCTCTTCCCACCTTTCGAGGCCACGGCGCCCATCGTCCTCAGCCAGCTGTTTCGCACCATTGAGGAACGTTACCACGGTGACGCCTTACAATGCCTGCTGGACTTCCTCATCCCGTCCAAACACCTGCTGGAAAGTGTCCAACAGGCGGCGTGTGTAAGTATCAATACTGTTATTACTTCTCTCCCCATCTGAATGTACTGCATTTACACACATTGAAAATATCAAAGATGCACAAGTATTTCAGTGGGAGTATCCAAGTGTTTTGATGACTTCTAAAATACTGAGCTTAATGAGAGCTGTACATTTAATCTTTTCAGCGAATGTATTCATGAATCATGTGGCATTTAAATAAAAGGCAAATATTTCTGTACGTGGATGCTGTTTCACATTGAAACCAGATGAGCTAGAACATTCTTTCATGTTTGATTTTGACGGAACTCAAATTACAGCATGTTTGCATCAGACCTACTCCCTGTCCAGTCTCAACAGTTTCATTTTCTTTGGGAAAATATCAACATTGTCTCCCTCCCCACACTAACACTGTTTCCCAAAGACTGGCTGTTTTCCCAGTAATTCATCAACAAGCTCTTAATGTGCTCCTGACCAAAGATGTAATTACTCGTTACCACCAGAGCATGCGTGTTACTTACGATTAGTCGCTATGACTGATCTGCCCCAAAACAGTACTGGTTCTTCCTTGGTCTATACCACACCTCTTTACCATGTTTGGTTAAAGTCAACCCTGTAGTTTGTGTGTAATCCTGCTGACAGATAAACAGACAAACGCCACTGAAAACGCGACCTCTCTGGTGGAGGTAATTAACTGGAGGAAATTGTTCGACCAGTGTTTGTGTAGTGAAACAAAAACAGTCCCCTCAGTGTTTGTGCTCTTTCAGCACAGCTGGTCAGGAATACATAGAAATGTAATATGTGCCTTAAATGTCCCAAGTGGGAAATTATACAATTCTGATGATTTTTTATTCAGTTGAGTATCTGTGATGGAGTAGAGCGCATTAGAAGACAGCAACACTCAAGCTGAGCTCTTGTGTTTACAGGCTGGATACTCTGATGTGGTTTTCCGCTGCGAGGGCTGGCCTCTTTGTCTCCATGACAAAACCGTCATCCAGTTAGCTCCGGTGAATCCGCTTCTGCTGCGTCCTGGTGACTTCTATCTCCAGGTGGAACCTTTTGGTGACCAAGCGGCTCGTATCGTCCTCAAAAGTCTTCTAGAAGAGGGATGTCGAGAAGTGGAGGAGACCCCGATCCCTGAGACTTCCTACCCCTGCATCTTCACTGAAGACTGGCTGCAGGAGGTCAATGAGGGACGCCATGGGACTCCCTTGTCGCGTTGTTTGCTTTGCACTGATCACGGCGTAATCAAGTTGCCGTGGGCTGACATAGCCATCCCAGAGTTTTTGGACAAACCTAAGGTCCTGCCCTCATATCAGGAAGCTCCTCCTGAGCCAAAGCTAATCTCAGTTCCCTCCCGTTTTAATTCCTCCACCCTCCCGCTGCAGGCAATGATTCTTCCTCCAAACGACAGGATGTCGGCATCTTTGAGACCTGTGGATTCCTCCTCCAAACTTGTCAAAGTGGAACATGATAAACGAATCCCCAAATCGTTCTCCAAACCTTTAATTAAACCTGTGGGCTGGGTGTCACCCAACACCTGGGACAGTCGTAATTATCCAGAGACAGAGGGTGACTATGTGGACCTGGTGGATATTGCTAAAGGGAAGGAGGACAGCTTTCTATGTTCGCCCAACTTTTTGAAACCTGCCAGACCACCTCCAGGTGTACCGCTTGGGAATAATGTTTTCTATGAACGCACCCTCCAGTATGCAGAGGAGCCTTGTGCACCCTGCAGCCAGAAGAAAATGGGGCATGAGCCCACGGAGCAAGACTTAAAGTGCCGGTACAGAGACTCATACCTGGCAGCACTGAGAAACCCAGTCACCTTTGAGAAAGGGAGCGTAGATCTCCTGGCGGCATTAGAGGAGGTCAGCCTTTGTGAAGATTTGGAATTAAAATCCAAGGGTACATTTGAAGCTCAAAGAAACGAACCTGGAACATTTTGTAACTTTTGCAAAGACCCAATGACAAATAAACACTGCTGTGAAGCAGCACCAGAGATCTCTCGTCTCAAAGACCCTCCCACAACTTCTGAATCAGAGGACACGATGAGGGACCCTGCCACGGTTTTGAAATCCATCCCTGGTTTAAGCTACAGTCATAAAGTTCACACAAAACTTCTTTCCCATCATTTAGAACACAATGTTAGCATGCGTCCGGAGACCTGTGATGAAAGAGACACAAAACCACAGCAGAGGGTGGACGTGGTGAAACCGTCAGGGAAACACAAAGTCAAAATGAGGTCTCTTTCCACTGTGTCAGAGACTCCTAAAGGGAGTCCTCTTCTCTATAAACTCAATAACAGGAGCCACAGTGACATTTGCCCCGAAACAATTAGCAGCATCATGCAGAGTAAGAAAGCTGAGCTTCTGGATCAGGTGACACCAAAGTTGGAGAGATGGAAGTCTCCTAAAAAAGGTAAGTTGGAAGAACACAAATTTACATAATTATTGTTGCACACGCGTTTGTTTGGCCTGCAGCGTTTCACACCAAACTGACCGACTGAAACTCGATCAGGTTCTTCAGAGAATGTTTTCCACTGAAGGGGTCACAGTTCATAAAGGCCCTTCAGAATAAAAGTTCAAAAGTTAAGTATGATATTCCTCATGGGAATCCCCCCCGCTGTCTGGGGTCTTTGACAGTATCACTGCAGTCACGTCATTCTTATTAGAGCGAGAGAGAGAGAAAGCGGAAATAGTAGGCTGCACCCCGTGGAAAAGAGAGGTCCTGAACCCACTGGGTAAAAAGAAAGACGAGAGAATTCCTTTAATGTTGAGAGACAGCAAAACATGAAAGAAGGAGGTTTCTGTTGCATGCACCCTTGACTGGAGACATGCTTGTCATGGACTATTAAAGTGGCAAAGAGAGAGAGAACAGACAAGTCTTTGTTGGGTCTAAGGGGAGTCCAATTAGGATGTCTGGATTAAAAAAACAGACAACTGCAGTGTTTTCTTCCAGAGAGCATGTCCAGTGTGTAGAAGCACTACACAGCTACTCAGCCGGGTAGAGGGGCTTGATAGAAGGCTGTCAAGAATTGTGGCTGAATCAATATTGTTGGTCAAGTGCAAAGGTTGCTGGATAGCATATAAAGTTGGTGTGACAAGAAGTAGGAAACACAATCTGTTAAGAGGATATCAGGCTGGGGTTTCTCTCTTTGGGGAAACAAGTATTTTTGTGTTTACTGACAGATTCCCAGTTATGCAGGAGTGAAACTCCTTCCACCGCGGATGGACCAGTGTCCAGGCTCCAGAAAATAGACAAGCCGTCCTCTCATCTCGCCTCTGCCAGTGCCGATCCTCCACAAAACCAGGAATCCAGTCTCAGGAGCATCAGTGGCCTTCTTGAACTGGGCTTCATTTGTTTACCAGGTACTTTACACTAATGATTCCGACATCTGCAGTTTGTCATGAGGAGGTTCTTAAATCATGAATATTTCCTGTGCACATATTGGAATGGGCTTCATTTTTATGAAAGGTGTTGACTTGTGACATACTCGTTATATAAATCCCATCAGCCATTTCAATGAAAGAATGTCCATTTAAAAAGCCTTGTAGATCTTGGTAACTCAGAAACTTTGATCAAGGCAAAAGTGCAGCATCTCTCCTGTGGTGTTACCCTTGAGGGTGAGACAATCTTCCTCTCTGTCCCCCTGCAGGAAGCAGGGACAGGACCGGCAGGGCAGTGGTGGAGGTTCACTGTGACAGGAAGGAGTGGACGTCTCCTTTGGTTTCAGCCCAGACTCTCTGCGAGTTACTGCTCTACCTCCACTCCATACCCAGGTACTGCAAACACTGTTATTGAGATCTGCTAAAAGTGTGAAGGAACATTTGTGTGTTAGTCTCAATCAGTCTGAAAGCTTCAAATGTGGAGCTGGAAATGGCCGGGGGGGGGGGGGGGGGGGGGGCTGTGGGCGGTGTGGGATCAAGACGTGAGTTTGTTTCTGTTTGATAAGGAAAATGGAACTGGAAAAAGAAAAAGAAAATTAGATAACAGTTGTAGGGGAGGAATAAGATCAAAAATGTGTAGTAAATAAGAGTCCTAATAATGACATTTAATTTAGGGGGGAGGAGGAAAAACAACAATTGCTGGTCAAAGTGAAACAAGAGAGAAGAGACATGAAGAGGAAAAGATCGATAGATGACGCTTTTGAACAGTTGAGATAAGAATATGATTGAATGAAAAAAGAAAGATGGTTAAAATCAATTAGAAATAAGGCATAATTAAATTAGATAAGTTAATTAAATTAGATCAAATCAGATGATGTCAAATAAAGTTCTCCACTAGAAGAAAAGTATGGTTGTTGATTTATTGAGCCTGTTCTGTTGTGTGTAGTAAATCTGGTGACCACAAGATGGCAGTAGGATGTAAAGTTTATGCCCCACGCTTCCTTTGTTCCAAGTCGACCAAATTTATGAGGTGTATCCAGATTAAAGTATCCCTGAATCATCATTACTTGATTGTTAAACAGTATATTTTATATAGATTCCACACCCTTTGAGCTCAGTAACTTTGACCTCGTCTATCAACTCAATCCGAAAGGTTACCCAGTAAACACTTTTCCTGTTTTCTCTGAGATTAATTGTGCCTTTGAAGTTCAAAAGGCTGCTCCACCAGGTAGCTCGGCCTTCCTGCGTCCCCAGTAGAGATCCATACCACAACAGTCTCTAGCCAGGCGGGCTGCCAACTGTCTGGTATGCAGCGCCTTGCTAGAATTAGCAGTCATGTCTGATGTAGGCGAACCGACGGTAACCCGAGAAGAGGCCATTAAAGAGGAGTGTGTGAAAGCATTAAAGTGAGGAATGGGATGTGTGAAGAAGAGAGAGAGAGAGAGAGAGAATGTCAGAGAGTGCAAGATAACATCACGAACACTGGTTTGAGAAGTTGAATAATTAAAGCTCAAAAACATTTATCAACAGAGACCATAGTGATGAAGTGAACATCTTTCACTCTGTTTGTCAGGAAAGATGTTCGGGAGCTGGGAATGACTTTGGTCATCAATGCCAGGAAGAAGTCTCCTCCATCAGACCTCTACAAAGCTCTGCTGATGGCCCAGGTTAAAACAACGAACCTGCACCAGAATCTTCACCTTAAAATCACACGCAACAGCCACATATCATCAGATTCCAAGAAATACCCTTTAAATAACAAGGAGCAGAGTGGATGCAAGGATAAGCACACATTCATACATGCAAGTCTTACAAATCTTACATGGATTTCAAATATTTAAAAGTTGCTAGCACTGAACAAATGCACTAGGGGGAGCTATCGCCCTTTTGATCAGGTTCAAAAGAAGCTCGAAGAAACAGTTTCATGCGTGAAAAAAGTTAAAGCAGGATGAGAGTGCAACTGATGTTTTGATATTAGAAAATGCGTCTCATGTTTAAATTTTGAGAGTTGATATATTAATGATACATCAACTGACCCCCTGCTATAGGAACAAGCTCTCCATGCTGTCCACAGTGTTGTGATGCTGGCGGATAAAGACACATGTCCACGCCCAGAGAAGCAGCCTGGCCTGCAAGTGAGAAATGTATTCTTTTATTGCTCTGTGGAGATGAACGCTCCTCTTCCGCTTTGCCTGACCTTTGTGTTATTCTATAAGATGGACATGGTGACTTCTATGAAAGCCCTCTTCAAGACAGTGGAAGCTTCCCAGCTGACCTCTGACCTGGGCGGGACGTTCACGTACAGCCATTCAGACTGGCTTCAGTTCCATCAGGTACTGAATATCGTACACTATATTATACAGGCCTGCACAGCTGTGAGGCGGCGTCCCGCTGTCGTATTGATTAACGCTGGAGCTTCCTGGCTCTTTGAGCACAATTTACTGGAAATGATTCAAGATGGTCACACCAGCGCAAATCATTCAGCATTGGTTATTCTGTAAAGCCAAAAGCAGATTTGAACGGAATGAGGCTGCAGTAAGTCACAGGTGGAGAGTCGTATGAGAACGATCATTTCGATCATTTGGATAATAAACTACCGAGTGTCAGCAGGGCCTGACGTTTTACACTGGAAATGAATGCATTATTTCTCAGTACGCACCCCCTCAATGGAACAGATCCATCTTGGGCTCCTCCCCAGTTTTTGCATTCGCTTTGTTAACAAGATATGGTGTTATGGAGTTCATGTATCCAAATGATAGGTCAACACAGTCTAATTGAAAGGGCAAAAGATGAGTAGTTGTTTATTTTTTAAAAGGAAGTAAAACTTTCAGGTTATTTTTTGATACAGATTGTATTCACTAGATATACATACAGCATATATGATGTACATTTGATTGTATGAGGTTAAAGTGTGGCTTTCGCCCTCTCATCTTTGCATCGTGCAATTCAACATCTCGAGTCCTCTAAAACAAACCTAACCAGTGCTCCCTCCTAGAAATGTGCTACCTGTGAGATGCAGGGCATCAACTCAAGGTGGCACTGATGTGTCCCGGATGGTCTTAAAGTGATCTCACTGAAAATATGCGAATCTACCAGGACCTCCCTGCACCACACTGCATGAACTTTGTTAAATGGCACACAAATTCCGTGGATACTGTTTTTAACACATGAGGAAGTCTACAACAGGGGGCAAACATCAGACCATGCAGCAGGAGACCCGCTAATAACGCTGCACTCATAACATTCATGTTTTCTTTCATGTGTTTTTTTCCCCCCCTAAACATGGACTGTGTCGACACATCATAAAACATTATTTTCCAACAGTGAATGTCATTTCCAGAAGCCGTCGTCAGTGAATATATATATATGAATGAATATATATCTAAGAATATAAGATAACTTTTTTTCTGAACTGCAGAACTACATAAACCACCATTTTCATTTGTGCACAAACATCGGCAGTGTTTCAGCGTGTTTTGGTGTTTCATCGGCGCTTGCATAGAATTTTAACAGATGTCGTACCACCAACACGTACCCCGGTGTTAAAAGGTTGTTTCTCTATTTTCAGAGACTGGTTTCTTTCATGACTGACCTGCAAGGCGCGGACAGTTTGTTGCAGAAGGCCATCAAGAGAGTGAATGAAAGCAAACTGTTGGACACTGCCCAGGTAAAATATAAAGTATAGTGTGATGTTGTGTGACACATTCTGGATGTGGCCATTAACCTCTAAGGTGCTGCTGTAGGAAGTCCAACGATGCATTCAGGAACAGAGAGCTTCAATGAAAGAGGTGCTGGAGGACACCCGATTGGTCACACTGCAAAGAGAAGGAGGAGCCGTACTGGCCAGGATGAGGAGGGAAGAGTTTAGATTCCCACAGTCCGAGGACTACAGGTATATAAATATATAGAAGATGTAATATTGTGCAACAACTTTACCGAGAACATGAAATGCTCCACATTACAGAATGATCTGACTGACTCGCAGAAGTCACAGTCAAAGCTGTGCTCCAGTCATCAATAGAACTGAAATTAATATCTTAAACAAATCCGCAGCTCGCCAAGGTCGAACTGAGACAAAAAAAAAAAGAGGCCTTGACATTTTGGATTGCATCGGCATACCACAATCGCCCCCCGGGACTTCTGTACCCACAAAAGGATAACACGCTGTGCTTCAAACCACATCAGCCTCGCTCAGTCGCTGTTACTGTCCCTCCAGAGCCAAGTCAACCCAAAGATTTTCAGGCTCTTTTGTAATCCAATACTTATTGTAAAACTGCATGCACCATAGGGGGGAAAAATGGGTATCAGCTCGTGCTTGTTGGACCACTGGGAAAGTCCCCAGTCGGTCAGATGGCCAGTCTACCCATGCAGCCAGCTGATTATGACATCATGTGGATATGAATAGGATTTACACTGCATGAAATTTGTTTTTTTTTTCAATAGTATAATATCACAATTACAATTCCTACAAGAGAAAGCAATTCCAAGTGGCAACTCATTTATAAGAGCAGAGGTTTAATGAACTGGCGCTCATTGCCATGGTTAAGTACTGCATAAATGACGCGGCCACCTGCAAAAAAAAATCCAAAAGCAAAAACCAACCTTGATATTCCGCAAATCCTACTCAACATGTACTTCATACTTCAACCTTCATTGGGTGCATCAATGTGTGCTTCTGTGCAGAGATGCTCTGGAATCAGTGACCAGCCTGTATAACCAGGTGGAGGAGAAGCTCCACACGCTAGTGATGAAATCCAACGAGTCACTTCAGCAGCTGGAATTCCTCTTCAGGCTCCGGGAAATGGAGGCTGAACTCAGCACGGTACAACCACCTCTAGAAATCTACAATCAACCATCTGAAATACATCAGACGGAGTGATGCAATGTTTGAGACTGACGTGATAAATGTTTGCCAACCAGCGTTTATATAAGTCTACATTTTAACTTGCAGGCTGGAAAATGGTTCAATACAGAAGGCGAACAGAGACTGAAGGACACTTACACAACAGAAGAAAACCTGGTGTGCGCTGAAAAGACCTTGCAGAAATTTAACGTTTTTCTGACTCAGGCTAAGGTAATTCCTCAATATAGTATTGTAGCGGTGATGTATTTTCCCCGCCAATCCGGGTTTTACAGTAGCATCACCATGGGTTCTTGAACAGGAAATCAAATGGGATTTTTACATTGGATTTTGGATTCTAGATGAAAACAAACTCTGTGGCAAATTGATGTTTATGAGATATACATGTTGTGCTCAGCAGGACACATGAACTTGATTTTGTTTCTAGTATAAATGCAATTGTTAGCAGTAAAACTCTAACATGAAGACATTTTCCCCTCCTGCATCACTTCTCTGTGACCCCAGAATGCAGAAAGAGTCAGCTACATATTTTAGCTTGAAGCTAATGGTCACTTATGGCTAACAATAACAGAAAAACAGCCCGAAAACATTGGTGCATACACTATCAAGTGGGTGGTCCGGTATAGTCCACATGTTCTTTATTCAGCCATGCTCAGTAATCAGTAATTCAGCCATATGCTGACGGAGTGAGTTGGTTCAAATGAATATGCTAGCTGGTCGCTCTCGATGCTGCTGTGAACCAGCACCTAACAGGAAGACCTACAGGTATAGTTTACCGATTTTTGGCTCAAATCAAAGTGGCTCTTAATTATCAAACATAAAGGTGAAGAAAGTAGTAATGGGTTATACCAGATTATGCTTTTGCAAGTTTGCAAATAATGTTTTTGGGCTGTTATGCTATTGTTTTGTTGCTGCCGTTGTTGATAGCATTCACTTGCCATTAGCTTTAAGCTAAATATACTAGCCTGGCTCTTTCTACATTTTGGAACCACAAAGAATTGATTCAATGGTGAATGAAGAAGATCTTTTGGGGCTCAAGACAGCCACTTGTTAGTGTAAACATTTTTTTGTTGAAGTATCTATATGAACTGGAAGTGAACTCATCTTGTGTATCTCTTTCCTGAATATTTCTCTTATCCTGCTCTTGTTGACAATATTTGAATGTGTGTAACAATCATGGTAAACAGTAGATAAAGGAGGTTGGAGGAGGGAGGAAATACAGTTTTAGCAACCTACATGTATCATTAATCACAGGAGAAACAGCTGTCCGCCTTGACCCTCGTGACGGAAGCAGAAAGCTTTGTGGCCACCAGTATCTCCAGTCCTGCGGTTGAAGTATTTGGGACACTAGTGAACACTTTCAAGTGTAAAGTGGATGACTTTATGTTGAGAGCAGAACAGCAGCACCAAGAACTGGACACACAAGTGCATGTGTACCGCTTCTGTGATCAGGTTTGTGTCTCCGTTGTCGTGTCATGTGTCCATGTGTTTTCTAATTTTTGTCTTTTAAATAGTTCTGACTTGTCTTGTGTCTGATCCTTTGTAAATATAAATTGGTAACTTTCTTCTGTCTGCAGGCGTCTTCCCTGGCCAAAGAATGCAGTCATTTTTTGGAGCAGGTAGAGCAGGGGTGTGACTTGGCTCAGGCCAGGCTAAGCACATTACAGATGTATGAGGAGAGATTAGGTGGGGAATTCTCCACCCTCCACTTCCATGCTCTGAAATCTAAGGCCTGCAATGTGAATTCAGGGGCCTCTGGGGTGATGAGAGTATGGAATGCAGCCTGGGTCCAGTGCCAAGAAGCTCGGAATCGTCTTGAAGAGATGCGCATGAAGAGTATAGGTGTTGATAAGAGCAGAAACAAATCGGCCACAGCTGCAATCACTCAAGGGGGAGCTGGAGGAATGGAGAAGAAAGAGAGGCTTGAAATGGGGGAGGCTGAATGCTCTCTGCAGCCAACCTCTCAGAACGAGGCAGCTGTTACCACAGAGAGCACAAGTGAATGTACCACTGCTGGAGTCTCTAACCACCCTTTAAATCCTATCTTTAAAGGAAAAGTAGAATCTAAACCTAAGAATGTAAAAACAACTCCACTGACTGAGTGTCATTCAGCAGCCAAATTGAGACTGAGAGAGCATCACAGTGAGGCAGATCTAAGGAGGGAAAGGGCTGATGATTTTCCATGGCACCAACCCTTGGGTCGCTCCCTCAGTGAGGGATCATGCGTGAGCTCTCATTTGACATTTGCCTCTGGCTTTTCGGCCTTGAATGTAAGACAAAAACATTGCCAGAGCAGTGTGAAGCCACTAGAACTAAACTTGAAGCTTGTCCAAAATCTGCCTACTTCCCATAACGAGAGTTTACACACGGGACACTTGAGCTGCAAGTCGAGAGGAGACAGTAATGAAGAGGGAGGCTGTCCCACTAAAGGATGCACCGTCTCCACCCAGAGCTTACTCACACCAACAGAAAACAATGGCAGCAATGTTCTGTAAGTACTGCCCCCTCCCCCTGTTGAAAACATAGCAAGACCCTATATGATATATTCATGTCTGGCCACTAATTAATCAATAATGCCATGAAGAGAAATGATTTACCAGATTCATGTCACTAATGAAAATCAGAACATGAGCCAGACCTCACCTGGGTTTGGTTTTGAGCTACAGTTATCATTTCTATCCTAAATGAACAGGAAACTGCGGAGGATCATGGAGGAGCTGCTGTCCACAGAGAGGGAGTATGTGAAGGCTCTGGGTTATGTCCGAGAGCACTACTTCCCTGAGCTGGAGAGAAGCGATGTTCCTCAGGACCTGAGGGGCCAGAGGGGGAGCGTCTTTGGTAACCTAGAAAAACTACATGACTTCCACCGCCATCATTTCCTGAAGGAGTTGGAGAGCTGCATGAATGAACCCTTCAGAGTTGGACGCTGCTTCCTACGACATGTGTGTGCCACTGGTATTTGTTTGAAGAGAATAAAAACAATGATTCGATCAGGTTTTAATGTTGACCACAATGTCTAATAACCTTTTATTCTAAATTAGAGCCCTGTAATGGTTCTGTGTACACTGTGTTAACCTACAGTTTCCCTCCAACCTGAGTGACTTTGATGATACAACCAGGTTTTAGTTGTTCAATGTTAAATAGTGGTTTCCTGCTTTGAACCAAAAGCATAATAATTCAGGATAATCAATCAGAACCATAAGCTCTTCCAGATGTGTCTCGACTACAAAAGAAATGTGTCTTTTAATGGCTTAAGTGTTGACATCACTGAACTGAATGTGTGTCAGCTGAAACCGCTGTAACGAGGTTTGGGTGTAGAACTACTTCATTTTAGGAGTAATAACCACAGCATATCCGGACTACAAGGTACCCAATTTTGATACCGAAAAGCACATTTGGGTAAGAGAGTAGAGAAATGTTAGAGAGAGAGAGAGAGCTCATGTGTTGTCACCCTGCAAATTGTTAAAGCCCAAATCACACACAGGCAAGGCACTGGCTTGTGGTAAGAGATCTCACGTGTACCCAAACTTGATGCAGACGGCACTTTTTTGCAATGTTTGTTTGCAAAATGCAAATTTTTCCATGATTACACATTGAACTTTTGGAAAAACCTGGTCCAACACAAAGCTGGAGCGCACAATCCATCATATTTGAGCCAGGGAGACAAAACAGCTGCAGCTAACATGCCTAGAAAATTACACATTTGGAGATTCTATTGGTACTGATGGCAGTTTAAATGTGGTCTGATGGTTATCTGTGACCCTCAACGTGTGTATGCATTGTCATTGGTAATGATATCTAATAGTATCTGTTTTTTTCTTTCTTTTCAGAAAGAGAGCTTTGCTTTGTATGCTCTTTACAGCAAGAACAAACCACAGTCTGATAGTCTTCTCATCAATCACGGACAGGCTTTCTTTAAGGTGAAAAGCATTTAATTTTCTCTTCATTCACTCCTCTCCTCCCTCAAAACGCTTTTATTTTCTTACAACAGAAATGATAACTGTGTATTTCAAGCAGCGGCTAAATAACTGGCCCTTACTAGCCAAACTTATTAGCTGCTAACTACGACTGATTTTTACCCAGGAACATTCACCATCTTATTTTTGCACGCTAATGCTAGAACTACAGGAGTAGTGGAGCTAAGGTGTGGGGTATTGGCTGATCCATTTTCCAAAGCAAAGTGCAGCACTGCCATTACCCATTAACATTAACCTGCCGCTCCATCCCCAGTTTCAACATCCTACTTTAACCAGACCAGTAAACATTACCAGTGCCACTGTGGGTTCACTGGCTGATCCGTCTCTGCTCCTTGTGCACCAGCAAAAGCAGCTGAAGCTCCAGGATCAAATGGACCTGTGGTCATACTTGCTGAAGCCCGTGCAGCGGATCAGTAAGTACGGTTTGCTGCTTCAAGACATGATGAGGGAATGTGGTCCAGGACAAGCCAGAGAGCTGACTGAGGTCAAGGCTGCCTTGGATGTGATCCAGTTCCAGCTCCGACATGGCAACAACCTTCTGGCCATGGACGCCATCCACCACTGTGATGTAAGGAAAGACTGTAGAGTTGGTTGTCTTTTGTGAACAACAAAATACCCAGCAAGAGAAAAATTATATTTTTCTCACCTCACTTGTAGGGAGTAGTATAAGATAAGATAATAAACCTTTATTCGTCCCTCAGTGGGGTAATTGGCAGATTGGTAGGTACTGCGAATTGTACACAGGTATAGCAGAGTATGTGCTATTATATGAGGGACATTTCATGGGTCAGTCTTGGGAAACACAGCTGGAAAATCTGCTGCCACAGGGAATGAGTAGGGAGACAATTACCGGCAAGATTATGAAATCTTTGAGTGGGAGACATTGTGAGGGATGTGGACTTCTTTTAATAATAAACTTTATCTTCGTTTTTGATTCATCAGGGATGGAATATGTGCAGGAATAAGTAAGAGTTATCTTTTCCATGGAATAGGGAGGGTTATGTTATCTAAAGTGGAAACAAAAGGGAAGAGAGGAAGTGGACCTGTTGGTCTCTCAGGTCCTTT
The DNA here is from genome assembly GCF_037954235.1 of Aulostomus chinensis. Taxonomy (NCBI): domain Eukaryota; kingdom Metazoa; phylum Chordata; class Actinopteri; order Syngnathiformes; family Aulostomidae; genus Aulostomus; species Aulostomus chinensis. The sequence continues at coordinate 14,489,604 of NC_141322.1, forward strand.
TACCCTCTCTGTTTACCCTGGAAATTGCTGCAGAGTTCATGAAGGAATTGGTTACTGCTTTTGAAGAACAGTGTTACTGTACATGAATGCTGACTGCACAACAATTGTGAACTCCTGTCGTCCATTACTGAGTCTTCCTTTTGTGTCCTGCAGGTTAACCTGAAGGAGCAGGGGCAGCTGATCCGCCAGGATGAATTCTTGGTGACATTCCGGAAGAAAAAATGTTCCCGCCACATTTTCCTCTTTCAAGAACTCATCCTCTTTAGCAAGACCAGGAAGACGGATGTAGGAAATGACACATATATCTACAAACAGTCATTCAAGGTATACACGCACACACACACACACACACACACACACACACACATACAGAAATGTCCGTGGGAGTCACTCGCCATCTGAATCTATGCAGCGTCAAAATTGCTCAATCAGCTGCTGTCATCAGGCTTTACAGACGAGTTGCTTCATGTTGTCTTTCTCAACATTCCTGTACGTGTTTATTCTACAGCTGTCAATTACAACACATTCATCATCTGAAACGAAATAGAGAAACGCTTTCACCATGGAATTCTCCATTTCATTCACAACAGGAGCAGCCATGACTAATATCCTTGAACGCTTGATTTGAATATGACATTGGAAGCAGTGTAATAATGTAAAATCCCGTGACCTTCACCATAGAAGAGGGTGCTGGCAGAGCGACCCTGATGGTACTACGTGCTATAAAATAGCTGCATTTGCATCAGGACAAAGCAAAAGCAGCTGCACAGTAAAACATTTGAGTTCCAGGGATAAGTCCTGTAGGGGCCAACCACAATATCGGTATATTATATTAAAATACACAAATTCCAGATGGTCTCCCTATCGTGGTTGTAAAGTTCATTCTTTGCTCACCAATTACATCATTGTGTTCTTATTGCCTTTCCAGCTCTTTTGCAGTGACGATGACATACTGCAGTATAAAATCATGCCACACATCCCAGCTCCAATCACTTCTGCTTGACTAATAAACTTAACTGGAACCATCTTCTGTGTGTGTGTGTGTGTGTGTGTGTGTGTGTGTGTGTGTGTGTGTGTGTGTGTGTGTGTGTGTGTTTAGACCTCAGACATAGGCATTACCCAAAACAGTGGTGACAGCGGCCTGTGTTTTGAGATTTGGTTCAGAAAGAGGAAAACACAAGATACTTATACACTCCAAGCAGGCAGCCGTGAGGTGAAAGATGCTTGGACCAAGGACCTGGAGCGAATCCTCTGGGAACAAGCAGTACACAACAGAGGTACAGGCACACACAAATGTGTGACACACATACACACACACGCACACACACACAAATTCAGGATGTATACTCCTGTAACAGACATCAAAACAAAATGCCTCATAACTGAAGCTGAAGTATTTTTTTTTTTTAGTTGAATAATTTCTTTTTTGCGTTGTAGAAGTCCGTATGCAAGAGAGAGTTTTCATGGGTATTGGAAATAAGCCTTTCATGGATATCCAGCCCAGTGAAGCAGCTATCAATGACAGGGCCGTAAACTATGTGCTGATTGGACGAGGTGAGTAAATACTGTCACGCAGGCTCCTTGAAGTCATGAACTATACTGAGTCGTTCAGGTGCAATTACTGTTTTCTTCCTAGTACAACCACTGTTTCATCTCTTAAATGTGCAATTTCAAATATCATACCACTGTTTTTTATATTTTGCTGCAATTTATATGTATGTATATATATATATGTATGTATATATATGTATGTATATATATATATGTATATATATGTATGTATATATATGTATGTATATATATATGTATATATATGTATGTATATATATATGTATATATATGTATGTGTATATATATATATATGTATATATATGTATGTGTATATATATGTATGTATATATATGTATGTATGTATATGTATGTATATATATGTATGTATGCATATATATGTGTGTGTGTATATATATGTGTGTATATATATATATATATATATATATATATATATATATATATATATATATATGTATATATCATTTTTTTCTTCTTAAATATTTCTATTTATCTCTTTTTTTATGCCCAGAACCTTTTACATATATTTAATAACTGTTGCACCAAAGGGCATTGCACTCCAATTTCGTTGTATGCTAGACAATGACAATAAAGGCTTTCGATCTTGATTTGATCTTTGATGAGGCTTTGTCTTATGCTGCTCTCCTTAGAAAACAGAATCCTGTCCTCTGTTGGATCATGTGGGTCAAAAGAAGGGCTTCCTGGTGCTCGACCAAAATCTACCGGTTCACGAAGCCCTTCATCTTCCTCCTGCTCGTCTGGAAGGGGCTCCCTGTCCCCGGTGGGATACCTGGGTGGGATAAAGACGAGCGTGGTTGCTAGTGGCCTCGAGGGATACGTTTCACCCTCGGGGGTCCTGGAGGAGTATGACGTGGACCATGAGAGTGGGAGTCAGAACTTAGTGTGTAAGACTGTCTATGTCTCTAGAGCAGCCCCACTTAGACTGCTGGGTCATGTTCATGACTGGAGGAGATAGCTCATAGTTTACAGACTTCTCAGTAACTCTTCAGAGATGTTATCATCATTTCTGAAAGACAAAGAGGAACAGACACGTGTACTTCCTGTAATTCATTTTTCTGTCTTTCCAGTGGACAGCTCTGAGTCCTCAGGAGAGAGTGTCAGTGGCTTCAGCAGTTCGTGTCACAGCTACCACTCTGCTTTTGAAAGAGAAGTGGAGGACACCTCTTCAGTGTGCGCCTCCGTAGTCACGGTGAAGGAGGCAGCGGCGTCCCGTCCAGCTGAAGCTTCTGCCGCCTCCCACAGATCAACTTCTCTGGCTGGATCCAAAGAAAAAACCCCACCACCAGTGGCAGCCAAACCTAAACCACGAAGCCTCACCAAGGATCTGTCCTGTGGCAAGGTGCAGTAGAAAACATCCCACTAGTAATTTGCCGTGTGGTTAAAGAACACAACACAAAGCTTGTTCATCAACCACAGAGGGAGTCAATTGCACGTACTTGAAGGTTGTTTTTTTAAATTTTGTTCACTATTCTGTCACTATTCATGTCACAAATGAAAGAGAGTATCAAGATTGTGACATAATTCTGAGTGGGGCAGAGCAGGTTGCCCTGGAGGCCACCAGCACAGGGACAGAACATTGGGAGGAATTTGATTCGAACACTGAAAAATAGTTGTGCCATAGAAGAGAGGAGCTGTCCCGCGTAACTGTCCTGAGAGTGAACCGACTCTAGCCAGCAGGCCTGTATCCTCATTATTCAGAGGACACACAGCCAGCTTGTTAAAAATGATGCGATCTAAAAGGCATTTTTCTTTTCACCTCAATTTTAACTCTGTTTTTTTTCATGAATTTCTTTGTTATAGAACACAAATGTTGGAAAATCCACGGAGGTTTGAACGGTGGCACGAGGTACGGCGTGATGAGACCGCATACCTTCCAGACCTTCCAGTTCAGTATGTGTTCAGCGTTGGAAAGAACTAAATGAAAAGGGTTTTTTTTTTTGGTCTTTTTTTTGTCAACAGATTCACCCAGGAGGACCCGAAAGACATGCATTTTAATTGTTTGTATATCACCTGTCACTGTAATCCATTACTGCTCTGTAAATACTGTTAATTATATTAATCACTTACAGTATAAACAAGGGAAAAAAAGGCTGTATTTTTAGCATTGATCATGAAACGTACACCCAACACTACTTTATGTCACATACTATGAATCATTTCTTATTAATTCTCTGAGCCTGCGTTTCATGTATTTCATCACATAATGCCAAACTTTCCCGCTGGCTTAACAAATACCGTCAAATAATCTTGCCGCAGAAATTCAGACTGATTGCTGCTTTTATCAGTCAAATCTTGGTGGCCAGTGAAGATTTGTGTCACAAACACACGATTGCATTGTAATTTTTTTTAATCATCCTACATGTATTCACTTTTGTACATATTTACCAAATCGCAATATCTGTTCATCTTAATGAACTATTTTATCCAAACTAACAGGTTCCCGGTGAGAAGATCTGTTGTACAGCGTCTATCTGACACGAGTAGTTGCGGCGATGACGTGCACGTCCGTCTTTTTGCTGGCGCGGCAGGCAGATGTGAACTTCTTAACTCCAACCTTGATTGCTAGATTTAGTTTCCATTTACTCTGCATTTACATGCTTGACACAAGTAGCTGAGAGAGTCATTTGTAATGTTTTACAGATGTTATGTTATATCCTGATGAAATAAATGTAAATGAGCCACCACTACTTCAACTTAGTTCCTTTTTCTTTAGTATGTAATCGATGAAAAAACACATACTTTTACTGCAATGCTAACTACTAAGTTACGGAATACACGACGATGAATCATGGAGGTCCTTCTAAAGGACATCTTGCTTATGTACTCTTTAGCCTTTAGCCTGGTACCACCTTAGAATAAGTCTTCCCTTACAAAAGGATTTCTCCATGTTTGGAAGTGCATTATTATGTACAGTGACACTTCATAAACCATTGATTAAGAGTTGTAAAATACTTACAACCTGATTTCCCATACGTCAGTGCAGGGGTCACTGTTTAGCAAGGTTTGCTCACTGCTTAGTTTTTACATGGTTAAACTGGAAGATCTGATAAAATGCAGTATTATCGCGTACCTTCACCTGGCTGGACCCCCCCCCCCCCCCCCATGTCATTTACAACTGTTAATCATTGATTTCTGAAATGTTAACAATTCAAATAATAAGGTAGTTCAACCTTGTATTAATCCTTCATAGGGAGAGAATTATTGAAAAATGTTACCAACATAATATGAAAGAGATTGCACTTCCTTTAATTTTTTACGGTACTCTATAGTTTTTATAACTCTGAAGAAAAATGCTGAATTGTTTATACTGAATCTCTTGCCTGTGTTTGTTGCCCTCGAGTGTTGGAAATCCTTAAACTATGTCTTATTTTATACATTTCATTTTTTTAGGCCTATTTAACACTGATTTTATTTGGCAATAAATACTTTTTCTGTCTTTTTATTGTCCTTTTGCTCTTTTTTTTGTCATTGGAGCCCTTGACACCCGCCCCGCTAAAACTCTCTCTTCTCTCATTATAAACATGGAATTGGATCCAGGTGATGGATGCCACAGTCTCATATGAACCGGCCAAGCCTGCCTTGGCGCAGGCGCTCAGTCATTTCCACGGCGGGTTTGGACTGAGCTCTGGCTTTGGTTCCTCTGCTAATCACTGAATTCCCTCGCCTGATGTAACGCCGGAGTCGGAGGCCAAGATGCATGTTCGTGGTTAATACTGGTCTGGCCAGAGAGCTCCAAACCGCATGGCTGGCATTAACCTCTACACTTCCATTAACAGTCACAACTACAAGTTTATTATTGACTTTGTTTGAATATTTTTTCCAAAGTGTGGTGCTTGTTATAAAATGCATTCGCGTGCAGGTCTAAACGGGGTACAGGACAAGTGTTGGAAAATCCCTGTCACCTCAAAGGTGAGAAGAGTAAACCGATGCTCTGACTCGAAAAGTTGCGGACGCAATCAGTTCGTTGGCGCTGAGTTGTGCCTCCTCAGGTTCTCATGAACCAAAATTCAAAATGCAGTTGTGAAGCGGTGCATAATAATCAGTGTCGTATTCAGCAGTGAGTGGAGAAACTCTTGAAAGAATTTTTTCCAGGTTGGTCTGAGATCAAACTTAAAGCAAACAAAGTGTCATCTGATATAATTGCAAATTCATTAATAAATAATGATATGAAATTCAAGGAGATGTAACGCTTGCAGACAACTCGCAAATGAATCTTGACGCCACCAGAAGGGCAGTTTTCTTACACTGGAAGTTCTATCTTCCTAAGAATTACTGAAACATGTTGCACTTCATAAAACAAACAAACAAACAAACGCAGACATCGTTTATCAAGAAATGACTTTTTTCAAGCAGCAATGATGATTCAGCTATTTTGTGAAGGATAATTCGGTCCAGTCTGGGACTTCCACCAGAATGGCAGCAGTGAGTGTTGACTTGGGTTATGGTGTGCGCTGAGTGGACCGGACCCGTATTGCCGTACTCAGATACAATGATATGGAACAGATTTGGGCCCTAGACCTGGTCTAGACAGCCACATTCACCCGTCTATCATCCCGTCAGGGACAAATATGTGAAGTTAACAGAGAACAGATTCCTCGGGGGAACTGGCAGCGTAAAAGTGGGGAGAATAATGGGCGTAAAAGAGAAAAGGCACACAAAAAAAAGACAGATGTGGTCCACATTTGGGCCAAACTTTACTGCTATCAGTCTTTTCCTGTCATGGCTGTGCGTGCATGAGCAGCAGCAGTCTATTTGACCACAGTTAGACTGGAATGGTTTAAAAGGTCATAGTTGATCCGTTCATCGTTATTCCAAAGAAAAATGGGGAGGGGATGTTTCCATCTTATTCGACCCCGCTTTTGTGTTGATGTTAGATAAACACTTACACCGCGATATTCCCCTTAATCTACAACAATCACTGTTGTGAGGTAGTCTGTCATGAGTCACTTGAGGTTGCCGCAACTCAAGTCTGTCCGAGCGTGTGTGCGCACGGGTGCTTGCTTGGTTCTTTTTGTTTTTTTTCCTCTCTTTCTTTGGAGGGGAGGGTCCCGTCACGCCCCCACCCACACTGGCACGAGGGGGAAACAAATAATAGCGAGATAGCTGCGGACGGACGGACACTTTAGCACCGCTCAGCACAAGATCCTCCCTCAAGACTTTGACCAGGCGCTGTCATGGCTCAAGGTGAGTGTCAGCCTCCTGAGATGATCATTTTAAAGTTATTATTAGCTCATTTACTGAAATTGGAAAAGTTTGATAATGAGATCACCTTTATTTCATCCTAAAATCTCGTTCCTTTATTCTCCCCAAATTTCCAAATACGGATGTTTCTGTGGATGCAACTTTTTAATTTTATGCATTAGAATAATTTGTAAAGGGGCGCATGGCTCGGTGGTAGCGTGGCAGTCTAGCAACCGAAGGGTCGTTGGTTCGATCCTCACTTCCCCTGGTGACCATTTCTAAGTATCCTTGACCGAGATAAACACTTGCAGTAACCCCCTGTTACTCCTGATAGCCCTGCGACGGACTGGTGAACTGGGTGAACCCCGCCTCTCACCCAATGTAAACTGGGATAGGCTCCAGCCCCTCGACCCTCAATCGATAAGCAGAATAGAAAATGGAGGGATGGATAATTTACTCCAGTTTTTTTAGTCCTAGCAGCTTTCTACAGTCGTGGTGTGTGATAATGCACATGCTGTCACCTGGTATTCTGTTACAACGCTGCAGAAGTCATGCAGCGTGCATCCACCCAGGATCTTGAACTCTTGTGCGTCCAAGTAATGTTTGACCCTCATGAATGGTGGGCAAATTCTAGTTGGGACTTAACACTTATAATAGCAAAGAGCAGCTGAAGCCTCCCTCAGTCAACGGTTGCTATATTTACAGGGACGGACACCTGCCTGCAAACTGTCGTTTGTTTTAACACGGGTAAAGGTATTTAAACACTTGTGAATAGTCCAACCTGCAGTAAAACATCACGTGAAATGTGTAGCATGGAAAACTGGAGCCAGGTTGAGTTATAAAACACCTGCATAGATTTTGTTGTTGTTTTTGTTGTTGTTTTTCATTTGGTACATTTCATCCTCTAAGCTCCAGAAAATCAGCGTGTGCACGAATAGGAGAGGCTCCTCACCACCCTTGGACATAAATAGCAACACATTACACTGTAACATTCACATTTAGAACTTATTTTTACCATATAGATGAATCACCTGTTTTCCACGTGTTGGACAAAGACTTCAGTTGAAGTCAAAATGCTGAAGTTAGCACGGGTGTCAACTCAAAGACTGAAAAGTTCTTTCACATCAGAGATGACTTTGTATATTTACTTTTCCAGGATTTAAATGGTGTTTTCACTGCACCAACTATCCACACAGGCTAGATGCTGTTTGTGATGTCCTTATTAGGTTGCGGCTGGTCGTACTGAGGCGGTCCGTCTGAGCTGTGGGTCACGGCTGGTAGGCGAGGAGCAACTCTGTGGGTGTGTGGGTCAAGACTGAGAAACTTCTACTTCTCATGTTAAGAGCATTGTGCTGCTATGAGTTACTTCGCCGTGAGAGAGAGAGAGGGATGCATGCAGTTCAGTTTCAGTGCTGATCAAAATTTTATATGTGCGACTAAACACAAATTGATTCCAAAAAGTTCCTTACTGGGAACATTTTGTAATCTTTCATCACTGTTTTTTTTAATTGCTTGCCGACTGAGGATTTGCTCTATTGGCATCACCTGCCTTGAATACAATCGAGGTCATCTTGCTTCAAAGGAAAAGGTGAAAAAAATAAACCCAGTTTATTGGACTCGAGAGAAAGATATTGTTTCTCCAGATGTTTTTTTCAATGAACTGTTGAATAGTATCTGTGCTCCAATACTGGTATTTATTTGACTTTCGCGCACAGAAGAAATGCGATGAATGAGCATGCAGAGGCAGAACGGCAAAACCCACAAAATCCTCAAGCCGCCCCGAGTTAGGTGGTGGTGTCGTCATCTTCCAGGCATTTAGTTACTCCAGCATGTGTTCAGTTAGGAAAGAATCAAGGTCAACATCAGTTAAACATCAGTAGAGGCTTGAAAGACCCCCATGGATTCTAACAGCAGGAAGTCTCTGCGGTTTGTTCCCCCCGACCGTGACATGACCGCCTGTCGCTTGTTGTGGGGTTTTGCTTAACACCTAGAATTAACATATAGGATTTTGACATGTTGTGGGGCTGCTAGGCCAGCTGAGCAACAAGGGCCACTGTGGAAGCGTTAAATAGGATGATCCGAACTTTTCCAGCCAACAGTAAGTCAGTCACAGCACACCCTGGAGAAAAGGAGTGGCTGCAGTGACTGTCTGTGTTTACCTCTGGTTAAATCCACACAGAAACCCCGGTGAAACCAAATGATCTCACTGTTAATGACTGCAAGTGTCCTGCAGCCCACAGATTGAGTGGGGGGCTGAACTAAAGAGGTGAACTTTCTTTGACAGAGTTATTGTGCTAACGGCAGAGGGTGTAGTTCATGTTGGCAATGTTCAAAGCGCTTTGATAACAGGAAGAACTCCAGACTGGTGAACTATTTTCCTGTTAATTAACCACAAGTATGCATGTAATGGCTGGACCTTCGGTTCACTCCACCAATTCAGAGCCACAGCATTTACATCTTGTACTTGGATACTTGAATTGTCATATTGCACTAAAATATCACGCATTTTTCTTTGATGAGATTAACCCTGATCTTTTTAGATCATAGTTTTTCTGCTGGAAAAAGATTATAGGGATATAAAAGTGACATCTGAATTATTCAAAAAAAATCAAAACAAAAAATATGAATTATTTGTTATCAATATTACTAATTACACCAAAACATTTTGTAGCATTTTAAACAAAAAAATCATAAAGACTCTCTTCCCTTCTCAAATAAGTTTATTTTAACATCATCTGAACAAAAAAAGTCAAGTTACTGTATGACCATTTTGAAGGGTCAACAGTAACTTAAATGGTAGCGGCTCTACTGTTCATTAAACTCCTTCTACTCCCTTGAAGCTCTGGACATCGAACGCTGGAACCTGGAGTGTGAGTTCAACAACTCTGACCACCGCACTGATCTCAACGGTGCGGATCGCCTTATTGTCAGGAGAGGTCAGGTCTTCACCGTCAGCCTGTACCTGCGCTCAGGGAGCTACCAGCCAGGAATCAGCTCTCTGGACTTTGTTGCAGAAACAGGTGATGCACTGAATGCTGTTGCTGTTAGAAAACATATATAATACTAGAAAGATAAATGCACAGAACCTTCTTAGACTGAAAAAGGTGTGTCTTTGTCTCGACGGAAGGTAAAAGAAAAGCATTGTGCTCGCATCCTGTCAGGAAGTTCAGAGCCCATGGGATATGCCCTAATCCTAAACTGGGAGTTTCTGCTGATTCGACATTCTTGCAACCTATTGTGATTTCTTAGATAAGAGTGGAAATGAGCTGCAATGTTGATGAAAGGAAAAAGATGCACTTAGCCCTCATATCCTTACAGCTGACTTCTACGGTACATTGACCTGGCACAGTGGCTACAGTGTACAGCGTTCGACCCTCAGAAATCTCACAAAAACGGTCTGCTTCTTGAGAGATAATCTACTCGTCTGGAGTTGCATTTGGCAGCTTGTTTAAACAGGAAGTGGTAGTTGCCAGCAGGAAGCAGCTATACTGTCACAGAGTTATCAAACTTTACAAGTTAAAGATATTTTGTTGTCTTTTAAGAGAACCTGTCATCTACCCTCTTGACAAGGAAGCGATCCTTGGTTTGTTTGGACCAAGTGGAAGATGTGACAGCTGTTTGGGCTGAAGTGACCTCAAATGATTAAAAATACCACAACTCCCAGTTCATTTGGTCTTTATTAGGATCATTATTTATGCTTGAGAAGAGATTCCATAGATGTTTGAACCCTGTATAAGCAGCGCTGGGAAAACTGCCCTCAGTAACGCTCTGGGCTCACTCCTTACTGCAGTCTGAGAGCTCCACTGTTCTCTCTTACAGGTCCTCAACCGTCTGAGCAGTGTGGCACCAGAGCCTCCTTTGGTCTGTCTGCTAGCATCGACACCTCCCGCTGGAGTGCTGCTGTCACCAGCCCCCCCGGGGACATGGTAGCCCTGTCCATCTGCTCTGCCCCCAATGCACCTATAGGCCGTTACACTCTGACCCTGGGGCAATCAGTGCGGTTCGAGCTCATCCTGCTCTTTAACCCCTGGTGTGCAGGTAAGTAAGCAAGCTGTCATGCTGGGGTTCATGTGTAACAGAATACTCAGATCTTTGTGTCTTTAGGTTTCACGTCAGGGTGACAGGAGCGGTGGTGAGGTGCTAGCAGCTCATTGCAACAGTTATTGATGTGGAATTGGGTCAGTGAATAGGTTGAAGGAATGTAAAGCTGTTTTAATCAACAATTCTATGTAAAAACTGGATAACATTAACTAAGGGGCTAACTGCAGCGATAGACACTTACAATTCTCCTGAGCCCCGGCGCTTTTAGCAACTTCTATGTCTTTTTTTTTTTTTTTGCCTCTCATCACCGTCAGATACCACAGAAAATGAGACGCTACTCAATGAACATATTGTAGGTGAGCGTCTGACGGCTAATACTCCAGTCCAAAGTATTCGCGAATATTTGACCTGAGTTAGAAACTAGAAATTACACTGATACAGAATTTGAACATAAAAAAAATCAAAATCAGTTTATAGATTTTCTTCTCAAAGAATCTTCTGGATCACTGATTTGGAACAGGATCAAACCACATTATTATTTTTATTATTGCTAAGACTATCTCATGCTAGGGGGTGGGGTGTTGTCGGAAATGGAGACCTCTTTGCAACCGTCTTGCACTGTTTAGGTGAAGAAATGAGACATTTCCTTGATGGTAAGTTTGATTCTCTTGGCAACAGGAGATGCAGTATATCTGGACAATGAGAGGAGTTTGGAAGAATACGTCTTGTCTCAGGATGGAATCATCTTTCGAGGCAGTCACAAATATCCAGTCCCTACTCCGTGGAACTTTGGCCAGGTACCAGTACCAACAAAGTTGCTGTCAGCTTCCCCTCACACACACATACACACACACGCTGAGAGGTAACAGTGTGCCAGAATTGTGTCTGGATCGTGAATATTTTGATAACTGGAAAATGCCAAGTCTAATATCCAGTGATTTATGAAGTGTTCCCTCGATACACACACATACCCACTATCTGAACACGTGATGCAGAAATATTTATGTCTGACAGTGGACAGTTTGATAAAGTGAGGGGAGTCTTATGGTTTCCAGCCTTTTCTTTGATACCTAATACAGTAAGATTAGCCTGTTGACGCTGGTATGCTACTCATGCGGCACTGAGGCTTTGCAGCATCAGGGCTAATTTTGGCAGCTATTTTTAATTTAGTGTCAGTCGTGTGTCAAATCCTCTTGTTAGCTTCCATCATAGTAGTCATCCTCATCCATTTTACGATGTGTAGTTACCCCAAAGTCTGAGCATTTAAATCAAAGAAAACGAGGTTGGTGTCATTTTAGTCCATTAAACAGAGTACCTTGACTTTTTGTGGCTCTTCATGTTTTTGGGGCAGCTGAGCTAAATTTAGTCTTAGTCTTAACTAACTGTTGTTGATTTTAGTCCTCTTTTAGTTGAAAAAGTCTGAAAAAGAGTAGAGATGGACATTTTTAGTCAATGTAGTTAACACTGTACAGCATAGCAGGCATAGAAATCACATCTGCATATGTAAAAAAGAAGAAAAAGGTTTTCAAAAAGACATTTCTGGCTTGTATTAATGTTTAATCATTCATATCTTGTTCCTGACAGTGGAGGAGCAGTAATGCTTGTTCTTTCTTTGCAGTTTGAAAGCGGAATCCTGGATGTCTGTCTGAGGATTCTGGATTCAAATCCTAAATATCTGAGGGATCCTAGCAAAGACTGCTCGGGCAGGAGTAACCCCGTCTATGTGTCCAGAGTTCTGAGTGCTATGGTGTGTAGTTACCGCTTCTTTTTCATTTCTCTCCCTTAGTGTAAATAAATGAGAAAATCTTTGATTCCAGCTAGGCCCTTCACACTCCTTTCTTTTGCCTGTCAGGTGAATTGTAATGACGATCAAGGGGTGCTGATGGGAAAATGGACAGGTGGATATGAAGGAGGTGTCAGCCCGATGTTCTGGAGGGGCAGCGTGGAGATTCTGCGCAACTGGGACACTCAAGCCTGTCAGCCTGTTCGCTACGGACAGTGCTGGGTGTTTGCTGCTGTTGCCTGCTCAGGTAAGATCGGATGGAGCACTGCTCAGTAGCCTATCAAGAGAAAACGCTCTCTGATGGACGCAACAAAAAGTTAATATGTAGATTTTGCTCTGTTTGTTCCAACAAATCTGTCTGTGTTAGTTTCCAGAGCTCTCGGCATCCCCTGCAGAGTCGTCACCAACTTTTTGTCAGCCCATGATGTTAACAGCAACCTGGTGATAGAGCAATACATCGATGAAGACGGAAAACTCATCCAGTCCAGAGAAATGATCTGGTCAGACCTCATATCAGTTTTAATTCAAACAAAAAAAGCTGGGTTGTGTAGATCGCTTGATTATCTGAGATTTTTTTCAGGAGAACAAAGTCAGTGTTCCGTATTTATATGAAGTATAAAAATGTGATATATATATTTATTTTATAAATATGGCAGGGCAGTCTCATTATTTTTATGCAGAAACAATCAGAGAACCCTGTTTAAGTATTATGCACTGCAGAATACTGTATGTTTATTACACAAACAGTAGTACCAGTAGATGTACCCTCGACAAGCTTTGGTAACTGAAACGTGTGTATTATATTACTGTATTCATAGGAACTATCACTGCTGGGTGGAGAGCTGGATGACCAGACCTGACCTCAATCGTTCTGAATTTAACGGCTGGCAGGCCAGTGACCCCACACCTCAGGAGAAAAGTGACGGTAACTAGCACTTTATAAACATGCAGAAAGGGATACGCTCGCCCAGCTGGATCCGTCATCAGTTTTTTGTCGTTTTGTCCTTTTTACTCAGGAGTGTATTGCTGCGGCCCCGTTCCTGTCAGAGCCATCAAGGAAGGCGAACTCATGTTTAAGTACGATGCACCATTTGTCTTTGCCGAGGTCAACGCTGATGTCCGCACCATCATGAGGAAAAAAGATCACAGCACGTCAGAAGTCATGTACTCTTCAGCGGTGGGCAAGAATATTAGCACCAAGAGCGTCGGCAGTGACAGCAGAGAAGATATTACTCATCTGTACAAGTACCCTGAAGGTAGGGCGCAGCGCTACAACACATGGACGCAAGCCAGCTAAACAGCTCCGCTATTAAGAGTATGACATGAACTATTCCACAGGATGAGAGATTATTCTCCAGGAGGGGGCTGACTGAGACACGGTTTTCCTCCTCATCACAAATACTGTTTGCTATTTCAACACACCGTGAAGATGACCTTAAAGCTGAAGTGTGGAACTTTTGTTCCCTCCCTTCTGACATCAAGTGTAGTCAAAACAACAGGAGTGGAAGTTGCTGTTAAGTATATCTGGACGATGGTGTTATCTCTGACATGTCAGGTGGCGTGCAGGAACCTTTTTGTGTCTGGAGCAGTGTGGGTGTTGTTTTGCCTTCCAGTAAAAGAAACTAGACTGTAACATAATTTCTTTCAATGGATTTGCAAAATGGTGGCACAGTGGTGCAGTGGTCAGCACTGTCACCTCGCAGCAAGAAGGTTCCGGGTTTGAGCCCTAGCTTGGGCACGGGATCTTGTGGAGTCTCCATGTTCTCCCTGTTCCTGTGTGGGTTCTCTCTGGTACTCCAGCTTCCTCCCTCAGTCCAAAGACATCAAGAGAGGACGAGGCTGATTGATACTCTAAATTGACTGTAGGTGTGACTGTGAGTGTGAATGGTTGTCTGTCTCTATGTGTTGGTCCTGTGATGGACTGGTGACCTGTCCAGGGTGAACCGTGCCTCTCACCTGAGAGCTGCTGGGATAGGCTCCAGCCCCCCCAAGAACCTTAACAAGATAAGCAGTAGAAAATGGATGGATGCTTTTGCAAAACTTTTAGCTCGCTCACTAGCTTGTTAACTAGCTCGCAAATTAACCACTTAACTTGCAAGTTACCAAACTCCAAAGAGGAAAAGCTTCCCACTTGTTTTCTGTTTGTCCTCACATCAGAAACACTTTCCTTTTTTTACTCTATTCTGACCAGCGTGCTCTTCTTTTATCCGGATCAACCCAGACACATTTTTTGGATGCTTTGCCTATGATTTGTCACCCATAGGCTCAGCCTTACTGCTACTGTTGCTTTCACCTTCATCTCTGGTCAAACATTGTTGGGCGGAATATCACCGCGGGTGTGCTAGTTAACAAACTCCATATAATGTCGATGCATTGAGCTTTACCTGGTGCTGGTGAGCCTAATGAGCTTTATATGGACATGTTGGCCAATGGCTTGAAAGTAAGAGATGTTAATTTGTATGCAAAAATTACACTATCATTTTTTTTAATCTACAGAAAACCTACTCTCAGTATCTTGAATTATATAAATGTTAAGCTAGCTTTTTAAATGGAAACTTAAAGCTTTCTAATTTATATTTCTTGCCTCCATATTAACAGGTTCTGTTGAAGAGCGGGAGGCTTTTAAAAAGGCCGACCACAAAAACAAGATGCTCCAGCAGCAACAGAATTACGGCCTCCACCTCACCATCAAAGTCTCGTCAGAGATGAGGATAGGCTGTGACTTTGATGTGTTCGCCGTGGTAACCAACAACACACAAAGGGAGAAGAAGTGCCGCCTGGTGTTTGGATCCCGCACCGTGTCCTACAACGGTTTTTTAGGAGGGAATTGTGGCATTAAAGATCTACTCAACGTTGAACTCGCCCCCGGAGGAAGTGAGCAACCCACTGCTTCTCATATTCAAATATTTGTGCATACGTTTGACTTCAGTATATTGTAATTGTATGTGTTCTTCCAGTGAGGAAGGTTTCACTAAGGCTGAACTTCTCCAAGTATGGTGCTCTGGTCACAGAGGACAACTTAATCCGTCTAGAGGCTCTGCTGGTTGACTACACCACCAGGGAAGCAACTCTGGCTGTGAGAAACATTGTTCTGGAAAATCCTGAAATCAAAGTCAGGGTGAGTACAACAAGAAATAGACAGAAAACACAAGACTGCAGAATGTGACATCGTCATGAGCAACTTTCATGGACAGTAACTGTGAAAATAAATCGTGCAAATTCAGACTTATTGCTTTACTCTTTGTTTTAAAATGTCACGAGCTCAAATGCATTCCACTCACTGCAAGGCTGTCTTCTGCAGATCCTGGGTGAGCCGAAGGAGAATCGGAAGCTAGCTGCAGAGCTCACGCTGAAGAATCCTCTACCAGAGCCACTGGAGAACTGCTGCTTCAGCATTGAGGGGGCCAACCTGACCGGTGGATCCATCCTCAGTGAGAGGTTGTATGAGTGCTTCCTGAAGCCATCTTAAGTTTATTTATTTATTCAAACACAGTTCCCAAATAGCCAGTCTTCAAGTAGAGATTGTTTATGAGTTTATGACAAAATCTGATTGTCTTACCTGCAGCACTCTTGTTTGTTTTTTTTTATATTATAACCCCACCATTTAAACACTTTTCTCTAAGATAGAGAAGCAGGGAAATTCCAAGTATGTCAGTAAAAGATAAGTCATCTAAATGTTTATGCAATCAGAGGAGTTTGACTACGCTCTCATGGTGCTTGTCACTAATATTTAAATATTTACCCTACAGGCTGGGCTCCGCCGTGGGACCCGGAGAAGATGCCAAGGTGAAGATTTACTTCACTCCCACCCACTCAGGGCTCAGGAAGCTGGTGGTCGACTTTGACAGCAACAAGTTGAGTCACGTGAAGGGCTACAGGAACGTCATCATTGCAAAATGAGAGTTTATTGTACTTTACTGACATTCTAACTGAGAAAGCTTGCTTTACATTTGATTCAATAGACCTCTCTTTGCATCTTTTTTATTACATAAAAGACTTTAATTGCTGTTTATTGCTGATATATGGATTCAGATCAATGTTATAATGTGACCACAGAATATATGAATGGAACCAAATCTGTGCATGTATGTGTGTACTTTCCCTTTTCACATTCTTAAGTGATGATAGGTATGAAATGAGCACTGTATAATATTTGTATATGTGTAACGTAGCGTAATTGAAATCGTTGTGTCACAAGTATTGATCCATCATGATGTCGTCTCAACGCATTCCTTGACAGTACGACGACTAGAGTTCCAGCCATATGTGTCTATGTCTAGGTTGTGTAGGTTTTTAACAGGTGTGTATTTGAGATTAAGACAAAGGCCGAGTCAAGGATGCACGTCGTCTGACCCATGATTACTATGTAATAATGAGATAATAATAATTAAATGTAATCATGACTCATCATGCTGGCTCTGGTCCTCTCATGAGTAGATGTTTCACCGTCTGAGCCCAGAAAGTCTACAGCCTGAACCCTCTGCCATGTTTACCCTCTTTCTTCTAGCAACAGTGGTCTAAATGCCTTCAGGGTCATTTCCGCAGCCGCAACGGTTCTCCTGTGCACAGTGTGAAAAAATAGGTGCATGGAAACACAAAGATAAAAGGCAAAAATTCTCTGATTGACTTCTGTATGTTAGTTAAGATTTGACTTGTTTTATTTAAACTGACAATTGGAGTTTGAGTTGAGATTGAGTTTAGATTGCAAGCCATAAGAGCTAATACAAATGATAACCATTATGCAAAGACATCTTACTATGGTCACAGGTTTGAGTACACCAGTAGCACCTCATTTGTCATGCAGCGCTGCCCTCTGCTGGTCAGGAACAGTAATCCCAACAACTCGTGACATGAATCTGTCATTTTTGAGCTATGAAGAGGAGTAAAACACTGTCAGGGAGAAGATGAAGTTATTTGGTTAAGTAAACTTTATTGTACTCATAAAAGTATTACAGTGCCAAGAGTGAATATAGACAAAAAATGTACATACAGTATCATTTTAATGTGATGAATGCATTTTTTTTCTACTTTGTCAAAGGTGATTTTGAAAGCTATCATACAGTCAGTTTAAATAACAATCACATGAAAGTGCTTTGAACCATTTTTGGATAAATGAAAACAGAAAATTTTATTTTCTTCCAATAAACATCTACATTTAAATTCTGCAGCTTTTTGACAAGTGTTTTATTAGAATTGTAGAAATGAGAGCTTGGAGTTCCGGTGCCACTGGAGGAGTCCTGTTCAGACACGATCAAAGTTCTTTGTTATTTTTACAGCCTTATTGTCACATTAACATCAATTTTATGCAATAGAAAAAAAAAACACTGAGACGAACAACAAAGCAACAAATAGAACACAATTGTATATACTCTGAATAAAATTGTGCCCTCCCTTTGCATTCAACATTTTAAAATGTAGACAAACAAACGGTGAAACATTAAGAGTCCGGTTACGAGCAACGCCTCAACTCTGGTGATGTGTACGTTACTGAGCGTCTCTCTTCAGAGATCAGTCTTCTACATGCAGACAGACTCTCCTCTCTAAAGCACACAGCTCTCATTGCAGTTAGTAGTGCTGCCAGCTGATCTCCTCTTCAGCTCCCCAGCTTCTGTATGGTGGTGGCCATGCACTGTTCTCCCATGTTCCAGCAGCTGGACATCGTTGAACCCCTGACTTCCTTCAGGCTTCACCTGGAGGTAGGCCCGCACACGGTGGTGCTGCGCCACGGAGCCGCTGAAGTCAATGACACGGCACTCATACGTGCCCTCATCGGATGGCTTGACGCTGGACAGGCGCAGCTTATGGGAGATGTTGCTGCCGGCTACTTTCACCACCTAACAGAAGATGAAATATTCACAAATGTAATATCATTTTATTGTCATATATCTTTCACATTCTTTTCTGATTTTCTATCATTGTTCAAGTTTAACAGACCATCTATTCATGTGTAGTAACACAGCTCGCAAAGCTCATCTTTGTAAAAAAAAAAAATCCCAAATGTTCATGACAATAAACAAGTCAGTGACTTTTCTTTGATGCTGGCTGAACCCTGATGTAGTTGACAGCTGATGTTGGATCAAACTCACACTAATTTTAGTGGCATCTTTGAACGTCTCCTCCAGGGGCACAACCTGCACAGAAATATGGAGGAAGCATTAATGACAGAAGGCAGATGGAGGCTGCGCTTTCCTAAAAACAGTGGCCATGTTTGAAGTTTTCAGCGGGCTTTCAAAGCAGAATCAGCTTTCTTGGATCGATGTTATAACTTTCTCTGGTGGTTGAACGTCATGTATGTTTATCTATTCTAACGCACATATTGAAATGAGGACTGTGTATAGGAGTGCATACTCTGGAGCTGGAAAGTGTGTGTGTGTGCGTGTACGCAGAGGAACAGGGGTATTTCTTTTGGGCATAGGTATGAATTATGTATGGAGCAGATTTTGAATATCTACTTCTTTCTCAGTGCCAATTATAGTGTCTGGAGGCACCACAGGAGAGCCTGAGTTCCCTCATCATGGGAGAGAGTCAACCTGTTCCCTCAGCACTGGCAAATGCTAATTAGCAATTATCCCTTCATTTCAATGCCATAAGGTTTCTTCCTTGGCTAACAATGCAAAGCGTCAGGTTAAGTTTGAGCAGTTCTGTCCAAACACACTGAAGTACAACTGAAAAAAATTAAGCTAAAAATTGTCTTTCTATTTCTAAAAACAACCCAACCAAACAAACAAACAAACTGTTCAGTAAAATTATCCAAAAAAAAATGCCCATGCATGATATTGAGTACAAATAAATACAAAAGTTCTTTCCAACACATTCACACATTGTGGGCTCCTGTGCAAGATGCCAACATGCTGTTCACACACATTCATGCACAGAGGGTGAAAACAGCAAGAGCAGTTTGGATACTTCAACATGGCCTCAGGAGGGGCTCAAACCAGGAACCTCCTGATAAAAGGTGCTACCCCCCAAGAGCCACAGCCACCCGGCTCCACTATAACCTTGGGTAGGTAGACAAGCAGAGTCCTGCGCTGGCAGCAGGCTTGCTAGCAAGGATGCTAAACCCCAGGAGCAAAAGCTGCAACTCTGTGTTTCTTTCTTCTAGTAACTATAAAATACATGTTAAAACTTTTGAACATGGACAGCGCGCCAAGGCATTGCCCATCATATGTGAATCACTCGAAAATGTCAAAGTCTCTGTCCAAATTGGAAAAAAGAATGCTACAAGGTCAAAGTTTAACCAGATCATTCTTTACTTTCTCTCAGTATCGATCTAGTTTAAATGCTTCATGTTATCAGCTACATCTCAGTCTTGGTGCCTTGTCCATGTTAAATCATTTTCAGTTTGAATCCCACGGTAAACCCTGGGATTGTAGGAGGTGAACATTTTAGTTCATGAAGAATAATATCTATATTTTACTTTATCAAACCGTTATCTACATATCATGTAATAGGTATTTTCTAGTGTTACTGGACTACATTTTAGGTGATGGTGTATAAAATGAGACAAGCGGCCATAATAAAGACTGTTCATGTGTCTTACATGATTTGTGATCTGTGCAGACTTCTCTTGCCAGTCCCGGTGGTCTTTGATGTACCACCACTGGATCTCCAGTGAGTAGGAGGGAGAACCCGCCCCACGGAAAGAACACGCCATCTCTACATCCTCACCGCTCTGAGTCGTAATGTCACGTGGCACCTCTGTGAAGAGAGCTGGAGGAGAAAAGAGAAATAAAAGACACATTGATGAGCTTAAAATGTAAAATAATGACAGAAACACAACTCAAGGATCTCTAGAGAGCTCGGTGACACATTCGTACCGAAGCATCACGATTGAAGGAAGAAAAAAAAAAAAACTTGTGATGGGAGCGCAAGGTGTTGGTAGGTAGTATAGAGATGAGAAATTCAGAGAAGAGGTGTCAGATCTAGGAAGCAGTTGCTCTAATTACTTGGTCATCGTTTTAGGGTTTTAACCATCATGCAGCTCCATTACATGAAATATTCCCATGTGATAAGAATAATTGGATTGGATTCCTCTAATGATCCTCTAATGAAGTCATTCCTACACACATACGACCAATCATTTCTACAGATAACGTTTTTTTGTGACTGTAAATCATCATAGCATCACATTTTTCCAACACATTTCATCTGAAACAGCCTGTGAGTGAACTGAAAACACACTTAAGATGTTAATCCGGCTGTCAGTCTGTACTGTGCCGCCATAATAAGCAGAAACAAGACAAAAGAAAATATTTGGCAGATTAAAACTAAAATTACAGCAAAAAATAACCTGAAGTTCTCATTCATTGAAACCCATTCCCTGAAATAATTTCCAGCATTTGAACAAATAAAACTTTACTGCTACACAAAAGGATTCTTGGGGCTCAGATCAGACGTTGATTAGTAGCACCATGTTAAATAAATATCAGACAACTTCTTAAGCAAGATAAGCACGGCAGCTGCTCTTGTATAGAGGAGGACACATCTTAGGTCGACCCCATTGTCAAACAACACAAGAGCATTATTATGGCAGCTGAAACCTGTACTCCCACCAATGTTTTTGCCTGGACAGCATGAAGCAGGACTTGCAGCTAAATAGTTCCTTGGAGAGGAATCAGGTATCTAGATCTCTGACAGACCATCCCACAACTGAGGGGTCTGAACTGAAAAGGTTAGGTGACCTTAAGTTTTAAACATTTACTGGGAATGCGTGTTGAATCGTGACCTATGATTAGAATTTGATTTTTCCAAGTTGAACTGGAGACAATAGGATCCATCAAATTATTGATATTTACTTTAAAAGGAAATATACATTTGTGTATCATTAGCATAAAAATTGCAACTGATATTTTTTAATAAACCCTAGAATGGGGCCTTGCGGAACTCCATATTTCAGCAGGACAGTAGCTGATACATATTTTGTTCATATTTCTGACAACCTGATGAATGTCGCTGCCCCCTTTTCCATTCTACTGTTCCTGACAATACTTTGTGAGAAATTTTCTACAACATATGTTCTCATATGTGAACCAGGTAATTGCAAATTTTGTTTCAACCCTTGAGTTATCTGAGCTTTTCCACCGATTGAATGTCCGTTAATTTGCATTGAGTAAAAACCAAAAGCACGAGTTAAAATGTTCTAAAACCCTACAAAGCAGAAGGAATATGTGACTTTATATGAGTATGCAGGTAATTCTCGCTCTCATAATTATCCTGCAGTGCAATGCTTTAAAAGAGACCCTGAAAAGATAGACTAAAAGATGAGCAAGGACAGCGCTAAGTTATTCATTCAGCCCAGTGAAAATCTGACCCAGGGAGGACCAGTAAGATGGAAGGAAAGGGCTGAGACCGGAGGAGCTGTGGAGAGAGCTTTGGTGTCATTTGACTGACGGGACCCAGAGGAGTCATGCCCTTGGTGCACCACTGCTTGCGGCCAAGCAGTGGCCTCATTTGTCAGAATGAGAGTAGTGTGGGAATGGATGGCATTCAGAGGTTAGAAAAGTGAAAAGAAAAGACAAGGGTAGAGGTGAACCGAGGCAAGTGTGGTGGGCTGAGAGAGAGAGGATTGTGTGGAGGAGAGAATAATTTTTTTTTTTTAAAAAGCAACATGCTTACCAATTTGTTATTTCTACTACAAAAGAGACTTGATCATCTCTGCAAGTCGTGGAAAAAATGCTAAAAAAAAAAAAAAAAAAATCCAATACGGTGCATCCCCAAAAAGGCCTTTAAGAAAAGTCAGCGAATGAAGAAATTCCATTTGGAAAAGCGTACTAACACTATGCTACTAAAACCTTGTCCAGAACACCTGCACCTTACTGTCTAGATCCATGACCAAATCCATCTCCAAAACAATAATGCAAATATTGGTCCCTAAAATTCAAATGAGCTCAATGTTTATTTCCAAATGTTGCAAACATTTATTTGTAATTTAATGCACTGTTGACTGCCGAACACTACATAGTTAAAGCCAACACGGAGCACACATCTGTTGATCGCCTCCTGACACAACAGTGGAACGCTGCAGTATTTGAACAGAGTCTATATTTATATTTACAGCCTAGGAAAGAAAATGCTTCATATAAAAAAAAGCAAAACAAGCCATTTCCATATTTAGTATTCAAATTCCTGGAATGTTTTCTTGATTACTGCTGAGCTTTTGTCAGTTGGCAGCATGGAGATACACTGGAGAATAACTCTTTCTTGAACGTTTCCTTTTGTGCTCTCCTCTATTATGTAAATTCTTCTGAAATTGAAAAATAACTGTTGAGATGTATTTCAAGGCTGCATTTCCCAGCCTGCTCAAACTCTCTGTTACATCCTTATTAGATTAGCGCGATGGCGGCTGAGTGTTGGCTTTGTCACGAACTTTTAGCAATTACTTAAAATAGATCTAGAGACCATGATGATAACATACAATCTAACATCCTGCATTTAAGTTTGGCACCATGAGCGTTTCTGTTATCGTCGCCAAAGAGCTGTAGTTGAATTCTGGAGTGCACCAATATTCTGACGTTACGGTAATAGGTGTAGACGTCTCTAAATTCATGAAAAACATAAGAAAATAATGATACATCTTCTCTAATAGTGTACAAAACACAGGTTGACCTGTCACACTAGAGCCAAAGTGTTTACCTATTTTGCATGACATCATTTTTTCTTAAATAAATTCACAAACCTCATTCATTTGCTATAACATTAAATACATAAATACACAAACCAGTGTTAACTTGAACTTCTGATGAGTTCTCTGTAATTCTTCCCCTCTGAGAGTGAAGCCTCTTACTCCAACAGGAGAAACTTTATAAACGAGAATTTCATTCAGAGATTTTCTAGCTACAATTAAAAGGACAAAAACAAAGGGAGCAGGCAAATAAAGCGGACAAATCGTCTTTTCCACAAGATTATTTTTCTTTCCGTGCTGCTCTGTGTGCAAAGCTAACAGACGAGCAATTATTCAGTTCTTATTTCCAGAAATGTTGCTGCAAACTGAGACAATTTCCTGCAGCTCAAATGGCTTCTTAGATGACTACAGCGCGGTTCTAGAATGTAATCACAGCTGGCATAGCGGTTCGCCGTCATCGTGATGTCTCCCTTAATGACAGGAAAATCTTTCCCGATAACAAAGCAATACAATTTGAGGTGAGCGAGTACATGAGATGTAGAAATAGCTGAGTGCTTCAAGTAATGATTATAAAGTTAAATAATCCAGAAATGATTGGTAACATTAATAGACCATGACTACATTCTCTCATTTAAACACTTCTTTCACCCTGACGAGGAGGGGACGCTTTTAAATATCAGAGAAATTCTAAGGGCTGGAAAACTATAATAACAATTGATGACAGAGAAAATATAATGAAAATCATTTCAAGGAATTTCTTTTCTAAAATATTTTATCATCTTAAACTACAGGATAAAAAAAAAAGTTGCTTCCTTAATACAATTTCAACATTTAAATACAAAAGTATTCAGTGCAGTCATTCGTCCGGAGAATGAAGACGGACAGTGAGACGGTATCAGTACCTCCTCCTGTCTGATGTCCTCTCTCTTGACTACTGGAGAGACAGCTTTCCTAAATATGTGCTTCATTACATTTTGCCACAGTCAAAGCAGTATCTTGGTGCCACTTGACCACGAGCGCCCTTTTGTAATGGATTACTAAATGCATCCTTTTAACTGCATTGCAAACACTTTTTAGGTGTCAAAATAGTTTATTTGACCAGGATGGATGTGAACTGCAGAACTGTAGCCTACCTTCATCTTGCAAAACAGTGACCCCTCATGAATGGATTAGTGAAAAAAAAGTCGCTTACAGCTGTTAATCAATGGTTTATGAAGTTTTTACAATGTAATTAATAATGCCCATCCATCCATTTTCTTCTGCTTATCCTTTTAAAGGTAGCGGGGGGTGGGGGGTGGAGCCTATCCAAGCAGCCTTCAGGTGAGAGGCAGGGTTCACCCTGGACAGGTCACCAGTCCATCACAGGGCCAACACATAGAGACAGACAACCATTCACACTCACAGTCACACCTACGGTCAATTTAGAGTATCAATCAGCCTCGTCCCCTCTTGATGTCTTTGGACTGTGGGAGGAAGCTGGAGTACCAGAGAGAACACACACAGGAACAGGGAGAACATGGAGACTCCACACAGAAAGATCCTGTGATGGAGCCGGGACTGGAACCAGGAACCTTCTTGCTGTGAGGCGACAGTGCTGACCACTGCACCACCGTGCTGCCCAATGCCCATACAACAATTTTGTATTTTTTATAAAAGGAGACTCATGGTAAAGTGTAGTCACTGTGCTTGTTGCAGAGGCGGCTAGATGAACTGCTCTTTTGGCTTTTCCTACGCTCACAGTCAGGAACGTCAGCTTCAGTAAAACTTTATATCTCACTTTATCTTCTCTATCTTTCATCTGATTTTTATGAATAGTGCTGGCAATTCCAGCACATTCCGCGTTTTTAAGCTCACTCTCCGATTCCATGACTCCGTCTACGGTGAGAGGCGGTAATCCTACGGCTTTAGGGACAGAAAACCCCATCCTCCGGTTTGAATAGGAGGCTTCAAATCTCCAAGTTCTGTGCATCGCGATCATGAGAGAAACTTAACACGTCCAAACGACGAAAGCATATCAGCCTTCAGGATGCAGACGTCATTCTGCATTGTGAAGCTCAAACTGCAGGCAAAACACATTCTGGGTGGAGGGACACGTTACATTAGAATGTGGAAGGACTCCAGGCTGGAGTAATACTGCATTTAATGCCTTTACGCTTTCTGTGTTTGTGGTTTATGTCCCGAATTTGTTTTTTAATGACATTATTAGGAGCAGAAGCAATATAGTCTTTTATTGATTTCTTTTTCCCAGCATCTTATAATTCCGAGTAACTTCCCTCTCTCCCTCTATTAGCTGATGAAGAGCACGAGGGAATGAACAAACTTATCACAATGTCATGAAATAATGTGTTTTGAACATACGGCCCCAGAGCCGACGCCTGGAATAGCAGAGAATGTCATTGCGCATAAAATATATGAGAAAAACAACAGAGGGTGACATTTCAATCATATGTGTTTTCTCAGTATGCAGCGCAGGTGCTGACACCTTTTTTTGTGCTTGAGGTACTGTATCAACAGCTAGCAACAGAGCGCAGACAGCAGCATCTGTCACTGAGAACAGGCTTTGTTCTCATGGATAACAAAAAATGTTTAGGGTATACAGAGTGAAAGATGGGAAAAACTGGATGTGTGCATACGTACGCATGATGTATGGAAGTCTTTGCTGTAAGAACCGATGATATCAGTCGCTATCAGTCACAAGGCCGATGTACATATTGGACCGGTTTGCTCAAGTGTCTTCTTCAGAGCAACCGACGAGTCTTCCTGGGTTCCACATCAGGAGGAAACAATGAGCTAAATACACGATTTATAAGCTTTTCTCAGTGATTTGGACTAAAACAAAAGTATTCTATTTTGAAATTCACAATTATATTGGGGTAACTATTGTGAAAATATTATCTGCAGCGATGAGTATTGGTTCAGCATCGGTCCAATCATTTCCAAAACTAGATCCCATTTCGCACATTCCTGGTTGTTGCGTTGCACTGATTTAGAGTTGAAATGTATTGAATTTAATGAAGAGAACAAGTGGATTGTAATTTAGATTGAAATTCTTCTGTAAAACTTGATACATTGATATAAAGAAAGCAAGTGGATTACAGTTTATTTTTAATGAGTTACCATGCAGGTGTCCTTATACCGTGATTCCAACTGTTTGTGTTTCTGTTTAACATCTTTCACTTATGTTTAGCCCTTTGACTCACCATTACCTTAAGATTATTGCTTATATTCAGATTCAAATCAGGGCTGCATAAATGTGAAAAATATCTCTATGCCATTGCTTTGACTGGCACTGCAATGTGTTTTGTGACGTGAGAGCGAACGCTAAGTTTCTGACACAATTTGCCTTTTAACAAATATCGCATCTTCATTCGATTTGAAAACTGCAGAGGGGTCATACTGCCATTAATGAACTGTGCAGTCCTAATTCAAATATGCCATACTGTCCCGCATGATTGACAGCTGCTGGGGAATCAGTGAGTGTGTCCGAGTCCTCACGGCAATCTGGTACGATGTGTGTGCGCGCGAAGTGAAAGTCGCGTCAAGGATGGCGCTGCATCAGGAGTCCTCGAATACAACCATGAGTCCAGATCTCAACTAGGACAAGCTTATAGCTGCAAGGTAAGTCCTGCTCTTTCCCATTTCTCCAGTGTGCCACTGACATCCCAATTCTGCAAACGCATGATTTTTCTCAATTTACCACCTCTCTCCTTCTCTCGCTTAAATCCTTTCTTTGCTTTTTTTCTTTCCAGCTCGGTGACATCTCCCACAAACCTCCCGCTCATGTTAATGAAAACACTGCTTACTATTCTGTTTTCTATTGCACTTTAATTCTTATTTTCCACCCATTATCTTCCAGCTGTCTGTGTTCTCTTCTTTCTTCCACTTTAATTCAGTTCCCTTCCTTACGTTCTCCTCCTCTCAGCCTCCCGCTGAGTAGGCAGTCTGTCATTGGCTCTCTGGCAAAAGGAGATTCTTCCGACACCTCCGAGTAGCTCAATACATCTCCTGGAGCTCTGCCCATTGGCTCTGGCAGGTGCTCAGCATCTTGGGAGACTTTGGTGCTAGTGTGTGTTTCAGTGTGTGTAACAATTTCCCTGCCATGATTCCACTGTAATGGTGAAATGACAATCGTATCAGCCTCCCTGACAAATAAGGTGGACAGAGTGCTACACCTACACACGCGCACGCACGCACGCACGCACGCGCACGTGCGCGCACACGCACACACACACACACACACACACACACACACACACACACACACACACACAGAGACTAATGTCTTCCAACTGCACATCCAAGCATAGCATTTCAAATTCCTCCCCAATAGGTGGAGGAGGAGGACAGCAAGATGAAAAAATAAATACATTTGTGGGACAACCTCCCACATAATCACATCAACAACCCTGCAGCTTTGCAACCTCTGGGATTGTTGTCTCTTTCATCATACTGTACAGACAAGATACAACAGTTTCCATTATTTGAATTTGTTATACAAAACTATGTTGAACTATGCTTAATTATTTGTTTCCAGGGAGCAATTTAAAGACACACTTGGACTCTTCACAGTGTGCAAACAGTTGAGAAGAGCTGAGCAGGCGCTCAGAGTAGGAAGCAGCAGGAGAGGAGATGAGAGTGTGGCAGGGCCATGACAGGGGGCCAAAGCTGACACTTAGTAATGAGCCTCCGACCACAGCAAACACAGTTAAAACCTCTTTGTTCCAGTGTCACTGCAGGCTGCATTTCTATCTTAATTGACTTGTGCCAAACTGATGCCCTACACCAAGTGTCACTCTGCTGCCTGATCAAATGATTCTACAATAATTAATAAGTGGGGCCCCCACATATCTTAAAGAGCAGTTTTATCAGATCTTTACAGTATCATTTCTTAGGGTTTTTTTGTCCTACATCTGAAGAGCTACATCTCACCAGATTTGGCCCATGGACCCACTTTGATAAGCTTTGATCCATTATCACCATGACACAAAGTAAATACTGTGTAACCGAAACACACACTCACACACACACACACACACACACACACACACACACACACACACACACACACACACACACACAGTGGTATAAATACCGGGAGACGTACAGTACAGATTAGGGCCGATCCTGTTTATTCAGGGCTGACACCAGTTAGTAGTAAAACAAAAAGACTGATAACTGACACTTGCTGCCAATAATAAGATCATAATCAGAAATTATCAATCATCAGAAACTGTTGAAAACATTGAAGTGTCTTGAGTGTCGGGAAAAAGAAAATTCCTTCATCAAATTTTACTCAAAACAGTGTTGGTAAATGGACTCAATTTTTTATAGTGCTTTTCAGCCTTAGCTTTACAGTGTCATCTCATTCACACACACACACACACACACACACACACACACACACACACACACACACACAATGATGATGGAGGCTGCCATGCAAGGCGCCAATTTACTCATCAGGAACAGTTGGGGAATCAGCATCTTGCTCGAGGACTCTCGACATGGTCGGGGGGATGAGGATCAACCAGCGACCCTTTGTTTGCTGGACGACGTACTCTTCCTCCAAACTATGCTGCCCCATTCAAGTGTAAAGATCTCATCAAGCTCATAAAAATACGCCAATACCCTTTAGATGAAAAACTTCAAATATCTGAGCTCAGAATGATTCAAACCAATCATCGATCGGCCCTGAGTGAGTGTATCCATGGTAACCGCAGTGTGAAGGATCCAGCTCTTTGTATTTGTCAAAAATGTAAAACCATGTTCCCTGACTGGCACACACTAATGCTTTTTCTGACAGATAGTCTCAGCACTCTCTCCGTACAGACCCAATCATTGGCGCCATCGAGTCCCGCTGTGCCAAGAGAGTCCCGCTGTGCCAAGAGAGTCACGCTGTGCCCATACAAATGCCCTGTCGTCTTGCCTCCCCCATCCCTATCCCTCCTCCTGGTTTTATCGATCGGACACTTGCCAAATTACCTTTCAGTTTGCTATACAAGCGTTCCGCTTCAACCTGCCTGTGAAACATGACTTGTTGACAAACAGACTATCTCTCAGGGAGTTGTGTGTTGACGTCAGGTAAACCTGACAAGCTTGCTCAGCACACATCCAACTGTTTCCTGACTTTAATCACCACTGCGTCACCAGAAATCAATCCTCCAACCTTGGTCAAATGCTAAATCAACACAATCTCTGACTTCCCCGGTAAATTATCATGGAGAGCGAAGGAGTGAATACAGATACTTGTGATGTGAATATTGACTTCTTGGGAAATATCAGGCTCGCTGGATTGTCATTTAAAATGCCATATAGCTGACACAGAATGAGTATGCTTAGCTTGGCCTTTTTAAGTTTAGATTTTAATAAAGAAAAGCCTCTTCTAGCAGAGGCAGGGGACCCTTGTTTGACAGTGCACGTAGTACATGCATTTTTTAAGTGGTCCTCCTTGGCGTTTTTCTCTATATTGCTTCGAGAGAAGAGAGGCCACAAGGACACAGAGGCAGCTGCTTGCTATCCACCAAAGACTCATTAAAAATGAAACAGGGGCAAAATAATGAAAGAAAGCAATGCGGTGGAGGATATAAATATATAAACAAATGAAGGTACACTGTTCAGACCCTGGAGAGACCACTCCTAAATATTTCCTCTCTTCATGTTCCAGGCAAAATGAAGGGGATGAATGCAGCCTCAGTGCTAGTGACTCCAACCCTTCCATCCTCTCTTCTTCTCTCCCCGCAATACTCAGAGTTTGAGCTGTCGGAGAATGACTTAATTAAAGAGGGCTTATTAGCATGGACGAGAAGCAAGTGTGACACCCAAATCTTTGCCTGCCTGCCTCCTTGAGTGCTTGGATGTGAGCGAGAGAAAAAGAGCAAGAAAATCTGGAAGCAGTAGCTTGTCACAACCCTGCAAACTCCCGTTTCTCTTTGTCAAACCTTTAAAACACGAGACTGAGACACGCTGTGTATTCTTCACACTATCAACAAATGCTGTCACACTTTTATTAATTTAATTTTCTCTAAGAGACAAATATTTATAAGTACTGTTCAAAGGGGCTCACTATATCTCTTCAAATCCCAGAGAATAGAACCTGTAACTGCCCTCAAGTCAGTCAGGACTGAAGAAGCCCAAATTGATGAGAATCTAAATCGCATATAGCATATCATTCCACCGTGCTTGGTGCTTGGCACAATGGTAAGTATTTCAGATTCTACAAGACAAAAGCAATGATTGGGGGCCCACAGAGTTATCTGAAATTAAGCACTGGTTGCTTGAAGAATTGTGAATATCCCTCTTGAACACAAACATTTTTCACCTGAAACAATGCTACCTTACAGGGACAGCTAGAAAAGGGTCATTAAGCCAGTCCCATCCATAGGGCACCGAGGAGAGAAAATCATTCATTGAGGAGAAAGGAACAGACACTGTAAATACCAAGACATAAAAGTCCTGCTAACATTGTAACTTCCACCAAGGTGAACGTAAATAACCCAAGAAGAGAATCCCTGTGAGAAGAGTTATTTCCCTAATTTGATAAATGGCTTTAATAAGCGAAGCCCCAAAGGGGGATGTAGGAAGAAGCTCGTGTTATGAAGAGAAACCTCTGCAGATATTTATCTTGATCTTAAAAAGCTTTAACCTCGCAAGAAGAGAAGTAACTAACGAGAGTTAGGCCTGGTTAGTGAATATGGGAAAAATGGCCTTGGCTCTTTATTCTGCTGTAGAAACATGCTGCAAACGCAAATGAAGACAGTTATCATAACTTAATTAGTTTAATCAGTCTCCCCATAGTTTCATAATTAACTGAAAATATTTTTACATTCTTGAAGTACAAGGATGGGTACTGAAGGCGGGTTTTAATTGGTGCCTTGTTTGGGTCGGTACAGAAGTACCAATAAGCTCCTTGGCAAACAGCACTGCTATAATGACATGAAACCTTAATTCAGTCCCACGTAGCTGCCGGCCTCCCCTCATGATGTCAGAGTTGCCGACTGTTGTCATCTCTGCATGTTTCTCTTGCAGTCAAGCATCTCAGAGCAAAATCTATACTGCCCATGTTCACAACACAGCAGGGGCGTTACATCACGCGCTACTAAGGTTTAACGTGCTCTGCAGCACCAGCCACATGGAAAAAAAGATGTCAAGACCAGTCATGAAGTCCCATCCTTCTTCCAGTCTTCTATATTTAATGAGAATTCAAAAATCTTGATCCATCCCTTACAAACAGTTTGTCAAATGAAATCTGAACTGCCAGTGTCACATGACACTGAGGTTTCTATTAACATCATATCTTTTTTTTTCTGTACCAAGCTATAGAGAGCTGTGTCAACAAGACTATCGGGAAAAACCAAACGATACGCATCTCTACGGTTGTTACACACCTACTCTCACAGACAAGTCAAACCTTACGTCTGCTGTTATGAATACCATTTATTTCATTCACTACTGTGTCAATATATGTCATTGAAGCAGTTACTGAATGAGGGAAATACTAAATATTACTGGGAAAAAAAGTGAATTGGGAATTTGCCAGAAAGTCAATAATGCTGCATTTGGTTCACATTCAGCGTTGGGGCAAACAGACAGGCATCTCCTTGGGGAAATAAGTGCTTGCTGCGAGACCTTCAGCCTCCATTCAAGGTGGAAGGTAAAATAATGAAATAAGAATGGAGCCGGTAATCATGTGAGCAGCTGTCTGCATGTTGCTGCAGATACTGGAGGCCTGTGGAGTGAATTTTTCATAGCCCTTGGGACCTGAGATTCAGAGGCTATTTCTGTGTTTCCTCTCAGTGTGTGAGAACATGAAGAAGCACACGTTGTTGACAACACCTACTGGGGCTCTGAGACATTTTCAAAGAGCACACGCTGCTCCATCTGGACTCCCGGGGAGATATCATTATGTTCTATTCGAGTATGTTGCCATTGAGAAACTTTGAGTAGCAGAAGGTGTGGTACTCTGACCTCTCTGCTTGTCATCAAGTGTCCCCAACCTGCTTGGATCTTTTTTGCCCCTGTCCTCATGTTATTCTTATTAAGGCATGTAGCTTTATGAATGCCTGCAGGACATCCAACTCAAAAGGCCTCGATTGACCAATCACAACTGGAATCTCTCATAGTTACAAAAATGTTACTCTCTACCGTTGAGGTAGTGAGCTGGAATTTAAGAAGACACCCGCCTTCTTTTGAGGAAGGGGAAACCAAACATGGTGTTAGCGGTAGTACAATTCACTGCAACGATCTTCACATGCTTCACCATGGAACGATACACCGAGCACACTTCTGGAGAACTGAGAGCTTTTGAACAGATAAACACTGACTCAAAAATAGCTTTCGAGATTAGCTAAGCTACAGAAACAGTTTAGCGCAGCAGACAGATTGATTCTGAGGCTGTCTACCGTGAGAGCAGACCCGCGCCAGACTCATATATCTCTTTAAATTCAGGACTATTTGAACACACGGAAAGAAATGTGTAGATTCCTATTTTTCATCGGATTTATAAAGCTGCGAGTACGCCTGGTGATTGAGTTTCATAAATCCTCATCATTATGGAAGCAGGTGCACAAGCTGTTTCACTCTTCCACAATTATCTATAAATGGATATAGAAACATGCCACCATTACACACAGCAGTGTTTATCTATCCAGCCTGTACCAGTGATTCATGATATCAACGAATATCGCGGTAATATAAATCATCGTTATTGCACATCAGTAGGATTATAAATGATTAATGTTTCCAGCTCACACTGAAACAGGCTTTAGAAGGTGTGTCAGCATCATGGATAATAGCTAAAGAATGATACAACTCATCATTTATAGATAACTTGAAGTTGGCATGTATTGTCTTATCGGTCAAAAGATTGGACACACCTTATTTCATGGTTTTTCTTTATTTTCATGACTATTTACATTGTAGAGTCTCAATGAAAAAATCAAAACAATGAATGAACACATTTGGAATTATGGAGGAAATAAAAAAGTGTGAAATAACTCCAACGTGTTTTATATTTTAGACTCTTCAAAACAGCCTCCCTTTGCTTTGATCACCGCTCTGCTCCCTCTTGGCTTTCTCTCAATGAGCTTCATGAGGTCGTCACCTGGAATGGTTCTCCAGCAGGCTTGAAGGAGTTCCCAGAGATGCTGAGCACCTGTTGGCCCTTTTGCCTTCGCTCTGAGGTCCATCTCATCCCAAACCATCTCAATTGGGTTTAGGTCAGGTGACTGTGGAGGCCAGGTCACCAGGCGCAGCACCCCGTCACTCTCCTTGGACAAACAGCCCTTGCACAGCCTGGAGGTGTGTTTGGGGTCGTTGTCATGTTGAAAAGTAAATGATGGTCCAACTAAACACAAACCAGATGGGATGGCGTGTTGTTGCAGGACGCTGTGGTGGTCATGCTGATTCAGTCTGCCTTCAATTTTGAATAAATCCCCAACAGTGTCACCAGCAAAGTCTCCCAGCTCCATCACACCTCCTCCTCCATGCTTCACGGTGGGAACCATGCATGTAGAGAGACCATCCGTCCACCTTTGCTGCGTTGTATAAAGACACAGCAGGTGGAACCAAAGACCTCAAATTTGGACTCATCAGACCAAAGCCCAGATTTCCACTGGTCTGATTCCTCATGTTTCTTGGCACAAACAAGTCTCTTCTGTTTGTTGCTTTTCCTGAGTCATGGTTTCTTAACAGCTGTTCAACCATGAAGGTCTGATTGGCGCAGTCTCCTCTGACCAGTTGATGTAGAGATGTGTCTGCTCCTACAACTCTGTGTGGCTTTTATCTGGGCTCTCATCTGAGGAGCTGTTAACTTGTGATGTCTGAGGCCGGTGACTCAGATGAACTCATCCTCAGCAGCAGAGGTGACTCTTCCTTTCCTGGGGCGGTCCTCACGTGAACCAGTTTCATCGGAGCGCTTGATGGTTTTTGTGACTGCACTTAGGGACACATTCAAAGTTTTTGCAATTTTCCAGACAGACTGACCTTCAGTTCTTAAAGAAATGATGGACTGTTGTTTCTCTTTACTGATTGGTTCTTGCCATAATATGAATTCTAACAGTTGTCAAAGAGGGCTGTCAGCTGTTTACCAACCTGACTTCTGCACAACACAACTGATCGTCCCAACCACGCTAAGAAGGCAAGAAATTCCACGAATGAACCCTGACAAGGAGAACCTGAGAAGTGAAAACCATTTCAGGTGATGACATCATGAAGCTCATTGACAGAAGGCCAAGGGTTTGCAGCGCTGTCGGCAGAGCAAAGGGTGGCTACTTTGGGGAATCTGAAACATAAAACATATTTGAAGTTACTTAGCAATTTTTTCTTTGCTGATTTCACATATTTGATGTCTTCAGTAGGTATCTACAGTGTAGAAAGTAGTAAAAATACAGGAAAAACACTGAATGAGGTGTGTCCCAACTTGTGACTGGTATTGTGTGTGTGTGTGTGTGTGTGTGTATATATATATATATATATATATATATATATATATATATATATATATATATATATAGTAAAAGAAAAAAAACAAGTGGCTCAAAAAAAGGTAATCTAACCTGTGCAAACATTACAATTTTGCAGGTGACATTTGCAGATAAATCAGTTATGAAAATAAATGTTAATTGCACCCTGCTGTAGGTGTTCTGCTGTTTCTTTTTAACAAAGCACCAGAAAAGTCATTCGATGCTTGAATGAGTGTTTCTCGTTTCAGAATGTAGGCATCTTTCGCAGATGAAAACTGTTTCTTTCACTTTTTTGCTCTTGCCTATTTAACCTCCCCCAGCACTCTCTACCGTGACAGCATGACTGTACAGTTCACCCCCCACCACCACCACCACCACCACCACCCATCCAGTCAAAGCTCCATTAAATTAAAAGTCAGTGTAAACTGCCTGGGTTGGCCATTCTAATTAAGAAGACACCATGTAGAGGACTGGTAGAAATTTCCAGATACTTCGGAGGCCTTGTCATCGTCACTGAGCCTTCTACCATCCTGACACGGTGATTTAAAAGCCTTCGTTATTGGAGGAATTGTGTCCTCTCAGAGTTGTCGTGAGGCAGGAGGTTTTAGAGTTGTGGGTGGGAGGAAATAAATTCAGCTGTACCTGCTCTGAAAAACATCCCCACGTCCGCTTATATTCTCCTTACATCAGTGGCAGCAGTGTGTCGTCGGTGTGTTACGTTTACTGTTAGTCTTCCAATCCAGCAGCTGCTGTGCGACGTATAGCGTCTTCAGTATAGTTAGCAGGCTAACTTTGTCATGTCTGTAAGTAAGTGGGGTTAAACTAAAAAAAAGACTTCTTGATGGACGCTGTCCTGACAGAAGGCAGTGTTCTTTCCCTGGAGAGTTTTGTGAGCCACGTGAGTCAGCTGGAGGTTGCTGACAGAGGAAGCGGCGGTGACTACAGCGGTGAGCGGTTTGTGTTATGGAAGAGCTAAACCCTCCACCCTCCCACTAAAAAAACCTCACTGTGCTCATCCATATGTGATGTTCACTGTAGATATTTTCATATGCTAATTGGGCGGACATTGTCCAACCCTAATCGATGTACACCCCCGCACTGGGGCAATAAAGCTCTTTCCAACTGGCCAGAAAACCCGCTAACACCTGGCTTTTATCTGCGGTGGGAACATCTTTAATTGAAATTCAGTCCAAGGTCAAATGACCCTTCAGTGCGAGACAAGGGTGCTTATCAGCTATCCTGCTCCAATCAACACTGATGGGAACACAGAATCCAGGTGAACGTGGTGTTTTCCAGCCGCCTTCCAGCACTTCCACTATCAGACACACATGAGATGCGAGGTTATCAGCCATACACACGGGGAGGCAGCGAAAGCTCGTCGTCCCTGCCTGTAACTTCCAAGACTTGGCTGGTGTTTAGTCCGTAAAACAGTCACTGTCCGCCGTGCTGCTTCTACCTCAGCTACTGACAATTGTAGCTTTTTGTGCACCTCTTTGCAGATGTAGCATAAAGGAAAATCCTCCTCTCCTCACAGTGGGAACAGGATCAATCGGCTTTGATTAGCGGCCTTGCCTTAGAGCCAGGCCCTAAACGTGGGTTTGTAATGGAACACGGGTATAACGTTGCTATTTCTTCGAAAATAAAGTGCTCAGAATTAATTATGAAAGCACATTTGGTCCCATCAACACTGTGCAACAACAAGCACACATGACTACCAATGCAAAAACACAGTCTTCTCTGTCTTCATCGAGACTCCACAGTTGCGGCTGCTGACTGGCGTGTAAGTGGCTCAGTTACATTGAGGTGTAAGTACTGACCAATCAAACCTGTTTTTTTTTTTTCTCTTTGTCTTCTCACGGCACCTGTAATTTCATGGTGCGCGTTGGTGAATCGATTTTCACTTTAGCTGAAGTGGAAACCGGCCTGCTGAGCCTGACTGATCCTCCACATGCACTTATTTGAAACAAATGAGTACGGGCTGAATCTAACAAGCACTCAAGAGAACAGTGCAGCCAGCATCTCTGCCCTACATGGAGGTTCAGCTCGCCTTTGCTTGAACAATTTATCAAAGAAGCTGATTAAACAAGAAGTACTCTGAAGTGATGTAGTTTCAGTTTTTATTTCTTTGCATAATGCCTGGACTAACTGTGACACTGAGCATCGCTATTGGTGCTTTCAGGCATTCCGAGCACGCACACAACATTTTCTATTTACTTGTTTTTTTAAATAAGAAAAAAAAATAGTACTCATAAGTTACTAATCCTTTCAACAGCTTTTTCTGGGAAAAAAATGGAATGTTTCTGTCTTTCTTGACATCTTGTAGCAGCAGAAGAATCAACAGGCAGAGAGCTTGGAAAGCACAGGTAGGTTAGATTTCATTACAAGGGCAAGTAAAGGACAGAGTGTTGGGGCTGCCAAGAGGAGAACCGCTGCATACAGCGAGGAGCCTCAGAGACAGGTGAGGGTATTCAGCAGTATTTGAGAAATTCAATGAGGCAACCTCTAAACTTTGGCCTATGAAGAAGGCAGCATCCAGACGCATGCAAGCACGCGCACACACACACGCGCACACACACACACGCACGCACACCCACCTTCAGATACATTACATGAGTGAAGCTGCTCAAATGGGTCCTGCAGCGAAAGGTCGAGGCGGGACGGAACACACCGCCATCATGCAGTAATGGCTTCGCATCAGTCAGCGGTTATGAGCTCAACCCTGAATTGTTCTTACACACAGTAGGATTTTCTTTTAACTCTAAATTTAGTCTACAGACAGGAAGCAAAGCGTGATAGCCGTGTGTGCCTCTTGTAACATTAAATTCATTACAAGTCTGAGTCATCGGCAGTTACGAGAGACGGGAGCAGATGTCAGGAGAGAGGAAGATAGCTATCAGGCTTTGCTTCCTGTCTGTAAGACAAAACTGAGGGCGAGAAACAGCTGAACAGAAATTTGTGCTCAGGAACATTTTTGATGAAACAAATGTGTTTGTTTTGAAAAGCCCGAGAATTGCCCTTCAATATGCTATTATATGGAACGGTTCCATTTATAACTTCTAGTACTGTAACTTCTTGATGCTCTGAGCATAAAAGCTGTGGCGTTGGCACAGGTTCATTAACTGGTGGGGAAATTTCCTCATCCCTGGAGCTTTTTTCTTTCATTACAGCGTTTTTAAGATACAAAGAGAGAAAGAGAAAACAACAATTATAGCCAATTTAAATTAATTCCCTCTGAGGGAAAATCTACTGATTTTCTAACCTGTCCACGACACTTAATCTATTTGGAAGTACTGCACATGGCACTCATTTATAGTGATGGAGCCGCTGCTAAATTGCAAAAGAGGAGAAGACCGACACAGACGGACACAATCCTGTTCCATAAAACACAATTTAATTTCATAACAGGAAATATGTGCTTGGAGCTGATAAGATTACATGCCGGTAGAAAAAGGCCAATTCTGTATACAAGGTATAATCAAAATTATATTTCTCCATTTAACAGAGGGGGAAAAGAAGTTCATCCTGCCTGAAAATAATTCCATAAGGAACAGGAGTTATTTGATTATGTTAGCAGCTTTCTGAACACTATCTTAAGAGAAGGATTTTATCTCCTGTGATATGAAAATGTAATTCCTTTTGCTATTTAGAGGAAATATATAACGCTCTTGTATGTTTATCTTTAAAGCTGAAGTCTCAACAGACAGTAGAGCAAACAAATAACTGATTTATCGACCGTCAAAGGAAAATTACCTGTTTTTTTTATTGATGAACTGTTCGTCTTTATCAAACACCAAACGTTTGCTGTTTAAATATTCTTCAATATCGGAATTTGATGCTTATTTTTGACAACTGCAACAGAAAGTGACAGGTTCTGGGACAAATTCAACAATTTAAAGAATTTTGGGGCATTAAGAAATTGTGATTATCTTTTTTTTCTAAACCTAACTCAACGATTTATTAATTATTCATGAAAATAATTGAATCAATAATGGAAATGATGGGTAGTTGCAACTGAACACAAACTCATGAAAGCAAACAAAACAACAGCCAGGCAGCGGTTTTGCAGACAGGACCAGAAAGGACAACTGGACGGTTGGTAAGGTTGGTAACTCTCAGTAAGACATATCCATATCCTATAAATATGAAGTAGTACTGTAGAACTGCCCCCCCCCCCCCCCCCTTCAGAAGCACATCAGCGCCGATCTCCTCTGATGCCTGCGGGATTGATATTTCTTATCATTCTGAAGTCATATAACTTTTTTGGTTCATTTTGACCTGTGAGGTAATAACAGTTAATCCACACTTTATTAAACAGCTGGCATGATGCAGTATGCAGTCAATTATAACACTTTTATTTGTTAAAGCGCAAATACACTGGCATGCCAAAGATGATACTTGTTGGGGCGTTTTGAAATCTCTGCTTTCAATGATTCCATGCAGAAATAACACACATAGGAGACTTAAATATAGGTTTGGAACAGAGGAATTCAAGTCTTAACTGGTGGATAAGCATGAATTTGATCATTTCACTTGTGACTCCCGAGGCTGAGTCAGAGAGGCAGGTTGGTTAAAAAAGAAAATCAGCCACCCCTAGATAAAATAATTAATAGTTTCTAGTTCCAGTAAATAAAAGCATGTAAACTTACCATTTCCAGACACATGATTATCCACCACACCGACGGTGAGAGCTGCGTTAAGTTGAATATAAAGTCCGGCGTACTGTAAAATCCCTATAATGACTCCGAAGGCTGCCATTGCTTCCGCCGGTATTTCGAACAGCGGTATGGAACAGTCACATTAGGTGGACAGCATCGATCATATATCCCCGCTGGTGCCGAGCAGCTCTCAGAGTCACAGAGCTGAGACTGGAGGAAAGAACGCTGGTACTCCACTCTGCTCCGCGGGAGGGAGTGATACGGCTAACGTAGGCGGAAGCAGCAGCACGGGGACAGGTGTCTATGGGTGCAGCGGCTCACACCGGCACTCAATTAGGCGGAGGGATCTCTTTTGACGATTGGAGTTTGGTTTGTGCGTGGGTCGTAGAATCCTCACTGCAGTAAACCTGCAGCGATAACACAGGCAAGGATAACCTGTGGCGTTTAAGAATGAGCCTATAACAGTTTCCCTGATAGTTGCTAGAAGAGTCTAGTTTGTTGCATTGAGCACAGAGGTAAAGATAGTGAAAAGGAAGAAGAAGGTTGCCAGAAACTGTGTGGCCCACAATGAGTCCTAAAACCAGGAAATAATTTAGCATCGAACTTTTTCACTGTATAGTGCCGAGCAGGAAGTGTTATGTGTTTGTATTCTCAAATACAAGTGTTAGTGGATGCAACTGCATAAAATGTGGATTATTCCAGATATGCCCTTGAGATTTTGTTAATTTTTGTGCAATTTGGTGTTGTTTTGTGACAGTAGCTGTAATTTGCCTTCAGTCACCTTTAGCTACAAGCTAAATATATGCAGCTGGATCCTTTCTGCAATCTGGAATACAAAGAAAATAATGCAGGAGAGCAAGAAGGAGGGGAAAAAGATGTCTCTGGGTTCAAGATGACTATTTGTGAGTACTTGAATGACGAAATACACTTCTTTGGTGAGGTACGTACTGTTTAAGGGTAATTTATTGTTTTGTTGTACTACATGAAATCCAAAAAACACACTTTTAAATTTTCACGACCCCCCAAACATCATCACACTGAAAACAGGAGGCAGGAAGTGATTTGAGGTGATTTAGAAGTCACATGTCCGTGATGTAGGTCATCCATAGTATAATGTTAGCTTTGCTCTTGTAAAGATTGGGGTTACGCTAACAAAAAAAAGAGGTGTTGATTTGTGAAGATCATCTCCTGAAATGAAATGTGTACATCTCACAATTTTTGGTCATGAAAAAAAACTTTTGAGTAAAAGCTCCCATTAACTTTTGGGAAATCACAGCAAAAAACTTTCAGTTTGGCCTACAAAATATGTCTTGGGTTCCCCAAAGGGATACATTGCTGGGGGGGGGATATGTCTGAGTTTCTTTATGCAGTTCAGTCCCTCCAGGCAGTGACAGGTGTCTGTGCTACTGTACATCATCTTGTGCTTCCCCCATAACCTTACCTGCTGATGTATCTGTGCGACGTGTTTGTTCCTCCTTGACTCTCAGTTTTCAAGCTGGTCAAACGTTGATGATGCCTCGGTCGTGAAGGTTTATTCATGTGCTGGATGAGGTGCCTTTTAATTAGATCTGAAAGTAATAGCACACAACGATCTGATGTTTGTTAACTGCTTGTAGTCCTGTTTACAAATGTGAAGCGCAAATATAAATTCAAATTGTAATTATATTCAAACATTCGAATGGGAAAAAATTCATTATGGAAGTGGGGCTTCACAGTACGTTAAAAAAATGTTAACACAGCGTTAATGTTTTTATTCTCTTTCAAAAACCATCAGTACTTATCCTGTTAAGGGTAGTGGGGGGGCTGGAGTGGATCCTATCACCCCTGGACAGGTCGCCAGTCCATCACAGGGCCAACACATAGAGACAGACAACCATTCACACTCACAGTCACACCTACAGTCAATTTAGAGTATCAATCAGCCTCGTCCTCTCTTGATGTCTTTGGACTGTGGGAGGAAGCTGGAGTACCAGAGAGAACCCACACAGGAACAGGGAGAACATGTGACTCCACACAGAAAGATCCTGTGCTGGAGCCGGGACTCGGAACTGGAAACCTTTTGCTGCGAGGTGATAGAGCTGACCACTGCACCACTGTGCTGCCCCTTAATGTCAAATGATATTTCTTATTTCTTGCCTTCATTAATAGATTTAGAAGCTGTTATTTTGCTCCTGAGTGAAGTTTATATCCCGTGATCGGAACAGGACAAACACTCACTAACAGTGAAACATTTCAATAACTGATCTCAGGATAAAAGCGTTTTCACCACCAAAATATCCACCAGTAAAACTCGTTTTCCTCAACAGAATGTTAAATATCGGTGCAACAACATGATTCAGGCTGCAGTATGAGAGCATGTTACTAATTGTATCAATGACCAACCTATAGATACACCTGACGGCAGCTGGGATAGGCTCCAGCCCCCCGTGACCCTAAACAGGATAAGCGGTAGACATGTTACTGGATCACATACCAGAAGTAAAATTAGTGTTGTCACCTCCCTACTCTTGTGTCTGAGCTCAATTCCTCTGAAAAGCCCCTGGAATCTTTCAATGTCTGCAGCAAATGTGATTGTTTTTGTGACATATGACTGTGCTGGAGGCTGCTGATACTCTCGCTCGCTGCAGCATCGTCTCACCGGATACTGGCGTGCCGCTTGTCTGCGGTCCAATGACATGCGCGACTGTCATTTCTTACTCTCTGTGCATTGCAGCGGCTCATGTTGTCTCAAGTGATGAAACGGATTGTTGTGTTGTCTTATTTATCAGCTTGTGGCTTCTGCAGTTTGACATTAACTTTGTTTTGTTGGACTCCTAAACTATAGAAGTTGAGTGACCTCTCCTTTCCATCAATCGTCAGCAATCACACTGGTCATTGCTGCTGCTTTTTCTCCTATTTCATGGCTCATTTGGCTCAATTTGACTACTCGACTACTAGCCTATTAGCCTAGCCGTTGTAAACTTAAGCACAATGGAATGCCGGCACTTCTTCCAGAGAAACAACTCTTGCTTTTCAAAATAAGAACAAGTTGCTTTGTAACATTAAAGACCAAAACATCAAACCTAAAAATATCATGGAGGTCGACGGTGTTCCATGTTGAGTTGTGCATGTTGTGTGTTTAGGAGGTACATTTTGCTATAAATTCACTTTTGCTTTACTGTTTTGTCCCCGTGTGGACTGTAAAACCGTTTCAGTGACCTCACCAAAAGGTTCATTGACATAATGATCGAAAATGAACATTCAGAAAAAAAGCGTGTGGGTGTTAGTGTAAGCGTAAATGAAATAGAACATGAGTTACGAGTTCTACTCCAGATTCTGTGTGGGCAAAGCCCTCTCAAACACCATCTCACACCAGCATTAGCTGAAGAAAAATGCAAATGGAAAAAGACATGGAAACAGGGATGTTTCATCCATTTTCCATACCGCTTATCTGTTGAGGGTCGGGGGGGCTGGAGCCTATCCCAGCTGACATTGGGTGAGAGGCGGGGTTCACCCTGGACGAGTCTCCAGTCCATCGCAGGGCCATCAGGAGCAATTAGAGGTTCAGTGTCTTGCTGAAGGACACTTCAACATGGTCACCTGGGGAAGTGAGGATCGAACCAGCGACCCTTCGGTTACCAGACGGTCACTCTACCTCTGAGCCATGCCGCCCCACATCTTTGTTATTTCATATAAGTGTGGCTGGAGACAAGACAAATATGCGCATTTTTATTGTTAAATAGGACTTTGACTTGCTTGTTCATGGCACCATTGCAGCACCCTACAGAGGTACGGTTAGTTCGGAGTTATTGGAAAATCCCTGCAATAATCCCTGTGTTCTTGGTGTAAAAGAGGCTCATACAGCTGTACATTTTCTCTCCTGGCTGCTGCTGCTGTCAGCTCTCTTCCTCGGGATGTCAAACAGGTGAACTGAGGGTGAAATTGAAGCTGATGTATGCAGACGTGAGCCCATAAGACGGACACAACACCTGCCCGGTAGCTCTGAGCCCAGCACCCCTCTGGCTTTAACTGCCTCAGACAGCCGCTGACAGAGATGAGGTA
This sequence comes from Aulostomus chinensis, assembly GCF_037954235.1. Classification (NCBI taxonomy): domain Eukaryota; kingdom Metazoa; phylum Chordata; class Actinopteri; order Syngnathiformes; family Aulostomidae; genus Aulostomus; species Aulostomus chinensis. The sequence goes on from NC_141322.1 coordinate 14,532,975, forward strand.
TATATACAGTATGCGTAGGAGATGATGGCTATACAGCACCGGGCCTGTTAAATGTAAAATGAAGGGAGAAAATGCAGTGTCTGACTCAGCCTGGGAGTGGATTTCAAAGCCGACAGCTTCCACAGAAGCTTCATGACATCCATTATTTATTGAGTTCTCTTTGACACATTCAGCAGCTTCTTTTACCTGCTGCAGATAGCAGAACAGAGGTGTACACTTCTCTTTATGTGCAAATTGCAGTAGGCACAGGGTGTCGAGGGCTATATTTTTTTAAAGAATAACAAGAAAGTCAATATACTGTATTTGCTAAAAGGTCCAGTGTTGTGCAGCAGCAGAAAATGAGTGTATCACTACCTGAATCTAAGAATATTTGTGTTTTTCGGAGCTCAGACTAAGCCATAATCATCTGAATAGGGAGCAGCTCCTCTTCCACGGTATATTTGTTAAGTGGTTCTTGCAGCTTGTCCTCTTATCGTCTCTGTCAAAGAGGCCATGTTTTTGGTGGCATTTGTTTGCAGATTTTGACCAAACAAGGTGGAAGGGTTTAGCACAGGTCAAGGAAGGACCCGTTTCATTCAGATGAGCCATAATGCCACCTGATTACAACAGGAAATAACATTTTTCTTCAACTTTATCGTGCTCCTCTCAGTGGGTGGACCAGATCCAACTCAGATTTGATCACAAACACCTTAAGGACTCGGTGATGGGTTACGTTGAAGATGTAAATGGTGTTGAAACAGCAAGTTTGATATAGAACATGAAACCGTCGTACCTGAACTCCAAAGTCAGATCTTTTCCAAACTTCATACATTTGGTGAATGTTCTGGGCAGAGCTCGAGGCTGCTCCACCTAGTGGTCACAGAAAGTAAGCCTGATGGAGCAAACGTCAGCGACATAATGAACTGTGTTTGTTGTCTAGTGAAAAAAAAAATTGCTGTAGTGGAGGTCAACTTCATCTGAGGGCTTTGATTTCTTTCTTTTTTTCACACTTTAAGTTGAGTTGAGCTGTGTTTTTCACTGCAGTACTGCTTTTTCATTTTGCTTGGTTTGACTTTGAATGCCTTCTCACAGCACCTCCTTGGTTAAATAGTTTGTAATTGAGTCCCGTTCCATTCTAAAATACACTTCCGTCCGTCATCTTTAAATGTTGATTCTAAAATAACTGACTAAATTGCAGTGCATTTAGCAAACGGAATCTGTGCTGTTTATCACATCAAATAAGAGTACATGCTTCAACTCTCAAGCCCACAGAATTCACCGCACTTGAGAAATGCATGAATATTAAGCAGATCCTCAGTCTGTGGAAGCCATATAACTACAGCTTAAATGCACAGGGTGAGGGCTTAAAATGCTTGCATGCCCAGTCATTTCTGTTTTCAGGCTGTTTTTTTGATCCTTTACACGATCTGCAGGGATTTAAGTCCAAAGGCTTCTGAGTCCTAAGGCGTCTCCTCTTCGCTCTCTTACTTTGAAATAGCCAAGCTTTTTAGCCTGTAGATAGAAGGTACCTGTATACTCTTGAAAAGCAAGGTTATTTTTTAAATTTGAACATCGGGGAAAATGTTTTTATGTCCTGTTGAAAGAGCTACAAGTCTGAAAAAAATAAAAGCTCTTTTGGCTCCTGGATGAGAAGGGTTTGAGCAGAGATCATCCAAAGTAAATCCAAGTACACATGGTTTTCATTTTGAAGACAAATAAAGCTTTATTTTTCAAATACCTCTCCAGCTGCAATACATAATGTGCAACAAAAACCACCGTGGCTTTAAAACTGTAGGATGTTGGGCAGTAAAGCACTTTTATGTAGTGATAAACAACAAGGAACTTAGTGTGTGGTTGAAAAAACACCTGCCAACCCACCAGCCTGGAAACTCTCAAACCCATCGATTATGTTCATGGGATGCAATGTCGTTTACCCGCACAAGACCATTTATGAACATTACACCCTGACACTAGTTCTCAACAGGAGGAAAGTGTTTTCACACCCCAAAGAATTCATCACTTTTCAGTCAGGCGGATCGTTGGCCAGCCTCTCTCCTCTGTCTCTGTCATCTCGCTGACCATTCAGAAAAAAATATATGATGGCAAAAACCTCAACATTATTTCCTGGTTCACTGGATACGGCTTTGCGCTTCAGTAAATCTTCGCTGTTCATTTCTGGCACAGTCTTAACTGTCTGCTGCTGAGGAGCGAAGATGTCAACTAGCATCCCGACAGCAGCAGGTGCGGCACATTAAGCATCGTTCTGTTTACTGCCTCTCTGCTGAGGCTAATGTGGCCCGACAGAAACGCGCAATGAATAAAGGAGGAGCAGGTTTTGGTGGTCATGAGTGTGTTGTGCATCACATCCAGACTCAATGGGACTGTTCAGGAACATTTCTAACTTCAGGCACATAATTCTGCGGCAGGGCAGAGTTTCTCAACATGGGTCCTGGGACCCCAAAGGCCCCTTGAGGGTCTCTCTGGGCAGCTGCGGCAACAAAAGGAATAGTTTATCACAATGTTTGTGAAAGAAAAAAAAATACTGTCTTCAGAAGCATGGAAAGCATGAAAATCCAAGTACAATGTTGTTTTACACTTTTACATATTTTTCATTTGTTAAAAAATTTCTACGTTTCTGATCATTTCTTGGTCCTTCAGGTGTGACTTTTTTTCTTAGTAATCTACTTACGGCCTTTTCCCATGTTTTTGACAGAAATCAGTTGTATTTGGTTGGGGTGATGGAAAAGTACAATAAGAGAAATACCACAGTAGAGCAGGAACATAAACAAAGAAACAATAAAAACGACATTTAACCAGACACTCAGCAAAAGGTTTAAAACAGAAAAATGAAATTACCAAATAATCCATTTTCTTCCACTTATTCCTGTTAAGGGTTGTGGGGGGGCTGGAGCCTATCTCAGCGGCTACAGGCGAGAGGCAGGGTTCACCCTGGACAGGTCACCAGTCCATCACAGGACCAACACATAGAGACAGACAACCATTCACACTCACACCTACAGTCAGAATTTACCAAATAATGGTATTCATAATTACTTATTTTTTGATAATTGTTTTAAAATTTGCTAATTCAAAGCCCTCAATGAAAAAAATCCATTGAATTTGTTTTTTTTTTTGGTAAACAAGGCAATTGGCACAACACAATACGGCAGAAGAAAGAAAAGAAACTCACCTAAAAAAAACTTGAGATTGTACCCATACGCAATGTTTAAAGGTGTCATGAAAATCGTATTTTTTGAACTGGATTCATAATTATTCATGAATGTACATTTTTGGGTCACAGATGCTGCATCTGATTTCTTTTGTTCAAATGCTTGTGACATGCACCGAAGCATCACCCAAGCATCTCGATTGTATCTATAAATAAAAGGCTCCCTCCCTATTGAACAAGCCTGTGGCCCATTGAGTGTACATGAGGTCATGGAACATTTTGTGAACTGTTGGTTTGAAAGGACGAAACTGTGCCTCTGAATATCAGCTTTTGATTTACATCATGAAAAGTGAATATAATGTTACTTTCAACTGGATCATTGCTTCGACCAGATGGATCTGCATTGTATGACTTTTAAATGGACCCTGTATGGTCTCACAGTGCCTCCTGGTCTGTGGGGAGCTGGACATACTAGAGCTCCTCTGCACAGTGCGGTGTTAATATCCTCTCATTAGAGCGAGATTTTTGCTCGGGAGGTGATGCAATCTTCTACGTTCTCACTCTCAGCAGCCCTTGGCATTTTAACACAGTGGGCGCAGATTGCAGTCAACGGCTTTTTAATCTTCTACCAATTTTCATCAGTAGACCACTGCAGGCTCGGGTTCAGCTCACGGTGGCTAAGCGACCGACCCTCTGATCAGCCGCTATAACGCTAAACATGTCACGTCCATTCTTAATATGACCAAACTTGAGATTGTTGGCTGCCAGTATAATTAAAACAGACACACACACTCATTAGGTAATGCTAGTCATGTACTGACCAAAACATGAGACATGAAAAAACCCAAAACAAACCAACCATGAGATATCAAAACAGCCACAAAAAAAAAAAAAAGGCTGGTAAGTTTTGCTGGGCCGATTGTGTCCTTTCAAGGAAACTATTCTGTTTCCAACTTTTGCTGAACTATCCGCTGTCTGTCTGTGGCACTGGTTGCTGAAACAGAGCCGTAAAATTGTGGACTTCAAAAAGTAAGGGAATGTGCTCCAGTGTAATAAAAATGTGAAAAATAAGCCTTTAAATGTGGATTTCTGATTTTTTTTCCCCCCACCGTAGTGCTGGAGAGGCCATTACCTCCTTTGAACCTGAATATACTGCATCACATTCTTCATAGGTCCGTCATTTCATTAAATACAATATAGCCAGTTGTCTAGAAGAGAGACATTTGTTATGAGACATTATTTGTTTTGGCAGCGTGTTGCTTCCATTTATAGAGTTGTTTGTCTTTGTTCATATTTGATGGGCTGTGGCTTGATCTGAAGCAAATCTTTGAGTTATTTTGCCTCTTGCACTCATTATGCCCTTTTCAAATGTCAAGACGAATGAAACAAAATGTTTCTAAAAGAAGCCTCTGCTTGAACATTTCACAAGCAGCTGATGTTTCTTGACCCACTGAGCCGGAAACTGTTAAGCAAATCAGTAAGTAAATGTCCAGCCCACGTGTGATGTGCTGATGGTTTCCATCAGGCCAGTCAGAGGGACATACCGGCCACACGCTGGACAGCTGAGCTTAACGCCATTCCGACAGCATATCGCTTCTGTTGCCGCTTCTTGGTTGGTCAGATATTGGGGGACGTTTCCAGGATAATTACTTCTTCTTCTTCCTACAATGACAAGTTTGACGTGTTTAGCAGGCTTTGTCAAAAAAATGTCTCTTAGATTTGGATAACATACATGTACTGCCTTTGAACTGACACTTGGGGAAAAAATATTCAGATATATTATATTCAATATTCCCTCGGTTAAAAACTTGATATTCCTTGTCTATTTTTGTCGCGTTTGTCCTTAATCTCGATACCGTCATCACAGCAGCTAACGCTGAGATCCCGTAGTCCTGCTTAACTCTCGACAGCACCCTCTTCTGGAATGGAATCAACTTTATTTCAGCACAAACTCATTGATGTCATTTGCACACAGAGTCATTAGCAACATGGTATTTTCCCGGAGGACGATGTGTTTTCCTTTGCGACATTGCGGGCCAGATTGAGCTGGTCTATGGGCTAGTTCTGGGCCTCCATGCCATATTGAGCCTGTGTGGGGTTTGATCTATGCCCATGTATCCCTCCTCCTATAAATTATCCTCCTTTCTTCTCTGTCTTAATGTTTATCTGCAGCAGGTTATGTCATAATACTGTGGGGAATCAGTCAAGGCACTGCAGTGTCAAGCCTGTTGCCATCACATATTAAAATATTTAAGACTTTTAATCTTCAATTTGGCAACAAATTCTCACTCCAGAAAAGAAGGCATTAATGCTGTGAAAGGGGTGGGATGACTACGTCGCTCCCGCCACAAAAATCTCTGTGCATTAAAAACGCGCAGTTTCTTACTTCATTTGTAAGACGATGGGATTTCCAGATTGTGTAGGATCCTGCGGTCTGTTTGCTGACAAGATTCACACTCATCCTGTGTTCATCAGCATTCCCAAAGGCAAAGCCCACGATTCACCGTGCATTATGCAGAGTCAATCAGTTTTGCATTTGCTTGTGTGCTCAGCTACTTAATTCCATCATGATACCCCAGTTGTCATGACAACACTATAATACATTACAGTTGCTTTTTAAAGGAAAATAGAGCGTCGACACTGAAATGCATTGGGTGCAGAGATTGACACGTGAGGAGAATATGGATTTTGTCCAGTGGCTCGTATTTTCTCTCCTAGCTGAAATTATCATGTTGACAATATGCTTTGTTTTCAGCTGCAGCCTCGCCGTGATGTGCAAGGAATGATTCTTCGAACCACAGCAGGTTTTTAAGATTAAATAAACATGAATAAATTAGTTAGAGCATGAGATAGAGAAGTGCACTTCTTGAGTTTGATGGCAAAATTGTCACAGGCAAGCACTTACGGAGGACGAGCTTTCGTTCCGTCAGTGAGGCACACTGCAGACTTCTAACAGATGGATTTTTATTACAGTTTCATGGGCAGAGGTGCCAAGCTCAGCCAAAAAACTGGCATGTGCTACAAATAGCCCCTCCGGCAAATTCATGTGTCTTATGAAGAACAAGGGCTCTGGTGTAGCGTGCCAAGCAGTAAAAAAAAAAAAATCATCTCAACAGCAGCGCAGAGATGTGATCGGTGTGGTTCCAACTTTATTGTGATGGTAAAATGGAGAACAGGCTGAGGGGATGCTGACTGTCAAGCTGTTTAGTTCCATGACTGAAGGATGAGGGTTTTCTGCTCTCTTTCAGAAAACTCTGACCCAGAATGAGGTTGTCTATAAAGGTTTGTCCTCACTTGTATTGACGTGTCATAAAGCTGGGACCAACGATGCCTCTAAAACTCTCTCAAGCGTCATGTTGTCAGTATGTAAATGCAAAAAAGTTATAACACTCCGTATCTGACATTTTGTGCTCAGTGTCTTTATCCAGTTAACTCAACCCTGAACCAAGCAAGTCTTCAAAAGGCCCCTCTGAAATTCTCTCAGTACACCTCCAGCTATCTATTGTAAATGGTTAATGGACTGCAGTTATATAGTCTGCGGCCCTTTTGTGGCGTATTCCCACTCATACACTTGGCAGAGGGGGCGTCACTTGGTGCCAACTTGCTAACACATTCACACACTGATGGCAACAATCAGCAGCAGCAATCAGAGGTTTCTTTTTTTTTCCGCTCAAGGACGCTTTGACATGGTCTCTGGAGGAGCAGGGGATCAAACCCTCCCATTATGAGATTGCCACTCTGCCACCTGAGTCATTCCATGCCACTGCCAGCACACTGTTCATAACAAAGGCCGCTGAAGTCGTTTTTACTGGTTTAAACATGATGCTTTGTGGCAGTAGAGCTCATCAAAATCAGGCTGTTACTCAGCTCCATTAGCTAGTGGAATGGCAAGTAAGGGTTCTCATGCTCAGGCTCGGCTCCCGCTGCAGGGGACAAATAAGGAGCGCTGGAGGTCAAAGCTAGTTAGGCACATTACTATGACAAAAGGAAACTGTAAAATGAAAGTGTTGGTGGAACGTCATGGTTTGTCTCTACGCCACGCAGAGGTTTGAATGTGGATACTGAAGAACGGCTTGCAATATTTAAGACATCAGTCAGTACAACTGGTCCCTGCCAGCACTGATCTACCTCACGTGTGTGTCACATGGTTTCCGAGCACACTAGAAGTACAGTATAAGCAGAGGACAGTACCGTCAGCATTTTGATCTCAAGTAATGCTTTGAATCCTGCACCTCCCTGGAAATACAGCAATGCTGTCAGAGCAATGAGATCAATCATAAGTACAAAAGATGTTAATGTAGATGGGATCAAACTATAAGTTCATATTTAGTTCCCTTTGTCAACAAATACATCAAGCCACCTCTGTGTAATGTCTGTAAAGTTCCACAGTTTCATTTCAACACCTCATCTACCTTCAAGTGAAGCATGTGCGTCTTCTGGTTTTCATTTTTCACCTCTTGCCTTTGTTCTGCTCCTGCTGAGTGTCTCTGATTGGCCCAGTCAGATGTTGAGAGATGTCAGTCATAGCAGGCGTGTGTGTGTGATGTCAGGTGACAGATGTCTTTTCAGAGCCTTCTGTGTTTAGGCGTGGACGGCCCTGGAGTCCTCAAATGAACCGACTTGCATTCGCGTAGCTTCCGGAGTGCAACAGCGTCCTGTATTCTACCGCTCGTATGAGCAGAGGAGGCTGCTGCTCAGCAAAGCTGCAATGCTGCTTTAAGAGTTGTATCATTGCAGTGTTTTAGTGTTGCTTTTCATTGGTAACAAGTTAGAATGAACCATCCTTCAGAGCATTCATTTTGTTCAAAGGGAGGGGAAAATAAAAGGCTAAGGATCAAAGTCAGCGCAAGGCTCAACAGATCTTAAAAAAAATGAAATATTTCCTGCAGAGTCTCTGGTGTAATCGGTCACTTGAGTGTTGTCACATCTTTATTAGCCGGTGGCTAAATGTCCTCACCGTGGCGTCCCCACTGTGCATTTAACAGGTGGGTAGCAGCAGGCATGCAAAGAGGTGAGGTGATTTCATTTGGGCAGCTTTGCAAGGAGGATGGTTTCAAATGTGACCGGCATGGATGCTGCTGTGTTTGTATGGGAAAATATCTCTTTTCCTGGTCTCGGATCCCAGCTCACAGTCATTGCTTATGGTCAGGCTGGCAGAAAGGAACCACACGGGGTACCTCTTCCACATCTGGCCACCGTCCCTGACAGGAGCATGACAGTTAGCATTTCTTTGGTCCTGTAATTGCTCCTTCATAGGTAATGCGAGACTCAGCTCTGCTCTTCAGGATGAAAGCGGTACACTGCTGAGTGCATTTATGGAAAAGCCTAGGCTTCATTCATACTGAGCAGGAAATCATTGCATGCAGGATTACATGAACGCCTCGGGCCCGTATGAATAATTCATCATGGAATACAAGATTTGTCGGATAGTCAGCTCATTTCAAGCATACGTTGATCATAAAAGACTGAAACTGTAAACTTTGAACTGTTATTTGGCAGAACAGCAAAACTATGGGCCACGGGCAGAAAGAAATTCCTCCTGCAAATTTTACATTATTGTTAGGTTTGATGTTTCACATATGCCATTCATTTTAAACTAATTTGAATTAAATACCTTGTTGTGAATCTTAATTTAAGCCTTTGAAGTTAAGCGCTATGGTGTGATGAATGAATCGGAGAAATAAAGTCTTTTTTTTAATCCGTTGAGAGATGAAACAAAGGAACCACTACAATGATGAGCAACTGTAGTCACAGGGTCAGACTGTAATGAAACTAAACGGTGCAGTATGTGTTTGCTAAGTGGAACCTCAGGGAGTAGACTGAAGGAGAGCCGTGAGAGGGGTTCTACGCAGGAAAACTCCATCAAAGAGGGAAAACATTTGGTTCAGATTGTGTGAATATTGTAATAAACAACCACAAGGTAACATACTAGTCAATGGTGTATAGGCTCTATTCGTCTTCATTTAAAGATGTGGAATTTTTAATATTGTAAAGTTTAGTTTTAGATAGATTATCTATGATAAGAAAAATTGCAGAGGAAACTCATTCAACTATTAGGAGACGAATAATTGCTGAATTTTGGACCATTTGGTCCTGATTTTTTTCTGATCAATTGCTTCCCATCCATCCATCCATTTTCTACGGCCTAGCCTGTCAAGGGTCGCGGGGGGGTGGGGGGGGTGGGCTGGAGCCTATCCTTGCATCTTTCGGGTGAGAGGTGGGGTTCACCCTGGACAGGTCACCAGTCCATCACAGGGCCAACACATAGAGACAGACAACCATTCACACTCACAGCCACACCCATTTGCTTCCCTATAAGGTTAATTTCATTGCTTTAGAGTAATGTTAAAATAAAGCAACATACAATATAGCGGATCAGAACATGCATGTTGAAATAGAGGCAGATATTTTTATCTCAAACATATTCACATATTAGCCACATCAGTATTTAACAGTCTCATCACACTAAATCAGCATTGAAAAACTAAACAGATTTTATTTGTTGCACTTGCTCTGTGAAATTAAGTAGTAATTTAGTTGGAAAGAATATATTCTGGGGGCGGCATGGCTCAGAGGTAGTGGGTCACTGGTTCAATCCTCACTTCCCCCGGTGACCGTGTCAAAGTATCCTTGAGCAAGATACTGAACTCCTAATTGCTCCTGATGGCCCTGCGATGGACTGGTGACCAGGGTGAACCCCGCCTCTCACCCAGTGTAAGCTGGGATAGGCTTCAGCCCCCCACCACCACCGCGACCCTTAATGGATAAGCGGCATAGAAAATGGACAGATGGATGGATGGAGGGATGGAGAATACATTCTTGATTTATTTCAGTTTAATTTAGTTTGTTAAAGGATCAGCAACATCCACCTCCTGGTGGAAAATTACTACAAGGATTAATCTAAAGTAAAGGAATGGATGTGTTTTGTTTCAGATATCAAAATTATGAACACGGTTTTGTCTCAGTCCCAAAGTTTCCGAGAAAAAACACGAGTAATAAATACGATTAAATTTGTTTATAGCCCGTCTCCTGTAATTAAGAGCGAGATGAGGTGCTGGACAGAGAGAGCAAGGATGAGAGGAACGTAGAGGGGGGGGGGGTACAATGGTAACACATGATGGCGGTGGGCTGCAAACATGGAGTAGAGAGGGAATTGATCAAATGATGGGGCTCAGTGAAGGATGCATCCCTGCTGAGGAGAGCTGTTGAAGGGTGTATATGCCAAAGTAACTAGCAGATGCTGAGAGAATGCCAATGTAGCCTGACTGTACCAGGGGGAAACGCAATCTCTGATACGAGAATAGTAATAACACGCAATGCTGGTGGTGACACATTTTCTAAGGATCTATAAATGTGTATTCACTGGGAATCTATCAGTTATTGTTACAATGATGAGTCTTTGCAGGCAGATCATTTCTGAACTAGAACTGTACTCGGTTGGTGTGTGAGCACAGTGATCCCTGGAGTATCAGAGCTGAAGCTCAGAGCCCTGGGCTCATGCAGAAGGTGTAAAGTTTGATAAATCTCAGAGGACAACACTGCAGCAAGGTCAGGCAGCTTCAGCAGCCTTCACTGACACTTAACAGGTTTGCTCATGAAAGTGTAAAGGCTCCAGGTTTCTCTGCCGGTGTAATCTTGACTCTACACCAGAAGCTACTGGTTTCTTCAATAATATTAAAGCAATTTGCAGCACGTGCGCACACCAAGCTTGACATCTATCAGACAAGGTTGTTGAGTTCACCCAGTTACCGATAACTAAAACTGACCTGACATACAGTAAACAGAGATTTCTTGCATTTATAGAAAGACAGACAGTAGATACACGTTTGAACATTGTGCTGTTCATTTTGTAAAGTCACACACAACACACATTCGCCTTTGTTCTGGTGAGAAGCAGCCCGTGTTACAAAATGTAGATAAATATATGAATTACCTTTTATACTGAGCATGAGCTGCAGCGCTCATGAGCCGTCTGGGTGCTGCAGCTGCATCCTGCGTCAAGTGTGCGTTTAAATTGAGAGTAAGAATATATGGTGACCGACCTCCTGCTGTGTTCATTGTAATTTGAAACGCCCTCATTTACATATCACTCAATTTTATCAGTCAAAATGCAAATGGCTCACAATCATACAATTTCTGATTGTGAACAGATGTCATTACTCCAGGTTGTTCTAAGAATACATTTGAGTCTTACAGAGAGATACACACTTTCTCCTGTGAGGATGGAGAGCATCTGCTTGTGATCCCTTTACTAAATGGATTGGGGCATTTTTACCTCATTGCTATCAAAGTAAACAGCCACCGGAATGAGACAGCAAAAAAAAGAAGAAGAAAGAAACAGACAGATAAGCAGTTACAACTATCATGGCAGGGTTACATTTTGATTAAAGAGCAGAATGTGACCAATGTGAGAACAGGAATGTAATTAAAATGAAGAGTTTGTCTGTCCGTGACACAGAATACGATTCTGAGATGTTTCAGAACCTCTAATCACTCGGTTGCTATGAGGAGCACATTCCTGTGCAGTCGTGACCGTGAACAACACGGATTACGGACTGAGGATCACACTGTGATGCCTCAATTGGACTACAGTGTGTCTGTCTGCATACCAAACAGCTAATTCTGCGACCTGGGCTTTGGTGAATCATCTCACATAAAAAAGGAGGACAGAAACTTAATATATGAATGCATAAATAATCATACAATTAATTCCTGTACGCTCCGTTATATTGCACTGTATTTATGTCATGTGGCACTTCTTGCGAGTTAAAGCCAGGCTCGTGTGGATGAGTTACCTGGTGTGCACCCCTCAGAGCTAAAAATCTCAGTCAGCAAACCATCAGCAGTCCTTGGATCTGCACGTTTGAGATAAAAGAAGTAAGGCCAGCTCTGCAGGGCTTTAAGAAGCACTAGCACCTTCCATGTCTCAATTCCCCGCTATGTAATTCCTGTTTGTGCGTCTCAGAAGAGACAGCAGGAAAGGCGATCTATCAGAGCCAACTTAAATAATCAGTGCGCTGAGAGCCTTAATGAATGAGGCAATCCTTGAATATGCATGCATGAAAACGAACACTGAGAAGATGAATAATCAAGAGGTCCTGAAGACCGGGGCCGATGTGCACGTGGCGGAGAACGCCGCTCCACATTAGTCTCACCTCACCAGACGTCCATCCGTTACGCTGTCAGCGGAGGAGAAACATCTGGATCAACACATCCTCGCCATGCTTTTGCAGAAAAAAACAAAACGCCCTGCTGTTTTTGAATTTTCTCCATGCGGCGGCGCCAAGGCCAGGCTGCAGCATCAGTAACCTCGCATCACATCGTTCTTCTTCGCAAACTTATATCCTTACAGCAGTTGTGAGATGTGCTAATGTGGGACTCTACCAGGACAGTCTGTCACGCTGCTGGAGAACTCTGGAAATATCACAAAACCTCTCTAATTTCAGCACTGGGATTGCCTCTTGTCCTGAGGTCAGCTCCTGACCTGAGTGACCCGTTGTTGATACGAACAAACCAGTTCACCAAGTGGTGATTTAACTGATAAGCAAGAATACTAAGAAAAGATAATATGTTAATTTGGACTTTTACTTTTAAATAATATCAACCAGCCTCCTAAAAGCCACCCTTCCTTACTCCCTGATGGCAGATACTCGCTCATAGTCTTCTAGTTGTAGAGGAAACAAATTCGAGGTTTCAAATTAGCAGCTCTTGTGAAAATCCATTACTAACCTTCATTCAGCTGCGTTCCTCTGCATCTTCTGTAATCAGAGAAAGTAGTCGACTCAGTCAGATGTGATAAAACTCATACATTTTAACCAGTCCTCTCGAATGGCCTGTATTTATGTCTGCCTGGTCCCGCCCCATCAACAGCAGTCAGACACTGATGGTTAATCAGTGTCACTCACGCAGGGCTGCCCGGAGACATGGCCATTACCATCCACCAGCCGGGAGGAGTTTAAATCTTTCATGCTCGGAAAAATGAATTGATCAACTTTCACAGGAGGCGCTGATCGGTGGGAAATGATTAGAATTAGTTTAGAATTAATTGATGTGTCTGTGGAGGGACTGCCAGATAATTGTTGTTGAAATGTTGTGTTAATAGTGACAGGATGACTAAATAGAGATTTATTTTTCAAATCTGATACCCCCTTTGACTAGTTGACAAGGTAATTAAATGGAACAGTTTGATTAATTTAGTTGATAAATTTATAAATATTAAAAACAGATGTGCCTTTTGTTTTATGGTTTGCAACGGGGGCCGTGTGGCTCTGTGGGTTTGAATCCACCAGCCACCTCTGTTTTTCCTGTGTTTTCGCTCCACTGGCTGCTTGGTTTCCTCCTTCAGAGGTTCTTATGGATGTGAATCGATGTTGCACTCCGCTTCCCATCTCATTTCTGCAGAGATAGGCTCCAGCTCCTGTGACTCTGGGGGTGAGCAACAAAGCTCCCTGACTGGAATTGAACCACGAATGTTAATGTGTGTGCCTTAACTATCAGGCTAGCAGGGCGCCCCATTTATTGTCTTTGTAAGTACAAACTTAATTTGTATCCCAGAGGAAACTGCCTCTGTGGCCTTATTATTCTTCTGTGTTTCCACCTGGGTCGTACTCACAGACTCAGCCCCCGGGTCGTGTTATTGAACCTTTATATTTTGAAATGATGAATATGTGGTGTAATCTGGAGTGTCCTGTCCTGGTTCACTGTCTCAGCAGCTGCAAATATATTTCATAATGTTGAGTATATTCCAATATACTGCAGAAATACAAGTCTGTGCCGAACATGCTGTAACAATTTGTATTATAGAAGTTTCCACCTGTCCTCCAGCAATGCACGTATAGTTTTCTTCAGTTAAAGGTTATTTATAACATAATATATGCTCTGGTTAGTGTGTGTGTGTGTGTGTGTGTGTGTGTGTGTGTGTGTGTGTGTGTGTGTGTGTGTCTCCTCTAATAAGCCACTGAGACGAGTCCCCTTAAATCTGACCGCATTGAATTTTGAGTGAGTTCTCTGGCTGTCATTGAGATGCATAGTGGCAGGAAGCGTAACCAGCAAAGCAGCAGTCCAGTCAGTCTGTAAATCAGTCAGTGGGTTTACATTCACATTTGCATTCAAGCTAACTGGACTTCTGTCATCATCCACTTATACATGAACTAAAGTAGGTCTGCACCTGGAACGGTACAGAGGTGCGCTCCCTTTCTGCTGGTTACATTCCGGTTCACCTTTTGTGTCTTGTTCTAACCAAATGGCAAGCGGCATCCCTGTTGGATGGCAGACTTACATTCAAAGACTCTGAAAGAACGGCTGACAACTCCTTAAACAGAGCCAAGATGATCGATGAACTTACGGACAGAGTGAAGTGAGTTCATCATTTCTTCATTGCATTACCAAGATGTGGTAGCCCAACTTTGAAAAACACAATTTACGTCAGGATCCATCCATCGTCATCTTCCGCTTATTCCTACACATTAAGGGTCGCGGGGGGGCTGGAGCCTATCCCAGCGTCCACGGGCGAGAGGCGGGGTTCGCCCTGGACAGGTCGCCAGTCCATCGCAGGGCCAACATAGAGAGACAGACAACCACTCACACTCACAGTCATACCTACAGTCAATTTAGAGTATTCAATGCTGAGTATTCAATCAGCCTAGTCCCCAATTGCATGTTTTTGGACTGTGGGAGGAAGCTGGAGTACCAGAGAGAACCCACACAGGAACAGGGAGAACATGGAGACTCCACACAGAAAGATCCTGTGCCCGAGCCGGGACTCGAACCCGGAACCTTCTTGCTGTGAGGCCACAGTGCTGACCACTGCACCACCGTGCAGCCCCTTATGTCAGGATAACTTGTTAAAATTAAAATGTCAGTTTTCGTCTGACTTTCACAATTCAAACTAGGGACAAGTTGCTGGCCCATTGTAGAATTCCATATATATATATATATATATATATATATATATATATATATATATATATATATATATATATATTGGGAAGAATATGGTACTTGTGGTCTGTTATTTTATTTTTCATGCATTTTCTTCACATGGACATACAGGTGTATTGATGCAGTAACATTTAACCAGTTACAGATCCCAGATGCACTGCCGCTTGCGTTTATAGCAAAATGGTCATTCTCAACCCCTGTCCAAGGGAGGCTTTAGAGAGGTTAGTAGGAAATGAGGAAGGAAAAAGATAAAAAGAATATAAAATACAATGACAAGTAAAATGCAGTTATTAAGGCAAAGCTGATAAAAATACGAGTACAAAAACAGAGTGCTATATACAGTCAATAGGCTATTTATGTGTATGTTCGTCTTTAAGGTCTGAGAACAACATTTTTCCGCTTTCAGCCAGGATTTAATACCAATGTGAAAAACATTAAAGTTGTTTTGCAGTTTCAGTTCAGCTGGCAAAGAGGTAGAGGTGCAAGTTTTGCTCCTACAACAGAAGACTGTTTGTCCTAATGAGGTTTTTCACATTGCAATTCAACAGCTGCCATTCGCTGAAGGAGCTAGACCCTACAAACATGAAGAAAAAAGTTCAAACTGGTTCCGTCTTATCAGATTTTTTTTATCAATAATTTGTAATGTTTGTTTGTATAATGAGATGATCGTCTTTAGGGTTGTTAGGGAGGCTTGTGACCAGGAAGTAATGGCGTTTGATAGATGTGGAAAAAAAAACCCCATCATGATATGCAGTTTTGTGTAACATAGCCAGGCTTTCTTCCAATAAGCTGGCTCAACAAGCCTTAAACTCGCTAGCAGAGACCAATGGTTCCACCATGGTGGATATGATCTGTCTTTGTCAATTCAGGCTTTCTGCTTCAGCGCGCACCCATAAAAAGGGGCGTTTAACGCGTCATTTGAGTCTTTGGAAATGGATAAATCGCGTACTGCCTACTTTAGACAAGAAGAGCAAGTGACTACAATGGAGGGTTTTGAACAATATCAAAAAATGATGACAGCAACAAGCAAAACAGTTGCTGCAAATAAGGCGAGAGAGGAATGCTGGCAGAAAATATTGCAGATCGTGTAAATTTGTAAGTTACATATATATATGTGTGTGTGTGTGTGTGTATGTATATGTATGGTTGTATGTATGTATGTATGTATATATATATATATATATATATATATATACATATTCATTAATGCACTCTCTGTGCAACATTACAACATTACCCTGAAGAAGTACATGTAGGTTCTGACTCTGTCCCATAATGAAGGATAAGTGGGAACACTAGTTTTTGGCCAAATCAAAGTGAAATCAATTTTTTCGATGGAATATTATCCGTGATAAATACCAATTCTCTTTCTTTTTTTTCCAAGTGTTGTCTTCATTAGTGGTTATATGGCTCCAGCAGTTTGGGAAGAAAAACGTATTCCCTCAGCTGAGAATCTGCAGCGTACATAGGGTAGCGGATAAAAGATAGCGAAAGATAAAGATAAAGATAAAGATAAAAGAAAGATAGCGGATCCCTGCGGTCTCTAAATAGTCTCTCCCCTCCGAAGAGAACCTTGCACAATAACTGCGCCGAGGTCCACCGGATTATTAAAAAATGGCAATGCCATTTTCAAAAGAGGTGGTTAGTGAAAGGGCAGCGCTTTTTATAGCCGCTAGCAGAGGTTGTTTGCCGCATCAGTTACCATGGCGATCTAGCAAGGTTAAAATAGAGCCACCTTCGTGACTTTGAAAACCATGGCTTTAGTCTCGACATACCTCGCTAACCCACTAATCCCACGTCGTAGTCCACCCCGCAGGTCTAATTCACAGTAGGTATACAGTCTTGTGTTTGTTTACATACTCAGGTCCAGCCTAAACGGAGCTGTGTATCTTCTCACGACTCCAATTTGTTCAATTACGAACCCAACAATCTGTCAGATTCAACTTACCTCACGTGCTAATTAAAATGAGTTGATGCATGAAATAGACATGTTCTTCATCGGTAGGAGGAAATAAATGGAGGGAGAAATGAGGAGACGCCTCAGCTGACAAGGCCACACACTGGGAATCAAATGTTGCGTGGTTTCATTTCTCAGTAGATGTCTGATTGGTGCACCAGTCATTGTTGTTCATCTGCATCAGATAATTTTTGTAAGCCAATAATAGATGCTGGTGCTGTTTTAGCATTTTAATATTAGCCGAGCGCTTTTAACTGAGTGACTAAACCAAACCATACACATACGTTGACATATGAGGATCTGGGTTTATGGAACTTATCTTGAAGTGACTTCAGGCAGCAAATTTTTGTCATGCAGACATTATTGACATGCTCAGGCACTTTTTTTTGTTTGTTTGTTTCTGTGTGCTCATCTTCACCAAATGAAATGTCCACCAATTGTTTAAACGCATTGTGGGCAGTGGCCTGGAAACGTCTACTTTTTTTTTGTGGAATAAATCCTTTTGCTTTGTAAAAAAAAAAATAAAAAATCGCCGACTATATTGTTTAAAGTTAAGACAAAACTGTCTTTTTGTACTTTTCATTTTTGTGAAAGCTATCAGAGATTTTGATGCGCTGAGCAATATCACCTCAGGCAAAATATGATAATAAAAAAAAACCCAAATGGGCGAGGAGCTGTACTGGCGGTGCTGCTTTAATTACAAAATCCAGCTGTTGACCTTACAGAAACGGAATATTCTTACAGCGGCAAGAGTCAAGTACCTACTCACAAACGCATAAAATAAATGCAATTACTTGCACATCTGTACAGATGTCCCTAACTGGACTCCTAGTGGAGTTGAACTACCTGTGCAACTGGTTAAAAGACAGCAGATGAAATGTCTACATGTGGCTGATCCCAAAAAAGCCTCCAGTACATTTTAAACCACCCCCTCAGTGCAGCTCAATCTGACTCGTGCTGCTCAAATAGAGGACCTTGAAGTTGCACAAGTTCCAACAAGGACTTTCATTAAGAATAGGGGTCACATTTAGCTTGAAATGAATTGTTATAGCCATAAAACAGTGTTTTATCAGTGCGGATGATGCAGCAGTACCAAGCATCACATTGTTTCAGATGGCGCTTGAGAGAAAAGCATGCTTCATTTCACTAAAAATGCGTTTCCTATGTTCCTGCTTCTTCTCAGCCGTTCACTCTTATTTGGGAGGACATATGATGTGATGAAAAAAATGAAGTCAGTTTCAAGTACAGTAAGTCTGCCCCCATCAGCCAATCACCTACCACTGCAGCAGTTTACCGCACTGTCATGAATCACAATCGATCACTGTCCCATCAAGACCCGTGGGTGGTGTCTTTTCAGCAACGCCAGGAGAAAAAATTCACGACCACAGCTGAATCCGTCGCGCCAGGCTTCAAGTTGTGTGATTGAGGCGTGACAACAGCGGAGCTGCCCATTCAAAGCAACAATGGCGGCTTCTGAAGAGATTGACATAGATGCTGCTGTAGCATCAGTTACATCAGAACTGGAGAGTGTTTCATCTCGGAAAGAAGAGCAGAGAGCACCGCTGGAGGCTTTTCTCCATGGAAACGATGTTTTCACCCTGCTACCAACTTGATTTGACTTCTACGTGCTTTCATCGGGTGAAGTTAGCCCATGACACACGCTGACAGACAGATGGTCCATCCAATCATCTGCTGGGTATTTCTTGAACGTTGTTAAAACAGTTCTCAGAGGACCTCCCACATCAGCCTGGGAATCACTCAGAAAAGAATCTGGTAGATCAAGTTATGCTCACTTTTCTTCCTAACGGGATTCCACCATCGTTTTCTGGCTGAAGTATTCTACAGTGCCTTGTGCTTTGGAGGGTTAGAGCCTCTATGCTGGTGTATCAAGAAGCAGAGGCTTTCCTGCCTCAAGATCCTGAGAGTCTTTTTTTTCCTGTTTTGTTTTTTTTTAGGGCCGTGGACTTCAATTGTAAATCCCATCTCATTCCGCTCATTGAATTGTTGACTAATGTTCAACGATACTTTCAAAAAGTTGTGTAAACCCATTGAATTGTGCTGAAACAGCCTCTAGAACACCTCAGAAAATAGAAGAGAAGCATCAGTCCAAATATTTCCTTGTGTGTTTCTGATGTTTAGGGGGTATTTGAAAGTCACTGCTTGATCGACACGTATTGCTGGAAGTCATTTTCTGAAAGAGCCAAATGTAAATTATATTCATTTTCTGTGCATCCACCAATTGCAAAAATGACACAGAATGACAGTCTTCCTGTAGGACACACCTTCCCTCTTCTGTGTTCTGTTTTTTGTCACCGAGGTAATCATTTCTCCCTCCCGCACCTCAAGCTCGACGGCATGTCACCGCATCCTCACGGTCCCCTCCACAGCTGGCACCTGTGACACGCTATCATTTTCCCCTCCAGCAGTTTTCAATTTAGATTCTTCAAACCAGCTTGTTCTCTATAGATAGCAGGGGAGTAAATCTTGGGCGCGGCTGTTGAAGCAGAGTGACATTGTTTCCTGTAGTGCTTTTGGTTTGACCCGAGGTCACGAGTCAGGCAGAGGTGGTAGAAGCTCGTTAATCTCACATAACTTCGCTCTTTGTCCTCTTTTATAAGCGTGTAGTGATTGTCCCTCATCGTGGAGTTTCTGAAAAATATGAAGGTGCAGGTATTCATACGATAATTTATATGTGATTTTCCCTTCATACAATTTTTTTTTCCTCCTTACTTTTGAACAGACTAACAATGGCTTCAGGTCCAGGAAGGTAGAGGCGAAGACATACAAATGGAGCAAATCTACTCTGCAGACTTGAGGTTTTGAAGTATTACTTTTATTTGCATCATCTTAAGATGGGTGGTCTTAAACTGGCGTGTAAGCCTGGATGAGTTTCTTTAGCATCATTCACGTTCAGAGATTAGACTGGAAGGGATTAAAACGAGCCCACCATCTTGTGTTTTGAGAGAAGCCATCATGTATGACAAGGGTTCCAGTCAGGTAAAAAAAAAATAGAAGAGAGCTGGTTTAAGAAGCATTTGTGGCACGTTCTCATGAAAAGACCTGCCTGATCACAACGAGCAGATTGTTTGACGTCCAGTTTTGCTGCTTGCAGCTTGGAAAATGTAAATGTCGTGTTGAATCTTAGGATAAATTCGTTAAAGTTCAACAGCACCACAATTCACCACCTCCAACCAGCGAGCAACAGACTCGCTGAAAAACTGACCATTAATCCTCATGAAACATTTATCGCAGGGCTGCTGATTTAGACTTTAAACTGAACCTGTCAGAAGTTTAATGATGTGGCTGATGGGTGTGGAGGGATTTCACAACTGGATGTCATTCGTGAAGCGGTGAATCAGTATTTGTAATGAATTGCCTCACTTGTGAAAAAAAGCTGACGGAAATAGCCGACGTTTAGTCCAAATATTTTTCCTGTAGTTTCCCTAACCTGTGCTCGCAGATATGTTGCCTGATAGCGGAAGAGAGAACTACAATGACGCTAGCCTGTCCTTCTCAGAAGAACGGGCAATATGTCCCACGTTCATGGTTTCTGAGGACAGAAAGCTGTTTTTGTGCCAAAGCCCGACCTCACTGTGCCAAAACGATGTTGTATCAGAGAGTCGGAACACACAACTTCTATTCTCAGGGCTCAGTGGCGTGCATGTTCTGTCTGTGTCCCAGTGAGTCTCCTTCGGGTGCTCCTATGTCCCCCACCATCAAAAACAAAAAGGTCAATGACCCTGCCAGTGCTCCTGCATGATCGAGGAGGTGGCGGTAGATCTTGAGTTGGCCCCTGAGCGTTCCGTAGAAGATGGGTTTAATGCAGAGGACAAATTCTGTTTTAGCGGTGTACAGTGACAACAAAGACTTCTTCTTCTCTGCTGAGGATGGAAACCATTTCTCTAAACGATAAGACGGTTGTGTTCCTGAGATGAATGAGCCCGAAAATGAAAAATGTGAGGACTTGCTGGGATGTGAATGGCTGGACCATCGCCGTTAATGTAAACCATGTCAAATTTGTGTTAAGAATGTGGTCACATGTGGCTTAGACCACCTCTGAACATGGATCAGATCTGGTACTGAGAGCTGTCCACTTATGATCAAATCACCATGACCCCAAAGTATGGAACAGCTGTAACCACATAGGCGGTTTCACATGGGCTCTTTAAGAACGCCACAGTCTCAATCTACAGGACACTAATCTGTCTCTTTCAAATTAAGAGTAGCCTGATGAAAATCCCACTGTGCTTGTCAGTGTGCAGACGGGTAAGAAGAGATGGCCGGGGGAGATTTTTCCCTCTGTTGCCATAAAAAAAGGCTCTACAGGAAAGAGGCCAAAGTGAAACCCCAGAACAATTACCCAGTCTTCCACTATGGGATATCTATTACATGATAAGGTCAGCGCTCATTTGTCTCCCTTAAACACCCCGTCAGCGAACGGGTGAGCAGGGGAGGTTGGGCTGTGATGATTAGACGGAGGGAGGAAGTGGACCCTCACCAGAGTGCCTTAATGAACAGCGGGAATGTTTTTATCAGCTCCTGCCAGGAGAAATCCTTCATCACCACAACAGACTGGACTCACCGGGTCTTGATTGTGGAACAGTTTTCTCCAGTTCATCAAGCGCACTGAACAGATCCTTCATGTTTTGTTATTTGGTCGTGGTTCTCTGCTTCTACCTGGATGGAGAATTCATTACTTGAAATGCAACTTCCCTGACACATCTGAACGCAGAATAAAAAAAAAAAGAGGAAAGTTAGTACAATGGCAGTTTGTCTAGATGACTATTTTTAGCAAGTGTATATTAGATCACAGTTCGATAATAAGCTTTCTCTTCTACTAGTCTATCTCATTGTCTCCTACTCTTGTGCACAATCACAGAGACGACGAATCTATAAATGGAAGCTTCAAGAGGATGATATGCATAATTAGAAAATGTGATTGAAGCTCGTGCAAATACATCGGATCGACTTGTCAAAACAAATTTATGTTATGTACGGGTTGCTAACTGTAAGAAATGCATCAGGTACGCTTTCTTTTGAAGTTTCATTGGCAGAAAGTGTTTTGAACCTGCCTGGATCTGGTCTGCAAAACACAAACTTTAAATGAAAGTACGTGAAAACTGCAGTCTTTACTATTGTTTTCCTGTAACTTAGATGGTCACGCGTGATCCGTCACGGCTGTGGCTCCAGCTGTCTATGGAGTTCCTCATGCAGTAGATTGCAAGGTCAAAGACACCAATCAACATCAGCAACCCATTGATTAGTCTGATAATGAGTCCAGGTGGCTTCTATTCACAAGCTCCCTTGACATCACACATCAATTCACACTGCATTTAAAACGTTCATGTGTTTCGGAGGCCGATGGCGGTCAAATCAGCGCTGGAAATGTAACGGTCGTCAGTTTATAAAGATGACTAATGCTGGCTAATTTCAGATGCCTTGTGCGCCGTCATTGACCGTCTAACAACATTCAAGAGGTTCCACGAACGGAAGATGTTGCTGTGATGACTGACTGTTAAAATAATTTCATCCCAAGCTGAAAGAGCTGTTAATCAAAGCTCGCCGTGATTTGCAGGAATCATGCTGTGAATGAACGTATAATGAGCAATGCTGTGAAATAATTAAGTATTAATTGGATAAATGATTTCACACCAGAAAACACTTCTAGTGAGCTGTTGGGGCACATGATTCTTTCTTCATTAACAAAGTCGGTCACTCAGCTGAGCTGCTTTATTGTCCTCAAACGTCCAAGGCAGCTCCTAGGATGCAAGAGCATTCATGCAGCTTGGTGTTTTGCACCCTCAGTTGATTTCTGATTGTTCCAGACAGTAAAATCTGTGGCAAACACAAAAATTGGCACATTTTCTTTTCAGCGAGATCGTCCCAAATTTTCACCACTTTGATGATTTTTTTTTTTTTAAGTGCAAATGCAGTCGTCGGAAGCACAACGCGATGCCTGACTTTAATGTAACCACTTTTAAGTGCGCTACTTCTATTCTCGACCTGGTGATGCTCAGTATCCACAGCCATTTTTATGCCACTTGTCTGGAGACGTAAATGCTTTGAAATTCAGGAGCATGGTATTAACCAACATATTATGTTGTGTGGAAAAAAACAAATTATCTCCAGCTAGAGTGAACCACAGACCACCTTATTTCAGGCATTTAACAGAAAACTGGTTCATGAGGAAGCTAATTTTATTTCCTGTTTTAGGATTTTATTCCATTAAACTTAACAGTGACAGCCCACAAAACAGAAAGCTTCTTGTTGTAAATCAAGTCTTTATATTTTTGACTGAAATGGAAAATTAGGAAATTGATTCTGGGAACTGTTCATAGGATTAACGTTACTTCAGCGACAATTCTAATTTATTTCACCTCCTAAATGGTTTTAAAGTAATTAATGATGCACTTCAGGGTGTTTTCAAGGTTAAAATTAGGCTGTTAAGAGCTCGGATGTGATGTGATGAGGCTGTTAAGAGCGCCGATCTACGCGTAATGTGGGTGTTTTTTTTTTCTGTCGCTACCTTGTTTCATTTCCAACCATCTAATGAAGGTAACGATCAGTCCTGCTGCCTTCGAATGGTGCAGTGGTTTAATGAACCAAGGGAAGATGTTGGCACACTATAAAGCAGCTGTGGATCGTCAGAAGCTATCACCCAGGCTTATTTATAGATCAAGGCACTGTCATTCGCTGACTTTCCTGCTTTTATCGTATTAATTGTTATTGTTTTTACACCGCTTTTGAGTGTTTAATTAAAAAAAAAGGTCATTATTTATGTCTGTAGCAAAGAAAGTATTTAGTTTGAAACACAGGTGCCTGCTAAGAGATGTCATGGGTAAATATTAAGTTTACAAATTGTGTATATTTGAATGTACAATAAGAATTATAGTCGTAATGTGTTTAATTTCACAGGGCAGTTCATCTGGGACTGTGCTGCTTCAACAACCTGCACTATAGCTGCTAGTCTACACAAATTAAAAGGTGCTGTGTGTTGAATTAGGGTAGTTTATTAGCAGAACGTACAATAGTATATACCAAACTGTCGGACGATCTGATCACTGCAGACCTAAAATACTACGGACTTTATTAAAATGAGTGCTTTACTCTCCAGCAGGAGCAGGTCCTCCACACGCCAGGCAAGCTTGTGCTCAGTTTTTCACCACGTTATTACTTTCATTTGATTCCATGGTACCAATTAATTTTGACTTAATATTGTCCATTTCTAAGTTTGCTGCATTACAGTGTTTGAAAATCCTCTCCACAGACACATCTGCTGACATCTGGGGAGCCTATTTGACCCATCAGGACGACCTAACCCATCAGTTGGTCCCTCACATCGGTAGCACCCTATACAGTTTCCGGCGTGTGGCAGTTGCAAGGACAGGAAAAGAGAGACACAGGTAAGTGCAGGTCTTATCTGGGCCCTTCAGCTGTGCCCCAGTTACCCATCACCACCTCTACTAACAGGAATGTAGTCCACAGAGTTTAAAATTAGCTGGGGCATCTATCATTTCCCACCGGCTGAAAAAGTTGGTGTCGGAGCTCTGGCAGAGGCAATCTGTCTCCTCCCGTCTGTCTGTCCCTCCTCAAAGCACCATCACTCAAACACAACGCCTCGTCAGCGAGGACCGAGACGGCACCTGCGGAGGAGAGAAATATTACTGTAGGACACAAAAGCAAACAATCAGGGAGTTACTCTCAAACACGCTGTGGTGCACATCGACAGTGGCAAAGGAACGGTCAAGCTACATGCAACAAAACCAAACGGAGAGGTCAAAACTTCTGTTGCTGCTTTTAACTGAAATTAGAAATCAGATTGAGGAAACTGAAATTCCATTAAAAAAAAAAAAAAAGTTCCCTGCGGGCCAAAGCTACAGGAACAGGCTGACATCACGGTACATTCTCTCCAATTTAAGAGCCACGTACACTGGATAACATATCATCTGGAAGGCAGCTGAGCGAGGGCCACTGTCTGGGTTAATTACATGTGTGCCTCACTCTGAACGAGGCAGCGTAAGGAGGTCTGGAGATTTTTTTTGAATCACAGCCCAAAAAGCGAATTGCTAAAAATCTTGTAGTTTGTCATATTACAGCTTGACTCAGTCTGCATCTTTGAGCATTTATACTTGGAATGTCGCCATGAAATTCTTTCGTTCCTCATTTTGCCTCACAGATCGACTCACGTTTATGTACTGTATTTATTTTATGACCACCCTGTGCCCAGCCACAGATTTCTGTTCTTGATCACTTTTTCCCCATCGTAAGATTTGGCCTTTTATTGATCAGTATCATTCTAGCTACACTCTTAATTTATCTCGCTTTAGAAGACATCAAAACATGTGATCAGAAGCTGCCGTCCCTCTCAAACCGACTAAGGAGTAATATCAGACAATGACATTGGTGAGCTGGCGGCGTCTCGACAGCAGGGGGCGTTCACGCTCCTCCTCCCTCATCTACTGTGATTGCTCCATGTCCTCACCAGATCTGTGACTGTAAGGAAAATTCCTGGCAAACTTGGTATAAAATACATGGTTACGCTGTGAAATCTCCTTGTCGGCAGGTTGAAGCGACTTGAATGCTGGTTTGACTTATGGGGCTTTGAGTGTTTCTTTCAAAAATTTCCAGTGCAATTGATGCTCTGTAATTGTGTCTTTTTCCTCAATAACGTGCATAGACACATACACATGCACACAGTCAGTCCCTCATTACCACCTGACAGGACACAGGCATGTAATGGTCTGAACTGTTACCCCCCCCATGGGGCTCATAGGTGTCCTAATCATGGCTGCTGATATTCACACGCATTGATTGAGACGTTGATGTATGCGTAAGGTGTAATGTTTATTGATCGTGGTGCTGGGCTCGGGGTTAAGGGTAAGGTCAGTCATTTCAATCATTCTAGGAGATTCTTCTCAGTCCTCTGGAATACCCCCCCCCCCCCCCCCATAAAATCAATAACTCATTACAATGCTTCCTCACGCCACATAAAGGCAAAGAAAACAAAGGTCATTTTCTATACTACCATCAGCCTCCTAATGACCTTTGCCCTGCATAGCAGTCACTGGGATGGCAGCCCCCCCGCTGTCTCTGACAACTATCAGATGGATAGAAGGATGGATGGATGGATGGATGGATGGATGGATGGATGGATGGATCAACAGATACATAGCTAAGTTAGCTGCATGCTTTTGCTTTAGGTTTTTGGTCACACCCACACATTTTGAGCAGGATGTTTATTGATTTTACATACACACACACACACACACACACACACACACACACACACACGTCATGTAAAGTGCAATTGACGAGCGATACATTTTGAAATCAAGTGCCTGTAGGCTCTGTTGTTGGCTGAAAGCTGTCACAGTCCTCAGGCAGTTTGCTCCTCACACGAGCCAGGTAAATAATTGGTGTAATTATATTATTATAGATAATCAGACAAATTGCTCCTAATTAGAGTGGTTCTGTATTTCTGTCAGTTGTCTCATTATCAGACTACAACAGTCATGGATTTGTGGGTCCGTTTTATCATCTGTCATCATTTATTTTTCACAGTTTGTGTGACATCAAATGAACAGGACAGGACGCCTATATGTCATGGACATACTGTATGGCAACATCCCTGCACTGCCAGGAGGAGGCAGACTGCACATGCGCTATCGGCAGTGCTGGCCTTCTACTTAATCCAGTCAGTGTTTTCAGTGTGTGGTAAATTTAGAGTTCCCAAATTTGATCAGACCAAATGGATCAAATTGTGATATTAAAACTGGCTGATGCTCAAACTTTCTCCACGAAGAGCCAAACAGTAACGCTAGAATCGGCCTTCCAGCTCGCCCCATGCTAAGTTGACTAATACTTATGACTAATAACTTTTCAAACGTTCGAACACCAAAGGGATCAAATAGCGACAGCAGTGGTATAGATAGGTTGTGCCAGACTGAACACAATTTTATCCACTGTTTTTACAACTTAAAAATTCATGACGGACTTGATTGGAGACTGTGACCTAATGTTCCAAACCGCTTTCTTTAATTTTGTTTTTGCACAGAAGTATTAGGTTACACATAACAAACAAGTGAGCAAATGCCTTCATAGGATTTACTTTTGCCTATGATTAAAAATAAAATCTGCCAACACAAGAGCAATATTTTTCTTGAAATAAGATTTAAGTGTGTTAATCCTAAGCCCATTTTACTGAGCTCTCACGAGTGACCTGATTCTGTCTTCGATTAAGTGTAATAAGAAACTGACATGAGATAAATACACTTCCCCAGATTTAGAATTATTGCGGGGTAAAAACGTAGCATTCGTCATCTTCTGTACTGATGCTAGTTGTGAGATTCTTCGTCTCGTCCTAGCAGCCCAAAATAGCCATTTCTTCTAATGGTCGATGTATTTTCTGTCTCTTTGCTGTTCTGGGAATTGTGTTCTACGCGTATTTGTTGACCGGTGGACTGGAGGCGCGAAGGTCAGCGTGAAGAAATAGCATCTTACAGTGGCAGACAGAAGCAAGTGGTTCAGTGGGAACATAACCGCTTGCATCTTTGCTATTTGACATGAACCTTGCATCATTACTGAGAGTCAAGTGAATGCAAATTCCCCAGGGACCAAATTTGACGTGAATACAATCGCTGCCAGAACTCTCAGCCACAGGCAAAGATTTAGACAAGAGTTTTCTCAATGCAGAATTTGAGGGCTGGAGGCAGATTTAGAAATACGCCACAGTAAATAGTGCAGAAAATAGTGCATTTTCTATTGCACCTTGAATAATTCTTTGGCCTTTCCTTCTTTCTGCAGGACAGTAACTTACCTTTAACCTCACTGCCTGAACACCAGTCGTTTACTTGTGTGTAGCTTTTGCACATTTTTTTTGTAATATTTGTCCGGACTCTTCATCTCAAAGAAGTTGAAATACACATCTGACCTGCCCCTTACACCAGTTCAGGTTCTCTGACTACTTGTATGACACTCACTTGAAAGGAGGATGTCCACTGATTGGCAGTGATTGATGGATGTGTACAAAAATCCTACCTCAGGCTATCGGTTGTTGAATTAGTTTTAGTTAAATAATATGCTCTAATTTTGAGTCGACTCTGTCCTTGTCATTACAAGCCCACTTGTGACAACTGGAGGCTCGTCCACGATCCTTGGAGTCTTTTATTGTTGGGGGGAGTGTCTCCCGTTACCTATGTTTCATTCCAATGTCCACCATTAACCCTTTGAAAAGAGCTGTTTCAGTTGGGAGGATGGCCAGTCTTGTACAAGCTTTTTTTTGCTGTTTTTCTATGACCTGAGTTGTTTATGTGATCCCCATGTTAAATCTTTGAGCCTGTGTGTGTGTGTGTGTGTGTGTGTGTGTGTGAGAAAGCAGTCTGTTTTTTTTTGTTTTTTTTCCAGAGAATCTGTTAAAAGGGTGCATCAGGAGATCAACTTGAATAAGCCCCATCAAAGTTTTGCAGGGTCTTTTTTTTTTTTTTTTTTTTTTTGCAGTGAAAATCTGAGTGTGTACTCAGACCACCCAAAGCCTTTTTTCATCAAATGTCCAGTTTGCGTGTGCTTTCACGGTGTGCTGATTGTGACCAAAAAGTAGTTGGGATGATGTGGATTTAGAGTCGGCGCTAAGGAGCAGGAGGTGAATATTCGGTGCAACACTGCCCTCATGTGAACTTCACAATGTGGACATTTCCACATTGCTAAAACGCTCACACACACAAATATCAATCGAACTAGAAAGTTAAAGGGCATTTTTCACACACAAAAATGATGAGCATGAAACACAAACTTTGGTTCTCAGATTTTATTCAGATTTTTGCAGCAACTGTTTTCATTCATGTTGCCAAGAGGGCCTTTAAGAAATAAATCTGGTTTCGATATAGTCGTAGCATTAAGGTGAGGAAATGTAAAACAAAGTAGGGAAATATTTGGCAGATCAATACAAAGAGCAAGGCGGTAACCAATCAGTTCAACATATGCACCATAATTGTAAACCTTTTTGGAGTACATCATTGATCAGACCTGATCAGTGACTTGCTCATTTACACGTGTCAGCAATCAGTGATTAGAGTAGAGACGTGAACTGAGAACTGGAGTGTTCAAACAGAACTGTTATGTCCTTCTGAGCAGGTCACTACAATACAAGATGACAAGATTTGCAAATGTTTTCCCTGCTTAGTTTTAACACTATTTCTTGGAAGACAGTGTGGGAACGTGAAGACGTTTGCCTCACTGCTGACGGGGCCCATTTAGATTTTTACCTTCAGAAACTCTTAAATGATGATGAAGATTATAGAGAAAGAAATGCAGCCAGTGATTCTTGGAACACAACTGGTGGCAGTGTAACACAATCCAATGAGGTTTTTGGTTTAAAACTAATGTGATTCTGTCAACCACTGATTTTTGGGAATATTATACATGCTGAACATGCATAATGATGTCGCATAGCACCATGAAAGGGTACGTAGATTTAGATCCAATTCAAGAGTTTCTGAAAGGAAAGGGGGGATGCTCTCCTTTTTAAATGTATCTCCTGCTTGAACTGCTTGTTGAGACTGTGGACTTGGTGATGGAGCCACCATAACCACCAGCCATGCTGCTGCCGCCGAAGCCAAATCCACCACCTGAGCTGGCGCTGGAGAATCCTGAAGCACAAAGGCGTTAACAAGCAGATATTAGTATTGATGCATTCATTTGTCAGAGCGATCTTGAGTGAACTGCTACTCATAAGGACCTCACAGCATCTAAAACTCACCTCCTGAGGATTGCTGCACATGAATGGTTGCGCTGGCACCTCCACTTGCCAGTCTGGTGGTGAAATGAAGTCGAATGAATGTTTAATTCAGAGTTCAGGCTAATGCTTCAGTAAAGAAACAGTAAATGGATGTAAAGCAGTAAATATTCAAGCTGAGCCCACCTGCTCTCCTCTCCCTCCAGCAGTTT
Organism: Aulostomus chinensis; assembly: GCF_037954235.1. Classification (NCBI taxonomy): domain Eukaryota; kingdom Metazoa; phylum Chordata; class Actinopteri; order Syngnathiformes; family Aulostomidae; genus Aulostomus; species Aulostomus chinensis. Next base: position 14,562,962 of record NC_141322.1, read on the forward strand.
CCTGTAGGTGGCGATTTCAATGTCCAGGGCCAGCTTGACATTCATCAACTCCTGGTATTCGCGGACCTGGCGGGCCATGTCCTGCTTGGCTCTCTGGAGAGCATCCTCCAGCTCCCTGATGCGGAGCTTGGCGTCCTTCACTGCCAGCTCACCACGCTCCTCAGCCTCTGCGATCTGAGCCTCAAGGCTGGCTCTCTGTAGAAAGAGCATTTGTTTCGTAAGTACAAATCCTTTTTGAAAGGTCTTGATAATTAAATATTATCCTTCAGGAGTTCATGAAATGTACTGCACCTGTCCCTTGACTGCCTCAATCTCATTCTGCAGGCGAGCAATCATGCGGTTCAGCTCAGCAATCTCAGCCTTGGTTGTGCGAAGGTCATCACCATACTGCCCAGCAGAGGTCTCCATCTCCTCATACTGGAGTGAGGAATGTAACAAGATATGTCAAGAACGGGAGTCAGAGGTAGCAAGGTATGTGCAAGTGGCTTGGCTTTGCTTTGCACTCACCTTCTGTTTGTACCAGCTTTCTGCGTCTGCCCTGCTGCGGTTGGCAATGTCCTCATACTGAGCGCGTACTTCAGCCACGATGGCATCCATGTCCAGGTTACGGCTGTTGTCCATCTCCACAATGACAGAGGTGTCCTTGATCTGGGACTGCAGCTCGCGAAGCTCCTACAGAACAAGAGGTTTGGTCAAAATAGTAAAGTTTTTGTCCTTTTTACTGAATAAATAAGGAATAAACTAGTCAAAGACATACAGCCTCGTAGACAGCCCTGAGGAAGTTGATCTCATCCTGAAGAGCATCGGCCTTGGCCTCCAGCTCCACCTTGTTCATGTAGGCAGCATCAACATCCTGGAGAGAAATTAAATGACATTGCAAAAGGCAACATTGAATTAAATCCCATTAGTGGAGAGTTTGAAGACTGATCCTGATGTATACGCACCTTCTTCAGGAGCACAAACTCGTTCTCTGCAGCTGCACGTTTGTTGATTTCATCTTCATACTTCCTCTTGAAGTCCTCCACCTGGCCCTGCATGTTCTTCAGTTCTCCCTCCAGCTTGATCTTCTCGTTGCCCAGCCCGTCGAGCTGTCTGCGCAGGTTGGCGATGTAGGCCTCGAACATGGCATCGATGTTGGAGCGGGTGGTGGTCTGGTCTTGCAGAAGGCTCCATTTGGTCTCCAGCATCTTGTTCTGCTGCTCCAGGAAACGTACCTGTGGACGACATGATGGTCAAATCACCTGATATAAATGTGGATATCAGGATCAACAGTGAGTAGAAATAAAGTAAGTAATTTGTAAAAGGAATGAAGGATGAAGGATTTGTAGGGTGTGTCATTTCAAATGCTTCACCTTTAACCACATGACTGAGCCAAGAGTACATATCTGCATAGCCACACCCTTCAGTCACAACACTGTGACTCCGGAACAGTTATCTTTGCTTGCACATTGCACAAAGCTGTAAAAGACAACACTTTCTCTCGATAAATGATGTTATGTGCTCCAGCGAGTCTGACACTATATATGCAGCTGTTAGTGTTTCAGCATCTCTTGGCAGTAAGTCATCCTACACACTCTGTTTGGCTTGAAGGGCCCGACAGTCACCACAGTCATAAAAAAAAACTAGGTGTGGCAGACAAACAACAGGAGACAAAGCAGCTGTTGTTTCACAGTATGAAGGTATTATTATTTTTTGGCCACTTGAAGACACTCATAATTACTATAAAATGTTATTGCTGCATCAAGAACCAGCCAGCGGCTTTCAGTTGCTTTGATCTGTACTTCCTGCTGCTCATGACAGCCAGCTAACTTGTGAAAGTACAAGTAGCAGCCTTTGGACTCTGTGGGCAGAATGCAGATCTATAGTCTCCCAGCCAGTTCCCAAGGAAACGCATGGGCACGTCACAGGAATATAATCCCCTCCCATGTTTAGATACTGGGCACCACAGGCTTCCAGCCAACTCTTTTAGAGATAGATTTTGGATGGGATTGCAATTGTGAGATGAGGCAGCTTTGAGATTTATTTTTCTATATCGCATTTCCTTCTCCCACAAGTTGTAATTCATTGATGGTTACAGCACAGAGATAAGACTCACTGCTTTCTGGCTTTGTCAGTCAACTGAAAGTCTGCTTGTAGCGCTCAGCAGCTTCAAGGCTTGGGCTCAAAGTAGACTGATGATACTCTGTCTTACACATTTGACTTCACCGCTTGTCAAACAAAATCACTTTTGAAAGCTGCTAGAGAGGCAGGTTAACAGTGAGGCCTACAATAAACTATGAGATCAACTGATTAAGGAACCAACCTTGTCGATGAAGGAGGCGAAGCGGTTGTTGAGGGACTTGATCTGCTCCTTCTCCTGGGTGCGGACAGCCTGGATGGTGGGGTCGATCTCCAAGTTAAGAGGGGCCAGCAGACCCTGGTTGACTTGGACATTGGTGATTGGTGGTGGCACATAATAACTTGCAGAACCAAAACCACCTGCACCGCTTGCTGAAGAGAAGCCACCACCACCAGCAGCAGCGCCAACACCGTAACTGGTTCTGCTCTTAATGGAGAAGCTGCCCACTGGTTGCGCCACAGACCTCCTGCTGCTGCTGCCAAAGTTCTGGACGGAGTACGACCTCTGTGACCTTATCATCTTGTTGGAGTGGTGGAGCTTATCAAAGCAGAATGGAGAACTGGAGATGTGAAGGCTTCCAAAGGAGAGTCAAGTCCCTCTGAGTGTCTGACAGCAAACGCTGGTTGCTTTTATGTCGATGCTGAGCCAGGAGGAGGGTCCTCCTCACTTCGACCTGTCCTCTCACTTTTACTGCACAGCCTGCCCTCTGCCGGCCCACACGCCTCTGGCTCTGAATAACAGGAAAGGCCAGTCCAGTAAAACAGGTAGGGAAGGATTGTCAGAAGATATGCTGTGACACACCCAGCACTGAAATGGGCTGAAACAGAGGAGAGAGCGAGGGGCAGATAAGAGAGAAAATGTGGTTGTGTAAGAAAACAAAGCTTCTCTAAGAGCTATAAAGTTTATTGTGATAGCTGCTTGTCATAGGTCGGCTTTTTTCTGGGGTTTATGAGCAGTATGCCAGTTCATAATTTACTTACGTTTCATAGAAAATATAAAGACATTGAAGAGGACAGCATTTTGGTTGTCAGGCTGTGGAAATCCTAACTCTCCGCAGGATCGAACTTTGACTTATAGGATTTGTTCATGTTTTAATTTCTTTTCTGATGACAGATTTTCTGCTGATAGTGAGGGTAAACCAAGCTAAATCTAATCCAACTGTAACTGTATTGGTAGAACAAAATATCGACATGATAAAATGTTATAGTTTCTCTTGAGATACAAAAATTGTACTCCAGTGTTAACTATTAATAATTTAATTAAAACAGCTGCAGTTCTATCTAAACGGATCCTCCTGTTGCCATGTATTTTCTGGTATGTGTTTTGATAAGCCACTAATCTAAGACTCTGTACTTTTTTAAATTGTATTCTGTGTGCTGACAAATTCACCGTTGTATGAAACTGACGAAACATTTAATTAATATCGAAGTCCTGTTGGAGGATCCTTTAGGTTCCCTTCTTCTGGTAGTGGAATATCGTGATCGAATAACTGTCTTGTAATATGTCGAAAATCCCAGAACCCTGTATCCTGATATTATCGTTATTGTAGGTACAGTAAGACATTATACATCCCATCATAATTTTTATTTTTAAACGGTGAATTTTTATTTGATACTATCCATCCAATCCCATCCATTTTCAATAACGCTTATCAATTAAGGGTCGCGGGGAGGGGGCTGGAGCCTATCCCAGCTGACATTGGGTGAGAGGCGGGGTTCACCCTGGACGGGTCACCAGTCCATCACAGGGCCAACAGGAGCAGTTAGGGGTTCAGTATCTTGCTCAAGGACACTTTAACATGGTCACCTGGGGAAGTGAGGATCAAACCAGCGACCCTTCGGTTACCAGACGGCCACTCTGCCTCTGAGCCATGCCACCCCCTTGTTTTATACTAGTGTGGATGAATTACAAAAAAAAAGATATTGGTAAAATCGTTTTTTCAACCAGAAAACAACATTAACCCATTTGTAAAAACAGAAGCAATGTGCATGTTTACTTGCATAAAGAGGAGTGAGGCAAGATCCAGTCAGAGTAAGAAGCTCAAGACGCATATGGAAACACAATCTAATGTCAGCTGTGACCTCACGTATTACATCACCAGGTTTAATCATGATGTGTGTGACAAGGTGTATTTGGTCGAATTATTGTCACCTGTATGGGCGGTCACCTGAAGATACCACTGACTGTCAGTCGTAAGGGGGGTGGGGGGGGGGGGTGGTACACACACTGTGTGAGCCCTGTCCCGGTTCCCCTGAAGACCACTGCAAAAGTTCTGGAAAGGAAAGAATGATGGTGGGATGGTTGGGGGGTCGGACCGAATAGGGTATCGAGGAATGTGGTTAAGACTCATTGTGGGGTTGTGTCTCATTGTCTGGGGAGTGTTAGCTTCAGCACCCCTCCCCCCTTCCCTCCCTCCTACGAGAAGGGAAGAAATTGCTACTTAGTAGAACTATGTTAAGGTTGTCCGTGTCATTGATGGTCACTCTGTCCCGCAGCTGTTGGATGGCATATTTTTTTCTTTGTAAAGGGTTTCTTGTTTTAGCTGAAATGTTGCACAATATACGACCAAGATATACTTCCATGTATGCACTTCTCTTCCTGCACCAGAGTCACTGTTACACAGGCCCAGGTCGCCTGGCATTAAAGGGAATTCCTCCTCAGATTTGTGATATAGCCCTCCCATTTTACCCTCCCACTTATTCTATAGTTTTTGCAAAATTACATGAACAAACACAGCGGCTTTGATTACTTCCAAAATAGCAGTAGAATTAAGTGCACCTATAAAACGGGAAAACAAATGACAACAAATCCCACAAGAGACAGGTGAGGGGTGTGTTGGTGCTCGCTCATTAGCTTCAAAGATTTAAACATGCCAGTTTGAATGTATCCTTTTTTTTTCCTTCCTCCTGGTGCCTTGTGACCTTGTCCCTGGGTCACATTTGGTTCTGAAGCAGGATCGACATGCAGCTCATCCAGTTAGAGCCGCGGTCGTATCTAAAACTGAGCGGTAAAACTGGTCCATGTGTAGCATGCTGCTGCTGTTTTTCTGCCTTGTGGCACCTTCAAATGGAACGTCACTCATGTTCGTTTGTCATAAATCCATTCTCTTTTGTTCTCATGGACATATTCAGGATGTGTCCTTTTGTGTACGTGATGAGGTTTACATGACTGCTGCTCAATCAACTGCTCCGTCATGACTGGAAAATGATAAATAATTCAGTATTTTGTGAGTATTAACAGCAAAATGTGCTTCAATTAGCTCGAGCTACGCAGGATTGTCTTATTCATTGTTGCGTTTTATGTTGTTTTATCGTTCACGTAGTCAGAGTGAGCAGTAGAGGTAATTAAGTAGTCACAAGACACCGAAAATAGATCAGTACAAACAGAGGATAATCATTAAGTAGATTTGAATTAACCAAACGCCTGAGGCCTTAAGCAGTGTCTTATTACGACAAAAAGCAAAATAATTGATGCCAGAATGATGCCACCCAAAATGTTGCGCATCGTTTTACATTGTAATGGGTTTTGTTTGGGGGAACATCCTTTTTTTGTGGAGGAAACAATGTGCTTCAGATTCAGCAGTAGCTTAATTCCCTCTGTGCTTGATTTCGCCACACCCGTTCATTCTGTTCTCAAACACTAACACATTTGTTTCTTCTCCTCTGCACCTTTAGTGGAGGTGAGGCCTGCATTCTTTTTCATTCTTCCCTAACTTTTCACATGCACATGCCTTAATTTCTACCATGGTGTGGAACTTTACTCTAAAGCTCAAATCTCTGCTGTCTAACAGGTATTTGAAGTCAATTTATACGCTGCTTTTGCTTCCTATAAAATTCAAATAGACGCACAGAATCCAATGAGAAATTATGTTGCGTGGACTTTTACTGCGCGTCGACACCTGTATCTCTCTGGCTGTTTTCTCCTGCTGCGACATATTTTAAGAGCAGTGCGCATACTTGAGTGCCACATGATGTTAATAAATCACAACCACACAAAGGCGTTGGCCAGGCAGGGTGAGGCCACAGGAGCTGGCCCCGAACCCTGACATTATTGAACTGTTCATTAAACATAGAATGACAGGTTAGATTTCTCTGGAACAGCAACCTTTATGACTTGACGACTTGAAAATGTTTGACACGAGTTGCGGTGGTTTCGTCTCTTTGTGTTTGTTAACGGACAGGCCAGCATAAAACATGCGAAACAACTAAACATGCAAACACACGTAAACATGTTGAAGGTCCTTATACCGAATGTGTGGGATGATGTGATTTAGCAAAGATTCATGAGCTAATTATTTAAAATCTGCTCTTGAGTATAAGTTAGCGGGGCCTTGGAGAGCTTATTGGTGCACACGGTGTGTTAACAATGGTGCATCTATCTGTTAAAGACTTTGCATTCTTTGTCTTGGGAATGTGAATTGATTGAAGGCATTAAAGTTAGTCTCATCATGTAAACATGCAACACACAGAAAAAAGTTTTTTTTTTTTGCAAGTTAAATCAAAGAAACAAATGCAATATTGCATTATGATGGAGCATATCCCTCTTTACGTTTCAGTCAAAATATTTATTTAAATACTGAATAACTCATCTTGAATGTTTTTTGTTTATGTCATCTTTATTCCACTGCCGATGAGGAAAAAGTAATTGTGTAATTATAGGCCCTGGATGAATGCTTTTCTCTAAAGGACAAAAGACAAGAATGCCCGTAAAAAGAAAGGTCAGTGAAAGTGTTGCCATCTCCACCTTCTACCTGCACATTCCTCACTCTTTACTATCACACTGATGACTCTTGACACCCGAGTGGGAACTAAATCATGTCAAGGCGATATTATTGCAGTAAATGTTTATGCTGAGAAAATATTACATGCATTGCAAACTCAACATCAAAACTTGTGTTGCATAATGCGCCATCGAAATGCTGCTTTATTCACAGAATTAAAACCGATAAGAACGGCATCTTGTGAAGTGATTCTGTTTCTTATCTCAACTTAACAAACAAAACTAAATCAGTCAGGTTAGCTTGCAATTTCCGTTTGGTGTGTCAACTGGGTGGGGACACGTCTCTTAAGTGTAGTTTGGCAAGCTTGGCTTTTTTATTCTAAATAGTGTGTATGAAAGAGCCTGCAAGCAAAAAAAAAAAAAAAAAAAGGCATGTTCGACCTGTAAATGGATCAGCAATGCCTGCACCTCTCGTCTGAGAATGTGTTATATGACGAGAATGTGTGGTAGATGTTATTTAAAGGTATAACGTTTCATGTAAGAGCCTATTGCCGTATATTTTGTTTTGTTGTAGTCTTTCTATATCCCCAGTATTTCCAATGATATCCAGTGTCGGAGAAATCTGTGTCTAAATCTAAGTTATTTGAGGTGGCAGTGGGACCAGAGATTTTGGGTCATCAACACGCAAGGATCCCAACTGAGTGGCATTGTCTACGGTCACTTTTATTTATCTCTGTGAAATCAGGTGACCCATGATGTCATGAAACTACATGTCAAAATATGTCTTTAATCGTTATGTCCTTTGGGGGCCATCATTCCATCCATCCATCTATTATCTACTGCTTATCCTGTTAAGGGTTGGGGGTGGGAGGGTTTCACCCTGGACAGGTCACCAGTCCATCACAGGACCAACACATAGAGACAGACAACCATTCACACTCACAGTCACACCTACAGTCAATTTAGAGTATCAATCAGCCTCGTCCCCTCTTGATGTCTTTGGACTGTGGGAGGAAGCTGGAGTACCAGAGAGAACCCACACAGGAACAGGGAGAACATGGAGACTCACACAGAAAGATCCCGTGCTGGAGCCGGGACTGGAACCAGGAACCTTCTTGCTGTGAGGCCACAGTGCTGACCACTTCTTCGGTGGTGGTGAAGCCTGACAGTCTTCTTGTCAGAGTCTTCCAATAAAGAAATAAAATGAGTCAAGTTCAGAGTTTTAGATATAAAAGCTGGAGATCAGGTCAGAGGTCAACAATCTGCATCAAGCATTTTGTGTCCTCTTCAAGTAAAATAAGCTGATACAGAAATGTGTTTGTGTTGCAGATGTGCAGTAAAATATCTGTCACAGGCAAACACACGATGACCGATGAAGAAAGGGGGTTTTAGCAAGGCTTCATGTCATCTTAACAGTGGGGATGTTTCCCTGCACGTGTGAACACTGCTCTTGTCTGCTGCTGCTGCTGCTGCTGCTGCTGCTGCTGCTGCTGCTGCTGCTGCTGCTGCTGCTGCTTCATGTGGGGGAATTTTAGTTTTTTTAACTGCTTTTTTAACTCCGGCATTCTTGTTGTAAAAGTGAAAAATGACACTATTATATGTCACTCTGTTTACAACCAAAGGCCAAAGACATCATTCTCAAGAAGACAAGTACTTAATAGTTGCTGTCTCTGGCTTTAGGCAGTGACATCTAAACTTTCTGCTGCTTTGCCTTGAGTTGAGGGAACCTGTGGAGCAGCTCAGCCTCCCCTCCATGTCTTGGGGTAATTTACTTTTGCCTCTTTGTTTGTTTCAAGTAAATTGCATAGTTAACTACCTGTAGACTGCTCGTGGTTGGTTGCACGAGCACGATCATCAAATACTCTTTGTATTACCGATAAAATTATTACGAACAGCCACAAGTAGCGGTGTACCGATGAGGTTGAAATACGCTGAAGGTGTAGCTCTTGATAATTCTCAGAGATTTTGGTGGTCTGCTCCGTATCTGATGTGCATATTCCCATGTTAGAGCAGAGCAGGATCCTGAAATAAGCAGCAGGTTGTGAAAGTCATAAATCTCTGCCAACCTCATGGTGGCTCTCTCCTTTAAAAGAGGATGATATTAAAATGTTTCAGACAGACAGCAGATGAGAGCGTGACCATTTTATCATTTTTGATGTTGTCAAAAAAGAACACTAGAAGGCAGAGAATAAAAAAAGCACACACACAAACCCAGTCTTGATTACATTCTCACGAATATTAATCTCTCTGGCAACAACCTTTCAGATAAACATATTACCATATGCATTCCATTAATAATTAGCCGGTACTTTAATTACAAGAAAACTACAATTATGAGACTAATCACGTGACCAGTGCTGGAATGCAAAGAACTCAGTGGGGCATGGCAGAGAAGACTGGATAGACTGGTATTTGTAGTAGGAGTGAGGAAAAACTTTCACTCGCATACAAACTCATGTCATATGTAGTTTCTGTCCTTAGTCCAACCATAGAAACAGCATTTTCTCTCTCTCTCTTTCTCTCTCTCTATGTCTCTCTCTGTCTCTCTCTCTTTCTCTCTCTCTCTGTCTCTCTCTCTTTCTCTCTCTGTCTCTCACTCACACACACACACACACACACACACACACACTTGACATGTTTTCTTTCACTCATTGACAAGAGCCACATCAAGGATCAAGTTTTTGCGGTTTGCCAGAAACTTCTATTTTACAGGGTTCAGTCAAGTGTGTGTTAACAAAACTTCTTCCACAACAGTTCGGTTTATCCGTAGAGCGTCGTAGCATGGGGGCAGACTTGGCTCGAGCCACAAGTCTTAGGTGTAGAGGTCTTCGAGTTGCATGACCAACAGATAATAGACTGAACTCTTACGTGTTTTTCAAGACTTGAGACTCGACTTGTAACTTGCTTGACTTACAGCAGGGACTTGATTTGATTTGCTTAATTCTCACCACAGTGCCTCAACCCTTGAGACTTGCAAGTGTCGGACTCTTGTCAGTGATGCTATGATCTCTTTCGGTGATGGGAGGTAACGAAGTACAAATACTTTGTTACTCTACTTTAAGTAGATTTTTCATTTATCTGTTCTTAACTCTTTATTTGAGAGATTTGTACTTTCTGATCCTTACACTTGAAACCACACACTCTTTAGTTCTGATGCAAGACTGAAATGGGCAGATCACCACTTTTGGGACCCAAAAGGCTCGTGACATTTTACTTGATACTTCTGACCAGATGCAAGAGCTTCTATTTCTTTACTTTAACTTGAGTCAGTCGGACAAATTAGTACTTTATCGAGTATCTTCTTCGCTTCTCTACTTCTACTTCAGTCTTAACTGTTTATTTCTACCATCTGAGAGGGAGTGACAGCAGTGTGTTCTTTGCAGCCAAAGTTCAGCAAAGTCGGTCGACCAACATCCTCTCTAACGTGAAGCATAATCAAACAGTTTATCTACCATATTGAGCTAACACAAAAGAGAAAATCTGAAACATTTGGACACACAAACACACCCCTCCATGCTTGTTTTGGCGTCTTCATAAAGTTGTGGGTGTGTCTTGAGGTTGCATATTAATCTAGAGCTCATAGTTTCACCATCTGCTACAGGAACACGCCCAGCAGCCAAGACAGGAGAATGTTGTTAACCTGCACTAAAGGTGTCAAACAATAAGACAATAATGGGAATCTCATAAAACTCTCAGGGATTCAACACTAACGAGCTCAGCTGCATTGCTGACTCGCTACTATTAATTCATTCAACACAGAGTTGTAAAATCAGCTGTGCGTTTGTATGCTAAGGTGTTTGGGAATACTTCATGATCACCATGAGATATAGTTTCACTCATTTGTAGCCCACACACATTGTAACTGTGGGGACCCGGGCACAGACTCCATGACTCACTCTCCGTCAGGCAGGGGAGATAACGTCAGTTGTCTGGCCACATAAAAACCTAGCGACGCAATCAAAGGCTGGCCTGTGCGAGTAGTAACTTATGAACACCTGCATTTGCATGATGTCACAGAGTTTCTTTGATCATCCACTGTGTTTGTGAGGTAATTTGTATTAACAGGTGTGCTAGATTGATCATCACCTGCTCTGCCTGTGTTGTGGAAAGAAAAACAAGTCCCTCAGATTCATGTAATAGAATCATTTCAAAGCATTGCAGGAAGCTCTGATTGGCTTCCAATCAGGAAATGTTTTCAAGTGGACCCCAAAATGCGTTTGCTGTAGAATTAGCTTCCGATTTTCAAGGTCTGTTGAAGAAAAATGTTGGCATACTCAATTTACCTTTCAGCTCCATTATCAGATCATTATTTATTTTGCCCTGTATTGAATTTAATGTCAGCATGCTTAATTAAACAGTATTATTAGACCTATCTCATTCGGTCCAGATTGAGATAGCAGGGGTCAAAGGTCAGGGTCAAAGGACCAAAATGCTGTTCATGTGCAATTTGGTTTGTTGCTTTTTTGGATGGTTTGGATGTTCAGGTGGGGTCACAAGAGTCCCACCATGTCCCACTTACTGCCGCTGGTCAGTTCCAAACCCCAGTCATACAGTAAACATTGAAATGTTTGATGTTGATCATCTTGATGAATAATAGGACAAAGCATATTCTTTACAAATCAGCATCATGATTCAGTTATTTCAATATTTTTTGGATCAGTTTAGAACAGTTCAAACATGTCCAACCCCAAATAGCATTCTTTTAAATGTACTGTAGTTTCCAGGAACGGACCCGGACCTGACGATTTTAGGTTATTGATACATTTTCTGTCAATGTCTTCCACTGCAAAGCTGAGGGGCTGCACGCTGAGCAATCACTCCAACAGGTTGTTAAAGCAGGTCTTTCTGTTGGGCCAGCAGTGAATGCATTCCTCTGACATAACCCACTCACCCAATCGATCCTTCACAGGATGACAACCGTCACTGACCTCACAGCGAGCCAGACAGCCAGAAATCTCAAACTACACATCTATCAACACTTAATATGAAGAGAATTTACTGCTGCTCAGGCTTGATCTGCTCACTGAATTGGACAACAAGCAGGTTGTAAAGGGTGTGTCTGCTCGCTGGCTGCTCAGTCAACATTAAAACCTGTTTGGTGTTGCAACTGCATGGGAGTTACAGATGAAGTTTGATTTGGAAGTGAAGGGGGCATAGATGCAGGAGTTCATTTTGTTTTTTGTTTTTTTTTCAATTGCATTTCCTCTAATTCTGCATGCACTGAACAATGACTGGACTAATTTCAATGCTAATTTTTTATTTTTTTAAATCAAAAAAACAGTAGGGCCATATCCACACAACCCCTCACATAAATTCCATTCACTGTTGCTGACATGCATGATGTACTGTACTTGTTGGGCTGAAATCACCACAGACAGGTTGAAGTTTGGTTTTTCTGCACGTACCATGCAACACTGAGTCTCAAATGGTATGTTTTCATGTTTACATGCAAAAGACAATGTTAGTTTAGTGCTAAGCAGCTTAACTGGAGCAACATCTCACCATAAAAAATAACATGAATCTGTCGTTATCTGACAGACTGCATTCTTCTCCCACAATTGTAATGACTAGTGTGTAGCCACCTCATGTTATTGTTGAAGCAGCGCCTAGCAACTGATATCCTGCCATTACACACACGCATCACTACCAGGCGTCCCTCATGTGGATGCGTGTATGTTGTGTACGAGTAAACCTGTTTTTTGTTACCTTTCCTGCTATGAACACTAACCTTATCAGCACCTCTAGTCCTCGTGGGTGCCAAACACCATTCCTAATTCTGCACGATGTAATTTCTAAATTCCTGATCAAAATTAGAGTTGAAGTCTGAATTAAGGTTAGGTAAATTAGGATTAGACATCCATTGTGTAGGATTAGAGCTCGGGTTAGGCTTTCCACATGAATGGAAATTAATGTAATGTCCAAATAAGGATAGCTTTGCAAAACTGTTTTTGTGTGTGTGTGTGTGTGTGTGTGTGTGTGTGTGTGTGTGTGTGCGTAGTAGTGTGAGTAAAACTGTGAATCAGGGATGAGGTGTGTAATTGTTACATGAGAAATTGCTACAACTTCTTGGCACATAGCTGCATACTTGAGTTTGAACGAGTGAAAGAAAAGTAAGAACATGTCATTCAGCGTCCCCGCCCCGTTTATCTCACACCTCCCACTTTTAATAGCTGGAAATCATTAACTTGTGCTCCTATTTTCCAACTGGCTGCCAGAACACTGTTACTGGAACGCTCACAGAATGCTTCAACAGAACTCCTTGGCCTCACGATATTAAAGGAGTCAAATTTAATATGATAACTTTGAAACAACAAACACAGTTAAAGACTGAAGTGAAGAAAGGATCATTTATGGATAAAAGAGGTATTTCTAGCGAAGTTGAATACCATACTTATCTGTTATCAGTTACTCAGGAAGAATCCATGCTTGTGATATTTTTCACAGATACAGAGAGGCCAAAAGAGCCTCAATCAATCAAATCTCTTCGTGGTTCCTCAGAATACTACTGGTTCCTTAGATTCTTGCTGGAGCTGCCTTAGAATAAAGAATTTGGGTAATCCAGTTGAATGCAAATAAAATGTGTTGAAGGAGGAAGTACCTGATTTTCATAGTCATACTGATTCCGAAGTTCCTTTCATGTTGCTAAGAATGGCTATATTATTGGATAATGTGCGATGGTGGTGGTGGTGATGTGGTGGCGAGCCGACTACTGACTTCACTAAGATAACTTCACTTTGTCTTGTCAGCCAAACAGAATAGAACGAACAGAACATTGCAGGCCATCCATATAATTTGGTATCATCTGCATAACAGAGAAAGTTCATGGAGTGTTTTCTGAATATTGCCTACAGAGTTGTACAAAGTGAATAATTTTGGTCCATCGAACCTTGTGGACTAACGAGGACTAACTTTGGTATGCATGGAGCTTCTGGTTTGTTTCTCTTAAAAAGAACGCGATGTCCAGAAGTGTCAAATGAAGCACTGACTGGATTATTAGTTACGAGGGGCTGCTCGCTGTGAAGGATAATTTATCCATTCATGCTAAATCATGAATATTTGTAGAGCCAGAAAAACAGCGTTGGGGCCAAAAGTGGTAAAAACTTTCACTATCTACGTGAATATCGTTGAGAATTTTTCCGAACACATCATGGCATCTTCTCACTCCATCGTTACAAAGGAAATCCGATGGAAAAAAAGCAATCCCAACTAAAGCTGCTGAAGTATTCATAACACTATGCAGGACCAGGCAGATTGTGGCAGACACGCCTGTATAATCTTTACAGTAAAAGTGATGCATGACAGCGCGAGTGTGTGCACACCCAGCGATTGGTTTGTAGGACAGCCCACACCTCAGATATCAGTTACAGATTCCCCACCTGTGTGTCTTTGATGTTTTACAATACCACCACTCCACCGGTCATAACTGTGCGTGAGTGAAACCTGTCAGCTGGATGTTGAGTGATTTAGCTGCATATGCATTTTATGGCATTTTGACACATAGCTTTTGTTGAGAGAGGTTTGGGTTTTTTCAATTGATTAGATTTTTGAATGTATCGTTATTATTTGTCATGAACGGTGACATAAATATTGTAGCAGGTCAAAAAATATAAGTTACAGGTCTGTTTCATGCAGGATTTCTCGCCAAAGCCGATTTACAAGTCTTTCATCTTGCTGACCACACAAATGCAAAAAGTAAAGAGCTGTTGAGGCAGCAATGTTTAAATTTGGTATGAGTCTCCCTTCAGCATCAGATGTGTTCGTTTTTATCAAATTTATTCTTCCTCATCCCTTTTTATCCCATTTTAATTTAGCATTTCAATCTTATTTTAGCCAAAGAAAACTGTTACAGGGTAATTTAGTTCATGAAAAGTGAGCTGGGTGTCTTTGTGGTGTTCTTAATGTGGTTTTGACTTTGGAATCAGAGTCAGTATGAATATGAAATTGATAAATCAGTAGTAGTTTCATCACATATTAGTTATTTGATTACTGACCATTTTAGTCTTATTTTAATTGCAGACATCCGAAAAAGCCTTGATGAAAGTTTTTCAGCCAAAAAGGAGAGGAGGAGGAGAGCCAGGAGAGCAAAAAAACGTTTTCCAGCAGTATTTCTTATCTGTTGTTTAAGTACTTTGATTAGCAAACTGTTTTGCTAACACCATTGTAACACCAGAAGCACCTGCAGGGATTGGACAGGAGCTCCACTCCCAGTGGGAGTGCCTCCAGACACCACCAGCCTTGAGGCAGGACAGCTTGGTTTTGTCAGATGATAGTTGAGATGCATAGGTGAAGCAGAACTGGTCCAGTTTAAAGGCTGGTCTAACTGCTGGCTACCCAAGAATAATGCAGTCATTTACGCGACTCCTCCTGCTTTGCCCTGCAGGGACTTCAATTATCACTCGTGTCAGGTTGAGGTGATAGATATATTGTTAAAGCAGCTAGCCTCTCTGACAGGTCATACAACAAAATAATAGATGCCTCGAATGGTTGCAAGAGGTGTAACAAGGAAGTGTCAGTACTATGAATTTCTGCACTTAACTCCTTTTTTTTATGTAAATCTGTGCACCTTTAAATGCTTCATTCATGCGTCGCAGTCAGTGACCTCACGCTGACTCCTGACCATCGCCCGAGGGCCTTCATGCATTGCATAAGCTTTCACCCTCACATTTTATAATTTGAATTCTGTTTTAAACAAGGCCAGGTAGTTGGTTTGTGACTATTTAACCTGCTACAAAGCGAAGCCACCGCTTCATCCAAGTATCTCCGTAGTCATTGTTGTGGTTTTGATTGCACCTGCCTCAACCTCAGCTGAAGGCTCTGACTCCAGCAGGTGTCTGCTCTCACCGCTCTCCTGCTGCTGTCTGAGAGGTGTATGCTGCAGGGACCAACATCTTTAATTGTAATGCTCTACTTAATTAACTTGTGTAAATTGACTGACTGAACTTATTTTTAGGTATGCGATGTCTAACGTGAGCTCAACAGAAAGCACGGTAATAATTGTCTGAAATTTAACATTTAATTTAATCGTTTTGACACACACTCACCCTAAAAGTATAAATACAACAGCTTTTTGGGTGTTTTTTTGTTGTTGCTGTTTTGCATGTAAGACCTAAGACTTCTTATATGCACACAAAAGTTCTCATTCATATGTTTGTTCATATCTGGCCCAGATAATGCTATAAGTAGAAGTGCTTATATTGTTTCCATCCATCCATTTTCTTCCTCTTATCCTATTAAGGGTCATGCGCACACGCATCCCACACATGATTGGAGTCAAATAAGAATCGTCTAGCCAAGATAACGTTCTTCAAGAATGACGGGTCACACTGGGGAAAGTTAGAGCAGAATGACAGCAAAACAAGATTTGATAAGAGGGAGGAAACAGAATGACTCGCAACACCTGAACTGGCCTCCATTATGATGTCTGTGCCAAACCCAAGCCTTAGTCTAAGAGTGTGGTTTAGATTTTCTTTTCGCCAGAGTAAACTTGTATACTTTAGACCAGACAGGCGGATGTCAGGATTAAGAGTTGTCTCGTGCTGTGGATTAGGGATTATTTCTTTCATAATAACTGTTTGTATAAGTTAACATTGAATGTTTTTTTTATTTGTTCTTTCAAGTGCTTGACTTAGTTCAGTTGGACAGTCTGAGGTTGAAACCACGCTGCCATTCCAGTGTGATAGAATTGAAGATGTGAGCTACATTTGAGCCAATCATTGCCATCCAAGTCAGAAATAACTGAATTTTAGTCTTGAAGAGTGAAATAGTGTTTTTATAGTGTACTCATACATGCTCTAACATGGAGGTGATCCTGAAGAAGTGCCCCCAGTGAATGCACCTGCTGAGGAAACTCAACTACGTCTCTGTCAGCAGCAAGATCCTACTGACCTTCTTCTACACATTTACTGAATCAGTCTTATCGTTCTCAGTGGTCTGCTGGTTCCATCAACCGGTAGGAGAAGAACCACTTCCATAGTATTTTGTTCCAAAATAACTGGACTTCCTGTTCGCTCCCTGACGGCTGTGTATGAGCAGCAACTCTGCTGCCCAGATCCTGAAGGACCCCTCCCACGCTCTCTTCCCGGCATTTGAGAGGCTGCCACCCGGTCGCAGGCGACTGTGTCTGGCCAGCAGGACCCAGCGAAGGAGATCCACCTTCGTCCCCCAGGCTGTCCTCCTCCTGAACTCTTGGAACTCCCTGCACTCTGACCCCTAGTACCACCCACAAGATTGCCACTTGCCACCTGTCATACACCGAGTGTACGCCTGTACTTCCTGTATATGCTGCAATTATGTTTATATTCTATTCGTGCTACGATTCCTCCTGTACATACCACAGTATCTGCAAAGTATTTCTCATTCATTAATGTAATTACGCTACTTATGTATTGTACACTACTACTTCTTCTGCACTACTACCTCTACTGCACTACTACTTCTATCATGCACTTTACAAAGCAACTGCTGCTAACCCTGGGAGGTATAGACTTCCTTACCTTATGTATGTTGTTGTGTTGTTGTTGTGTAACCAACTGTACTGCTCTCTGCTACCTTAATTGCTTCCCACAGGGATAAATAAAGTTTTCTGAATCAGAATCAGAATCAGAATCAGAATCAGAATCTGGCTTTACCACACACTTGTCCCACACTATTTGCTAAATAGTATTGTGCAAAAGAGCATCATCAGTAGTTGTGGTCTTCAGTTTAGGAGGGTTTTTTTTTTCCACTGACCTGCAAAACATTTGGCAGCGTCTAACTGTGATGCTCAAGGTCAGTAAAGTGCTTATCAAAACAGCACACACATATTCAATGATACAGGTGATTCATAGCAGTGGACAAGGAAGTACTTTTACTTGAGTACTTCACGTGTTTGTATTTGACTCCTTTCTTTGGAAGCATACTACTTCATGTTTCCACATAGGTGCAAGGGATGAATCATCTTGGCAAGGAAGAACTGCGGGCTAACAGTGATGTAAAAGCATTTGTGGCCAGAGAAAATGAAAAAAAGTGTGCACCAAAAAATGATTCATTTTTTATATCATATAAATTTATATATTATATAAATTTATACCAAATATTTAAAATGAGTTGCATCCTTTGCAAGAGAAGAGTACACAGTGTCTCTCTGCAGATTGCGATCCTGCTTCAGTCATCGGTCCCCACCCAAAGCTAACACAGGAATGTAGACCTGCTGCACAAGCTGAGACATTTACAAAAAAAAAAAAAAACAACCAAGTAATGAAACAGTTGTCAGTCTTACTCTTTTAATATGGAGTCCTGTAAAGACACATCCTGAGTGAGATCAATTGACAGCAGGTGTTGCCTCTGGGGTTCTTTTAATGTGTTTAAG
Source organism: Aulostomus chinensis (assembly GCF_037954235.1). Classification (NCBI taxonomy): domain Eukaryota; kingdom Metazoa; phylum Chordata; class Actinopteri; order Syngnathiformes; family Aulostomidae; genus Aulostomus; species Aulostomus chinensis. Next base: position 14,581,147 of record NC_141322.1, read on the forward strand.
AGAATTAAATCTGACAGTTTACACGAGGAAATAATGATTCCCTGGAGAGATTTCAAACGCTGATAGTTTTGAGTAACTGTGTTGCTTCAGTGACATTTGTAAGTGTATTAATCTGCTCTTGATGTCAGCTCCCACACTTTTGCAGGAAGAGCAGGTTCAGTTAAATCAGAGAAACTCTGAACGGAACAAATTGAAGAAATTTCAGTACAAAAAAAAAGTTATTTATGAGCTCAGCTGACTCATTACAGACAACTCAGAAACACTGTCAAAACATATTTCCAAATACGTGGTTCACAAGCCTCCCGTAATCCTGTCAGGATACCTTCATGACTTTGATGAAGCAAGGATACATGAAGAAATATACATGACATACATAACTCTTCTCATTCAGGCATGGACTCATTTATTCTGCAGAAAGTGCGGAACAAACCCGGGAACAAAGTCATATTGTGTAGCTTACATAACGTCAAGGTAAAACTGCCACCTGTGTGTACATAACATGTCTCCATCCCCCCTGTTAGCGTTCTTGACAGGAGGGATTTAGGACATACATGAGGTCTCTGACATTTCCTGTATTAGTACCTACAGTTTGATGTATCTGTTCCTGTCACAATATCAATAGGGACATCTTGTGTTAGCACCCAGGATGAATGTGTCAGTGCCGACTGCTCCTGCATGAAATGAAGTAAGTCTGAAGTACACGCGATTTATGTCAAAATTACACGTGATGTTCATCGCTGTAATATCAAGTCAATGTTCGCTAGCGCCAAGGGAAGGGATAATTGCACTGCAGTCAACACACTGGTCAGCTCCTTCGTGCATTATCTTAATATTTTCAGGTTTCACCTCCCTCTCTCTCAGCAGAATGTGCGCGCGCGCACACACACACACACACACACACACACACACATACTCAGACATGTGTGGGGGTAACTAACTTTTTAGTTTTGTGAATGTGAACCCATCTAACAGCATAGACTTTATCAATTTGCAGCGGGAGATTTTTCCACCAATTTCAATTGGAGACGTGTTTTTGTGAATCACATTAATGTTGAAGTTTGTGAGTACAAGGTTTGCTTGGACCTCTGAGAGGAGTTTGGCTCCTACAACAGCTGCTACATCAAGCAAATTCACTATGTAACAGCAATAGAAGCAGGTAACACGTAGTTTTATTTTTGCTATATTCAGAGGAGGCTGAGAAGCCTCTGCTGAATGTTTTTGGCCCAGAAAACCCTCTGAAAATATAAAATATGTTGGAAGATAACTTCCTTGAAAACGGCTGGCCTTTATTCAACACATTGTCTGAAACCGCCATGAAGCAGGTGACTATGATCTGGAAGTATGGAAGAAGCCAAATCCGACTTCATGCTAATCCAAAAAAAAAAAGAGGAAATTTTGCCCTTGAACTCTCACCGAGATTGTTCTTTTTTATATCTTCATCTATGAAAACTGTATAAAATGCACACTGAGATGAAATATGCAATTGACTGTGAAATGAGAGAAGAGAAGTTGCAGTAATGTGATCAAATATAACACTTACACAGTCATCCATCAAATGGATGCAAAATGTGTCACTGCCAGCACCTCATAAATGCATAAGCTATTATTTTATCCGAGCAAGCTGTGTCCAGTGGCATATTCTGAATATTCCATGTAGTGTGAACTAACTTCCAGTCGAACACAACCACACCCTTTGACAGGTGCCAGGGTTTTTTTTGTTTGCACTTTTAGTTTGTTGAGTGTATAGTAGAGTAGTGCAGTGCCTGCTTAGTGAATGCCACATGTGTGAGTAAATGAACACATGAATGAAATCAATGACTCCGGCAAATAGTTTGGATCTTCTGCAGACAGCCATCAGTCGTTCCATCAGACCTGCAGCAGCAGGAACTGGGTTACAGTAACAGTGTGTAGTGGCTCCTGGAGCAGGTTCCTCCGCAGAGCAGCTGCCAGGAGACATTTAAAGGTTCACGCCTCGGTCATTTACACACGTCAAAAAATGTATTTTTAAATTTACTCATGTTTAGATTTGCGAAGGCATTGCTGTGACTATGGGAGACGGAAAAATCTATTTATTTTTCCTGTTGGAAAATACAGCAGGGAGTAGAAATCAAGAAAAACAAGTTACTGCACGATTTTGTTATGGAAGTAGAAGTATTGCATCCTGCAGGTGATGTGTTTGTGTAACTTCATATTCTACAACACATCCCAGTCTCTATTACATTTAGTGGACATCCTTGGTGATCAAATGTGTACGGTGAAAAAAATACACTCTGACTAAACATCGAAATAAATTCTAATGCTACCAATGTCATGTGTGCTGTCACATTGAAACAGAAGCTGTTCTCCTGTCATATTATATTTGTACAGTTCACTCTTTTTACTTATGCTGCAATAATATTTCCTCCAGGTGAGCTTTCATCAAGCGCTGAGGTAAGCCCTTCTTTTGTGTGACCTCAAGTAAAGAAAAACAGTCTAAACCACGATAGGTTTTTATACTCAGCCTCAGATCAGCAGCCACTGCTGTTGTGGTGAACGTATTTGGAGATGTAGCTTCCCTCTTTGGGTTATTTTTAATTGCAGTGAACTGATCGGGCCTTAATATGCCCCAATCTTCTCTAATGCACTTCTCATAAAGAGCACTAAACCACACTTGTGATTTATGCAGGTTTTTGTCTCAGAGGTTTGCATTGTCTTGGGTGCGGCACCACCACCCGCAATTCATGTTCAAACCTGTTTCTCCTGCACTGAAAAATTCGCTTAAGTAACCCTTTACTCGAGTGAAAAATGCCCCCCAAAAAAACAAAAAGAGGTATTGGTTGAGTGCACTTGAAAAGACACAAGCAGCTTGAGTTACCTGAGTTGGGAAAAATAGACCTTATGTGGGGTGAGTTTGGTTTGTTTGACCTTGTAGAATAGTATTATACACATATTATACAGGTGTTTGTAATATGAATTACTGGCATTTTGGGAGACTGTTACGGCCACACGAGACTTTGTCAAAGAGAAAGGTTTGAATTAGCGTGTAGCAGGAACAAGGCTTTCTGGGAAGTGTATTCTGGAGTTAAAGGTGAGTTCTTGTGAGGACTGACAAGTGTTTTAAACCACCACAGTGAGGACATTTGGGTGTGTGTGCAGTGTGTGTGTGTGTGTGTGTGTGTGTGCAGTGTGTGTGTTCTTGTACTTGCTACACATTGAGAACTAGAATACGTAATTAACTAACAGAGTGAGAACATTTTTGGAAAGTGAGGACATTTTAGCCGGTCCTCACATCTTCAAAGGGCCGTTTGAAGGTCAAGACTTGGTTTTAGGGTCGAGGTTAGAATCAGGTTTAGGTTAGGTTTAGGGTCAAGCTTTGGGTCAGTCAGTCAGTTTAGATGGTTAGGTTTAGGGTAAGGGTATAGGGAATGCATTATATCAACGAAAAGACTCACAAAGATAAAAGTACAAGCATGTGTGTGTGTGTGTGTGTGTGTGTGTGTGTGTGTGTGTGTGTGTGTGTGTGTGTGTGTTTAGGTTTTTCAGATTTTGAAAATGCTGAGATTATAAAGATTTTTGGAGCAACACTGATGCACAGCAATCTGATATGAAAATACAAGAGAACTGCTTTCTTAAGATTTATTGCAGTCAGGACTCTAAAACATATCCCATAGTGCCATCTACTGGTCAAATACATGTAGTGCAGCCACCACTGAACTACTGGCAGTAGCTGAGACTTGAGTTTACAGCGAGGAACCTTTCCACCTGTTAAGAGTTGTCAGACAGATCTATTAGCACTTCTTTATTGACTGATTTATCTGGTTAAAAATATGTTTGTTTGCGCAAACACACTGTTTACTTGCTGAAGGCACTTGGGTGAATGACTCGTTACAACAGTGGACTGTGTTTTTCTTTATCCTCTGATATCCAAACCATGAATCTGATATGACGAGAGTAAACATCACTCCTCGGCCACGGCTTCCTCTTCTGCATCTACGTCTGCCTCCACTTCTGCTGCTTCCTGTTCCTGGTCCTGGTCCTGGTCTTGGTCCTGGTCTTGGTCTTGCTTCTCCACCACAGCAGCCTCTGCTGGTGCTGCCAGTTCTACCTCTGCTTCCTTCTTCTCCTCACTCTTCATCACCACAGTTTCTGTTTTGGTGACAGTGGTGCTCTTCACGCTGGCTCCCCCATTGGCAATAATAGGAGTGCTGCCGCTGCTGGCCTTGACCCCCCCGAAGGAGCAGCTGACGTAGGACGGGGTGCGGGAGCTCTCCAGGCCGTAGGCGTTGTAATTTGCAACTGCACATTTAGAAGTAAAGAGCAATCACCAACACAGACATAGGAGGAAAGGTTATAGAGGAGGTGACAGCTGGATGAACGTGTGAATGTTTCAACGATAAAGAATCAAACAAATGTTTATCATTTCTAACAGTGTTTCATTCTCAAGTTGTAGCAACTGATTTCTTACTTCTTGGCAGAATGATCAAGTCAACTGAACTTCTCCTGATGCCTCCATATGTTAATGTGTTGTAAAGTGCTTTGACTGGTTAATTACATCGAAAAACACGATATACATGCAGTTTATTTTGTCAAATGACAAAACAAATAATGTGACAACTTAGACATGGTCACTATTCTCAAATACTTAGTGTGTAAAACAGTTGATTAATGCAGTTATACACATACTTTATTACTTAGATACTCACAACTCTGCTTGGACACACTGGTCTTTATTCCAGTTGCCATCCTTTAAAGAGACAGATGATATTTTAAAAAGGCAATTCTCATAACAACCACAAGGTGTCGCAAAAGTGCTTCTCTCACAGTGACATCATACCTGTCCTCCTCTCCCTCCAGAAGTTTCCTGTAGGTGGCGATCTCAATGTCCAGTGCAAGTTTCACATTCATCAGCTCCTGGTACTGGCGGACCTGCAGGGCCATGTCCTGTTTGGCTCTCTGAAGCGCTTCCTCCAGGTCCCTGATGCGCAGTTTAGCATCCTTCACCGCGAGCTCGCCTCGCTCCTCAGCCTCCGCGATCTGAGCTTCCAGGTTGTTTCGCTGAGAGTGAAGGAAGAAGAGGGACACTCTGTTACTGCTGATGATTTAGTAACAGTTAAGAAGTTAAACCGGTATTCTAATGTTTTCGTCACCTGGGTTTTAACCATTTCGATTTCAGACTGGAGCCTCATTATCATGCGGTTCATGTCAGCGATCTCTGACTTGGTTGATTTCAGATCGTCATCACATCTTCCGGCTGACTGCTGCATCTCTGCAAACTAGACAAACATCCAGAAGCCATGTAATAAACCAGGTACGTGTCGGTCTTGAAAGTCTGGTGTCGTTCCAGGTGCTCAAGCTACAGACACGTGTTTTAATACGACAGCAAATATGCTGAGTATGTATTTGGCTTTTAATCCACATATTTGTGCTACTGTTGACTAATCCATCGTCAGGATATTTGCGTTTTGATAAGCCAAGGATTCCTCTAAAGCCGCCTCGGCCCCCCTATTATGTAAAACTGTAGTTCTGCTACTGCACCATGGGGGAGACATTGCAGACCTGGAAGAGGACTGAACCAGATGTGTTTTTCATTCAGCCTGTAAGTTTATGGATTCTTAAGCTGCAGGAAAAATCACTGTATTCACTCTGAATGTTGAAAATAACTTTAAAGTGCAGGTTTTGTTGTCAGCGCTACACAGTCAGCCACATCCACCAGGAGAACATGTTACAGGAATTCTATATGATGATTGTTTATTGATCAAAGAGGGGTCTGACCTTGGTCTGGTACCACGACTCAGCCTCAGCTCTGCTGCGGTTGGCGATGTCTTCGTACTGGGCACGTACTTCAGCAACGATGGCGTCCATGTCCAGATTACGGCTGTTGTCCATTTCCACCACCACAGATACGTCTTTAATCTGACCCTGGAGCTCTGAGAGCTCCTATACGATATGAGAAATGGAGTATTAGATTAAGATGACTTAAAAGTCCCATAATTACTCGCCTGGTGTGTGTGAAATTAAATTGATTACAGCATCATAGAGCTGCCTGAGGAAGTCAATCTCATCAGAGAGTCCATCCAGTTTGGCCTCCAGCTCAACTTTGACCATGTAGGCTGCATCCGTGTCCTGCATGGAACGAGACGGCAGCAACTTTGAAGTGTTTTAAACTGACTTAATTACAGTTTCATGATCGAGAATTTGATAGAAACCCTAAACAGACCTTCTTCATGAGGACAAAGCTGTTCTCACATTCATTGCGCTTGTTGATCTCATCCTCATACCTACGAAAGTGGAGAAATATGCTGTCAGCCTGCTCTTAAACCATGCAAACAAGAATGAATATAACAAGCAAGAATAATGACTACATAGCTTGTGCTATTATAGGGTTATACCGTGCATGTATGATTTTCACATCATATAGATGATGCTTAATATCTAAATTATTTTAGCCATAAGGGGAAAAAAAAAACTAGACACTTACAATAAAATGCTGTACCATCATCACAAAGACTATCTAGAGAGTGAGCAACATCTCATACGAACGTTCATGTATTTGATTTCTTTTAAAGCTGAGTTCTTGAGTAGAAGCTGCATGAAGGTGGACGATGCCTGAGTGTGCAACAAGTTCAGGAAATGTAAGTGTTAGAATCTTCATCAGTTAGAAACTGCAACTGTATTCACTTGTTTTTGACGTCCTCAACCATGCCCGTCATTTGACGCAGGTCGGACTCCAGTTTGACCTTTTCGTGACCCAAGTTGTCCAGCTGTTTGCGCAGGTTGGCAATGTAAGCTTCAAACATGGCGTCGATGTTGGAGCGAGATGTGGTTTGCTCCTGCAGAAGTTTCCATTTTGTCTCAAGCATTTTGTTCTGCTGCTCTAAGTAGCGTACCTGCGAAGAGAGCATGCGTGAGCAACAGGCCCGATACAGAAGAAACAGGGATTTCAGGTTGTGTGTGGATCGATGGGATGGCTGAGCGGCAGACTTGATGAGTATGAGAGTGGACAGATTCTGCAAACATAAGCAGTTTCGTACCGCTGTGAAACAAAGCATCTAAAAATAGGATGTACTGTAGGTGGTGGGGGGGGGGGGTGCATGTGAAGACAAGATGGGAGTAACTTCCAACATGGGAATAACTCCATGTGTGAATGAGTTCAGTGTGTTTGCTGATAGACAAAGAAACACGCGAAGACTTGACTGAAGAAAAAATGACTAATTGACAGTCTCCCACCTCCAGAAGACCTCAAATGTCAGATTAATTACTCCTCACTCACTTCTGACCCACAGTGCAGCGTTTCAACACAATGTGGCAGTGTTCCCAGTGCAGACACAGCGTGCCCCTTTACAACTTCTCTATTCAGTGCCCTCACCCTGGGTGGGGTCCCACTACTACTCAGCAAACACCATTAGAGACACACTGCTTTGCGTGTGTGTGTGTGTGTGTGTGTGTGTGTGTGTGTGTGTGTAACTACAGTGGTATGTAGAGGAGGGGTAGAAGGTTTGGTTTTACAATCTTAAGAGTTCGTCACAGCGTGATTGATTAACACTTTACACACATCACACCTGCATCTCCTTAAACAAGAGAACCCATTTATGAGTTCAAACAGCCGATAACTGAAGGATTTGATCAGTTAGGTGTGTTTTAGTCTGCTGTCTGATAACAGCTGCTGTTATAGCAGTGTCATAAAGGGTATGATCGTGATTTACAGGATTATCTGGAAGTAGCTTTCATTACACATTTATAACCTCATTAAATGGGTCAAATTGCTGAAAGCCATTAAATTGGCGTTGCCATCTACGCCACACAAACCTTTCCAAGACTACTGCCATCCTTTTAGCTCTGCTGGTGCTGCACAGGCAGTTTGTATTCAAGCAGTGGAATTGAAAATAATACAATCAATATGATTTTGCAAAACAACCAGAGGCTCTGTTCTGGCAGGATATTGCTCACACGAAGATGAACCCCTCCAAGCAGAGCACTCCATCCAGGCCCTACCCTGCTCTGTATCCAAAGTGATCCTCGAGTCTGAACTCTAGGATATCAACATATGAGTGGGCTAAGCCCCAGTAGCCTCTCCCCCACCAGATCACTGCGTCTGACTACAAATTGCTGCTGTACTGAAACTGTTTTCCTCGAGCTCTCTCCACTCTCCTTCAGATATATTGTTTTTTTTTATTGAACTAATTTCCTCCAAAGCTCCTCGGTTCTTTGATGACATTATGTGGAATGGAATACATCACACTAAAGTCTAGTCAAATATCAACTCACATGCACATCATTCGACTCACCTTGTCAATGAAGGAAGCGAAGCGGTTGTTCAGGGTCTTGATCTGCTCCTTCTCCTGGGTGCGGACCACCTGGATGGTGGGGTCGATCTCCAGGTTCAGGGGGGCCAGTAGGCTCTTGTTCACTGTCACCGCCGTGATGGGGGCCGCCATTTCATTGACCATACCACCTCCCACACCTCCACCAAAGCCCATGTAGCCAAACTCCATTCCACCACCTCTTTGTGCAGACCCCCCAGCAACATAGCCACCGACCATCTTGAACCCCCCAGCACCCATTGCGGCACCACTGCTGCCCACTCCACCATAGGAGCTGCGAGCAACATAGCTCTGCCTCCCACTACCCACACCACCATAGCCGGAGAAGGAGCGGCTGCTGAATCCTGGGGTTTGACCCCTGGATGAGAAGGTGGTGGTCTTCACAGCTCTGACAGACATGGTCACAGAAGGAGTCTGTAGCAATGAGGTGGTGTGAGAGGAGGCTGAGACTCTGCTGAGGGAAGGAGAGTCAGGCTGATAAACCCTCCCTGGTGCCTGGTGCTATTTATCAGAACAGGGGAGGGACCCTGCTTAGGTGCGATTGGCCGGCTTCCTCAGCGGGGGGGGGGGGGGGGGTGGGTGTTGGTAGGGGGATGAGGGAACGTCAGGGAAGAATCCCATCTTGTTACACATTCACAACACACAAAACTGTGTTGGACAGAAGCCAGGACTTACATAATAGTCAATGTACCCGAGTCTAAACTACTGCAGGAACATTAAGAAAGCCTTGTAGTATTTATGAAATAGCATTTTCCATTATGAAGCATTACCTCTGCTTCTGTACAACACACACACACACACACACACACACACACACACACACACACACACACACACACACAGGTAGTTTGAGTTACTTAAGTTCATTTCCTAGTGACTTTAGTAAGTACCAAAACTTTACCCCTGACGCATAAAATCTGTGTTTTACCAAATGGGGACATGTGCAGCTTTTGTCCCCAAATGAACACAGTGTTCCCGATTAATTGGTCTTACAGTAAGTCCAGTTTTGGCCCTGAAAGTGGCTTAAGTCCTGCCCTCACACACACACACACATCAGAATATAATGTCAAACCTTGGGTATAATGAAAGGCCACATCATTTTATGACCTCCTCTCCTGCTTTACCACTGGTCTCATAGAGGTGACATATTGCTAAGCAAATTTTGTTTGCCAAGTGTGATGTGCTGTTGGCTGTGATTGTATGTAGCATAATTGTGGGAGAACCGGATTTACCCACTGAATGTGTTCCTCTATCATAACATCCATCACTCAGTTAAGCAGTCATGCCGCGGAAAATGTGACTTGAAACTGTGAAATGAATATTTCGCTCACAAAAAGTTTTGAAAATGCAAAAGATTGACTTTCACAGGTGGCACCGTTTAAAACATGCATGATAAAGCCTCTGTTTAATGTGAGAGCATTGCACAATTATTCCATGTAGATTTCTGGATGAGGTTCCTGGCTTTGATCAATAGAGCAAACCATGCAACATGCACGCGCTCACACACACACACACACACACACACACACACACACACACACACACACACACACACACACACACACAGGAACTATAGATGAACATTCCTTTTATATCAGCGTCCTGAAGTGCAAACAGAGTTCTTCTTGAACCCCACCTTAGTCTTTTTCACTCGCGTTGCACTTAACCGACATGTAACTTGAAACTAAACTTGTTCTCCTCCCGACAACGCACTCAGGCGTTGGGACCTGCTAACAATCTGAATTTGCTGCATCAAGATTGAGGAACTATCTGAACACATGAATGTCATCTTCTCCCGTCATGCATGTCCACATGCATCTGACAGGTGGGCGCGGCCAAATCCACACAGCAACACACCTGTGCCATTTGACATAACTTTTGACAATACAAACAACCAACTGCAAATGAATGAACTGTGATGAAATGCGGGGTTTGTGATGTTGAATTAAAGGATGCTCGATCAACCACATCACACTTAATCACCTGAGAAAACATCAGAATGAACCAGTCACTGGGTAGTGTGAAAGTTACCATTAGTTAACTGTTCGCTGGTCCGCGTCCACTGTAAGTTAGCTTGCTATGAGCTCTGTGGAACGATAAAGCAGTATTTCAACCAAGAAGTGTTTTTTTTAACCATTCAAGTATTCCAAAATAGGTGCCCTGAGCTCCTCAAGTTTTTTCCATCCTACATCACTTCTTTGCAACTCCAGGATTCAGAGAGAGCCAGACAGGTATATTTAGCTTGTAGCTAATGGTAGCCCCCTCAAACACATCTAAAAGCAGCCAAACTGTCCAGAAACATCTGGTTTGTATTGTCTGTATTGTTGTTGTCTCATTTCACAATTAAAAAAAAAGTCTGGTTACAAACTTTCAAGCACATCGTCCAGTAAAATCCACGTCTTCGTCATCCAGCTGTGCCTTCAGTAATCCACAAACATTTTGATTTGAGCTATAAACATCTGCTTCGTTTGCTTGGTCAAGAGGGTCACCATTAGCGTCGAGCTAAATATACGTGGCCATGTTTTCTGCGTTATGGAGTTACAAAGAAATAATGCTGTGCTGAAAATATGTCATTGTGAAGACACATTTCTGAGCATTTGAAAGGGGAAATGCACTTTCTGGGTGGTTTCCATTGAAGTGGATTACAATGGTGTTCAATAGTTGGTGACTATTCATCTACGGCCCTTCTCTTCTGCTGGCTAACGTTTAAACCGAGAGAAACATATTTAGGGGACTCGGTGCTACGACCACACTTCTAAATTTGGAAAGGAGAGGGGGGAGATTGTACCTAAGACCAAAGAATTGAGGTTTGACTTGGACTCGATTGTCCGTCTCTCTGTAGATTTACAGCTCACAATCTTTCCTGAGTGGTCTGATGCCTGTGGAATAATTTGCACTAGAACAATCTTCCTGTTCACTCGACCAATGAACCACACCCCTTTTCTTTTGTTTCCCTCATTTTATAGGGTGAACAAAACAGAAAAGCAACATCCCCCAGCTAGTAATAAGAACAAATCCCTAGGTATTCTGCAGCTCAACGTGAATAAGTGGAGAGGGACTGTTTTGTGGAAAGAACACGTTAACAACCTGAGAGTGACTTTCTTTGGACCAGACAACAAATTCATGTTTTTCTTGGCTTTCCTCAAACAGTGACGTGCCTCTTCACAATGGAGCTGCTGTGCTCTGCTTGAAGGCAAACATATATTTACATCTTACCCTTTTTTTTTTTGGGTAGTGTTTTATAAACTGACGCTCTCCTACGAATACAATAATTGATTACTGCAAAATGATGGTTTCAACTGGAATAAGGGTGCTTCTCTCATCAGCCATTCTTAGTTAGGGCAGTAGGAGGGTAATTTTAGAAACTAATCTGACTGACCTTAAGGCTCTTAAGAAGACTGTGGTGTTTTGGTTTGTATGAAGCTGCTACATGACACATCAAGTCAGGAATGTGCTGAAAGAGACACGTACATGCTACAAGTCAGAGAGGAGGGGTGGGGAGCAGATGAGCTGCAGGGGGATATGACACAATAATTAGCAAAGATAAGAAGCAAAACTATTTCTCAAGCACCCACAGAATGGCTGAGATGAACGGGTGGGAAAAAAGAAGGTGCGTGATAACAAGTTAGCTGAACAGTATAAAATGTGACTTCCTGCATGTATATTCACAACATGGTGATAATGAGCGTGACAGTGCTTTAATCAAAATGCATGGTGATATTCTTAACTAAAAATAGAGCATTAAAATGTGCATATGGTAAACATGGGAAGACAAATTCTATAGCCCATGGAGTTGGTTTTGTTTGGTGTTCATGCAGCTGGACTTTGTAGTGTCCAGGAGGGTTCCTGCTAAGCCCTCAAAGTTATCGTTCACATCAGTTATAAAACTCACTTCCTGCTTTTCACGCATGCCTGTTCAAACACAAAGGCTCCTGCAAAATCTAGAGGAACATCCACTCCAAGGCCTGTAAAATAATGGGAACACACATGTAGTCACTCTCGCAAGTCGATGAGAAAGGTACAAAACACGCGCGTGCGTGTGTGCGTGTGTGCGTGTGTGTGTGTGTGTGTGTGTGTGTGTGTGTGTGTGTGCTCTCCTCCCACATTGCTGAAGGTTGTTTGCTTTGAGACTCATGCCCCCCAGTGACCAGGGAGTGGAAGTGGATGTTTTCAGCCCAGGAAGCTGCAGGGGAGGGGCAGTAGTGTGTATATCATCTGTTTTCTATTGAACATGAAGTCATATTGGTTACGAATTTTGGTCCTTGCTAAAGGATATTTATAAAACTGTTGTGACACATTCACAATTAGAAGGCTATATGCTGTAGATGTGCATTTTATAATGTTCAACATCTTAGTTTGGTTTGTTAGCATGCTAACATTTAGCATGAAACATAAAGTACAGCAGATGCACCAAATAATCAGATTTATTTCAATGGGGGACTTGAATTTCCTGACCGTTAATCACACATGCAATCCCCTACAACTACTGGGGTGGGGGCTGAAAACTCAGTAAAAGAAAAATCTTCATTTCATTTCCTTTCATTCTTATTTCGAACACCTGGTGCCCACACTAAGACTTTTTTTAAAGTTTTGGGTGTGTTATATTGGTATCTAATGTCATGCCAACTGACACCTCAAGTTGCTAACCTCAAGCTCAGATGGGAGTGATGATGACTCATAACCTCACTTCCTTTTGACTTCATGAACAGCTTTTTTTTCCTCCATTTTGAATCTTGAAACATTGTCCTGCTGCTTTTGACACTAAAAGCCCTCCCACACACACACACACACACACACACCTACAAACAGGCTTGGGTGTATAACATGTAAATATGTATAAGCTCTTCCTTAAAGGGCTTTACTTCCATGAATTAAAGGTGGTGGGTTGACTGCTCCTTTTATATCTTCCTGTGAAATGGTTTTGCATCAGAGATGGACATCACATCCCGCAGAGAAAATATCTCTTAGTCGACACATTTCACCATCGTCCGATGTGTGGCCCCCTACTCGCCCAGTGGTATCAGCCGTTAAACTGGAATACACAGGGATCGCAGTAAAAAATAAATTACCCTTCACAGTCTCTCTAGTGTAGAGGGGGAGTGACTGAGGGAGTGATCGAGAGAGAGAGAGAGAGAAGATCCCTGCGTGACCCGCACATTCCTTCTTTTATGAGTCACAATACAGAGAGTCGTATGCAGAAATATGAATATGCATCTATGCAAATCAGTATTTCTGACTTAGTATGTATTTGAGAGAACTCACATGGCACTGAAACAGCAAGAAAGTAATCTGAGGAGAAAGGGGGGGGGGGGCTACACTTGCCAGGCTGTTATTGGTTGTTTCTACATAACTCCTGTTTTATGAAAAAAATATTTAAAAGAATAGAAGAATGCCTCCAAAATACATGTTTATCTTCTATACTATATGTGTCATAGGACTTAAATCTTTAACATTATTTGCACATGAAAGTGACCACTTCTGTATTTTGTCATACTGCTTAATTACAATTATGAAACAAGTAAACGTATATTTTTTAAAGTGCATTGCAAATTGGGTTGTCAGTACACAGTATGTTCTATATGACATATATCTATTTGAGGAGTTACATTGTTTTTACCTTTATGGTTGAGGGGAGTGTCCCTGAGAGGGCTCTTTTCAAGAGTGCTCAAGAGGTATGAGCAAATGCTGCCTGTCCTACTGGTCTGGGGCAAGACCCTGCTGACCTCTGACCTTTAGGCCATCAGTGTCCTACAGTCATGTGGTTGAGTCTGTTTTATGCCTTATTAACGTATCCAGTGAGGAAACTATATTTGGATTTACTTTCATTTATAATCTCTACAAGATCCCAAATTATGTGAATTTAATAATAAACAAATTTACTGTATGGCTAGCATTTTGACTGCACACGTCCTAAAAGTCTTAATCTTTTCCATATGCGTATGACAAGAAGATTCCTTCTTACTAAGAGCAAGCTGTCCAATTCAGATCCAGATTACATTTTTTGGAAAGATTGAATCAGCACTATCACTCACAAAAAAACTTAATTTGCAGACTTAGTTAGAGTAAGAATTCCAAAAATGTATTCCTGTGGCATAAATGTTTGTACCAGAAAAAATTCTTGTTTTCATGAATGTTTTGCCAGCATTGATTCAAATGTTGTTACCACACTTTCAAACTAACAAGACAGTAGCAACACTGTCATGAGATTTGAGTCACACTGATTTAATTCACCGTTCCTCTTTGTATCACCCTCCCGCCCTCCCTTTCCTCTCTACTGGTCACAAGCTCATTAGTGATTCCTTTTCTTTGCTATTCGCTGCTCCCTTTCTCTTCTTATTGAGGTTTACTAAAAGAGTGCAATAGATAAATGCACAGTGAGGGGCCGGGACAATGTGGTGGGACGGGTGAGAAACACTGAAACATGATCGACCATGAGTGTGTGCTCAGAATTGAAAAGAACTGGGTTGTTACCAGGGGCACACAGTAGTTCCTTTGACTCTGTTAGCAACTTTTCTGAAGCTAACAACTCTCTGGGACCACACCTAATGTTTTTTGAAACTTAATGATGTGATTTGTGATCATATTTTGCCATTTGTTGCCTCATAATCAGCTTTAAACTTGAGATTAGTAAAGATAATGTTTAAGACGTACAGTTTTATGGGTAATTGTGTATTACTGGTTAACAGAGGGTTCATGAAGAGAAATATCAAAGGTACTTTTAATAACAAATACATCAGATACTGCTTTGATAGCCAAAACAAATCAAGACAAAGAAGAAAAGAAAGGCCACTATGATGGGATCAGGGATTGTATTCGGTGTGGTATCAGCTAACCATTGATCTTTATACACAGCTAGCAGAGCCTCCAGGGTATATTTGAAGCTGCTGTCTTCAAGTTTCCTTTTAAACATGCCAGGCCTCATTGTCACTGCTGTAAACCCGTTGTCTGTGTTGAAATATTATTGTCACTCACTGTTTTTCTGATTGCATTTACGCAAATAAATAGTTTTTTTTTTTTAATTCTAAATTAAAAGCTTTGTCGTGGCATTTCGAGTGTAAACAAATCGAAATAATACCCGGTTCTGCAGCTACTTTATCTCCTTTTCAGTTTAGTCAAGATAGGAAGGCAGACTAGATCTGGTTTTTGTGTGCCTGGCTGACCACAAAGTTGGAGTCAAATGGTACACATTATGCCTTTTATGGGTAAACCAAAGGAATTTTGTTGCATGTTTACAAAGTTAATCATTTGCCAAGAATATTTTGTCCTTTAAGTCTTGATTTCAGCCTTCTCCTTTAGGATGTTTCTTTTTTTTCCCCTTGACAACTATCGTAATCACTATAGATCTGGTCAATGTTTCTGTGTGTTTACGCAACAAAATATGCTTTACAAATCTCCTAGGAGATTAAAAAAAACACTGTCGGCTAAAACAGGAACATGTGGGTAAATGAGAGCGTGAGAGAGCAGGGAGGGGAGCAGCAGAGGAAGAATGGGGCCATGTTAAAGTGGGCAGGGTCTAAGAGGCCAGCTGCAATTGAGGGAGAGCAGCAGGAGGAGTATAAGTTCCCCACTTCCCGCTGCCAGTATCACTTTTTAGGCCAGCCAGCAGTGAGCCTCCACTTCTCATTTTTCACTTTACTCTTTGTCAACCTTTACTTCTACAAAATGAGCTACAGAAGATCCAACATCACCATGACCCGTTCCACTCCCCAGTACAGCTCTACCAGTATCTACGGGGGTGCTGGTGGAAAGGGCTCCCGGGTCTCCTCCGTCTCTGCATCCTCCCTCCGCCCTGGTGGCCCCATGAGCTCTGCAACCTCCTTCAAGCTGAGCAGTGGAATGGGTGCTGGTATGGGTTTTGGTGGTCCTGGGGGATCCATGATGGCATCAAGTGGTGGCGGCGGCGGTGCCAGGATCCTGGGCAACGAGAAGGGAGCCATGCAAAACCTGAACGACCGTCTGGCCAACTACCTGGAGACGGTGAGGAACCTTGAGCAGGCCAACCAGGAGCTGGAGTTGAAGATCAGAGGGGCCCTGGAGAAGGGGGGGGCCGAAATGAGAGACTACAGCAAGTATGATCCAATCATTGACGACCTACGCAGACAGGTGAGCATCAGATAAAGTAGAGGTTGCTTTAATGAACAGGAGGGCGGAGAGAAGTTGCTGGCTTGTATGAAGCTTTGATACAGGAGGGGGAAGTGTGTTTGATCACATTAACCTCTGATCAGTGACTGTGTGATTCCACTCAACATCAAAATGTTAAAACTTTCTTCTAACTACTTGGGCCAGTAAGTTGTAAAAGGGTTTGAATTATTGAGCTCCATGTATTTCTTGAGCCTCACGTTATACATCAATGGTGAATTCTGAAACGGGCAGCATTTCTTTTGTAGATTATCAAATTTCATGCAAGAGAATGAAGGGTGTGGTTGCTGGGTTTTACCCCCCCCTCCCCAAAAAAAATCCTGAAACTGGTCAGAAACTTCCTTTGATGAATCACTAACACGAGGGCATCCACATGAGCCACTCATTCAGAAACATTCAAACAAGCTTCAGCAGACAAAAGCCAAGTGGTCGTAAATCTGATTCTACAAGCATTCTCTGGTGGAGGAGGCTTTCAATGTGAAACAGATGTGTGGTAATGACACTCTCACAGACACACACATGCACGCACACACACAAAGGATCTTGAACTGGCAGCATGAGTGTGTATGTAGACACACACAAAGGATCTTGAACTGGCAGCATGAGTGTGTATGTGTGGTCATGACACACTCACAGACCCACGCATGCACACACACACACAAAGGATGTTGAACTGGCAGCATGAGTGTGTATGTGTGGTCATGACACACACACACACACACACACACACACACACACACACACACACACACACACAAAAGGTTCTCGTACTGCCAGTGTGTAGCGTGCACAGATGTATGTGAGCAGTGCTTGTATAACAATCAGTTCCAGTCAGCAGAGTCAAATGTCACATTCTTCTCCAAATTCCAATTCTTCAGTGCTGAATAACGGCACATTGATGGTGGCACTATTTCTCCTCATACAAAAGGGACAAGTATTTCCTCTTTTCTTCTGAAACAGGATACCATGGAAACATTAAAAAAAAAAGTCTCATAAAACACACTCACCCACAAAGAACTTCACCATCGTTGCACACATATGGACAAAGATGTGGACAGACAGCGCAGCTGCGCGAGAATCCGAGAGAAAATACTTCTCACAGAGGAAACTCATTTTCCAGTAGTGATGGACTAAAGCAGATCCTGTCCTGGCAGAGAAACATCTGTACTTCCTGTTCTTCGCTCAAAAGTTCTTCGATTTTGTTGGAATGTTACAACTGCTCCAACAATGTTGTGGCCCCTTTGTGTAAACTGACTCTGGATTGTTGTTACATAAGACATATTGATTCAAATCACATGTCTGCACATCTGTGGAACGATTCTGTCCATAGCGCCAAATCATCAGAGCTCATTCACGCTTCACACTGAAGGCACTTGTGGTTAAACAGTTTAAAAAACATTCAACTGATCTTCTCTCACAAACAAGCCCAAAAATGTCAACTAACACAAGTCTTATTTCATTTTTTTTGTTCCAGATCTTCGACAAGATAGCAGAGAATGCTCGTTTTGTGCTCCAGATTGATAACGCCCGTCTGGCAGCTGACGACTTCAAAGTAAAGTAGGTTGTTTGACTTCTGATCCCTTTGGGATTTATGTAGTTTTTATACGTTTAGTCTATATGTATGGTGCGTATGAGCTCGCTCATTACATGGGGTATGATGACAGTCAAGGACGGGCATCTCTACGCTAAAGTTTCGTCTTGAGACAAGTGTCTCATGCCATAAGTTTCACAATGAGTTATTCCATCTTGTTAGCTCTGTAATGGAGTACCTGTCTGTACACACCCACAGGTACGACAATGAGATGGCGATCCGCCAGTCTGTGGAGGCTGACATCGCTGGGCTGAAGAAAGTCATTGACGACACCAACATGAGCAGAATGAACATCGAGAATGAGATTGAGGCTGTGAAGGAGGAGCTGGCCTTCCTGAGGAGGAATCATGAGAATGTGAGTATAAAATAAAGATTCATCATGGTGCTTCCCAAATCATAAGTTTTGATTGTTTTTAAAGTTATGAAAATAATATAAACAACTTGACCTTTATTCCTGCTGACTTACATTATCCCAAATGTTTCCTACAATGTTGCTGCCTGGGAAAATCCATATTCTAAGCATTCATTTGTGACATATTACTGTTATACCTTCTAGTTACTACACACATACACACACACACACACACACACACACTTTCTGTAATTTCATACTTTCTGCAATAATCCAAAATCCAATGTAAAACTCCAATTGGCATCAACAGTGAAATCCTATTGTATTTGTTGCCAATGTTTAGGTCACCAATAAAGATTTGGTTAAAAAAAAATCCGTTTGGATTTGAGATGAGGGGACGCATAGCAAAACTAACTACCAGGTCAGCCAACAAAATGTATCACCCCTGTGGAACTCTACAGATTGCAGCTTTCTCTTTCAAATGTTTGGTATGAAATTTTAAGTTACCGTACAGTAAAGTTCTCCTTGTGTACAGAATTGACAAAATCACAAACTACAGATTATGTTACTGTCCAGATGGGGACACGCGTGCGTAGCAGCAGGACTCTCATTCTGTGCATCTGTGTGTTCTGTCTGTCGATCCTGTAGGAGGTGATGGAGCTGAGAAATCAGATCTCTCAGTCTGGCGTACAAGTGGATGTTGACGCTCCCAAAGGTCAAGACCTGGCTCAGATCATGCAGGACATGAGAGGCAACTATGAGAAGATTGCTTTGAAGAATGCAGAGGAGCTGAAACGATGGCACGAAAATCAGGTGCGGCTCGAGTGATAGAATGAGGCATCATGAATGTATCTAGTCCTGATCTTGTTGGGCTGATGTGCTCCTCCTCGTGTTGTTTTCAGACGGCGGATGTGCAGGCGCAGGTATCACAGAACACAGAAGCGCTCCAGGGGGCCCAGATGGAGAGGAGCGACTTAAGCAGACAGATACAGACCCTTGAAATTGAACTTGCATCCCAACAGAGCTTAGTAAGCACTCATTTGTAAAACACATGGTTGTTCATTTTCATCTAATTAAGAAGAAGATTCGTTTTAGAGACTTCTCACTCTTCCTCTCTCATCCTTTATCAGAAAGCCTCCTTAGAGGACACACTCGGCAACACAGAGCTTCGTAACAACATGGAAATGGAAAAGTACAATACAATTATTATGCGCCTGGAGGAGGAGCTCACAAACCTGCGTGCAAACATCCAACAACAGACTCAAGAGTATGAGGCGCTCCTCAACCTCAAGATGAAACTGGAAGCTGAGATCGGCACCTACAAGAGCCTGTTGGATGGTGGAGATTTCAAGTAAGAGTCACATAGAGAAGAAGACAAGGTGATGATGGCTGTTACTTATCCAGATTTGCACGCTGACATAAAACTATTTTCTGGCATGAGGCAGTAGATATGGTTTGATCCTCATCTGGTTAACTTGAATTGTTTCATTTGTGTTTTACAGGCTCGTGGATGCGTTGGATGAAATGTCGGCCACAAGCTAGTTTGGAACAAAGAACCTCAGACATCCCAAAAATGAAAGCGACCCACAAGAGTAGAATGGGACAAATGTCTCACTGGCTCAACAAAGTCGAGCCCTTTACCAACCATGACCACAAATATGATTCGGAATAAAGGAGTTGTGTGAGCTGGCAGCGAAACAAAACAAAAAAAAACAGACAATAAAAAAAATTGTTCACCCACAGTCTTGATTTGTCTGCGTTTGTCATTGCAGAATGTGTGCATGTTTGTGTTCTTAGAATTTAAATACTGTCAGAAGGATTTTCACAATTAGATAAGCGTTCATTTAAGTTAAAAAAAAATGAATTTTGCCATATTATGAATCATTATTAGAGGTCAAATGGGAACATAAACATGTTGATAGAACTAGAACATTAACATGATGTTAGAAAAGCCTATTTATCATGTAAGTCAAATCAAAAGAGGACCGTTAAAATACCTGAAAACATTTGACACTGTTACTCTGTTCCACACTGAGGACAATGTGGTCCGATGGCACCGTCAGTCTGAGCATCAGTGGCGTGTGGAGTGGCTGGAATGAGGATCAGTAGCAAAATCAGAGGCAATTGTTCTCACTTCCAGGAGAGAATGAGTCCTTACCACCTTGGTCATATTGCCATGAAAGAACGATTCCTCTGTCCAGACGTCGAACTATAACTTTAGATCCATGCTACATTCCCAGTGAGTTGGTGTTGTTCACACTCCTCTTCCAGTAACCATGTGTGACATAACAAAAAAAGAGGGTCTTTTTCCTCCCTCTTGTGCAGTAATGTGGCCCTTCAGGAATTATCCTGACATAAATCAGAATCAGAAATCCTTTATTAATCCCTTGTGGGAAACTCCACAGTTTGAATTAAAAATATGAATATGGGCCTCCATATTTCTGCTTAAGCATTGTGGTTTTTAGATTGAGAGTCAAGACGATACTTATTTACTTGACAAGCACCTTAAGGTCCAACTGTTGGCGATTCTCTGGTCACTTATTAAAATCAGAAGAAGCTACTCTGTGGTCATTGTCACTGAACAGGTTAAGAAGCCAGGCATTAGTAACTATAGCAGGACTAATTGACTCTGACCAGGAGGAAATGTTCTCAGTATGAGGATGATTTTCACCAGATTTGGCAGAGGGGTGTAGCATGCATGACTACCCATTACATTTGGTGGCAGATTAGTCATAGAATCACATGGTGGCAACAGGAAATGATGTGTTTTTTCACACTCAGTGGAATCCCCCCTCGTGGCTCAACCACATTCGTGTCAGTTTTGGACAGAAATGACCTTTGTGCTCGGTGATGTGTTACTGTGAACTGGTTAAACAGTGTTACCGTAGCGAGGCAGTCAATTCTGACAATTTACCACTAGACGTGAAGCCGATGTTTCCACTCTGTTTCCTAAAATTCACGTTTGATGAGAGTCTCAGCCTGAAGATGTCTTCAAGCTGAATTCAAGTCAATAGCCATCACGGCACCTAGTGGTTACAGGGAGTATGTCTGAGGTGACAAACATTTGATTGACATCAAAATTACAGTTTCGTTTTCACATGATGGACAGCAAGACAGCATGTCGTAATCCTATGTTCTCTAGCGGCATCTAGTGGACACAGTGAGTGATATTTGCACCTCAGCACCAACAGTCTACTCCTTCATGTAAAAATGGTGAAAGTATGTGATCTCTAAGTGCTCACGAGTTGAATTGTAGAATAGTCCATGTGAATTACTTCGAGAGTTAAACATAGCCCATGCATGGAGCCAGTGGTTAAAGATTCATAAAAGTTTTCCACAGATTTAAAGGATAAAGTGAGCTAAGATAGCTGAGTCAGAGACAGATATATGACAGAGATATAAAAAGGAGACGGCGGTCTTAATGGAGCTGAGATGTGGGTCAGTAAGCAAACAAGGGAGGAGACGTTCCATGAACGGCTATGCGCGCTCCCGACAATAAACCTCTGACGCCTTCATCCGGGAACTACTACGCACTCGTTCTCCAACATGGCGGCGTCAGGTGAGGTTTATGTGGGTGAACGGATAGGGCCGGTTGGGGGAATTTCAGCGGGTTAAACCATGATATAGTTGAACACTTTGAGTCTGAGGTTGGTAATACACTGTCTGATTATTCCGTGTCGGTGTCCCAGGCGAGTAAATAGGTTTTCCGCTTGTTTTGGCCCGGTAAAGACGTAGCAGCCGAAGGAAGGCAAATGAACGAAGCAGCGACTTAAACATTTTTTTCCCCTAGCGCTTAAGAGCGATGCTTTCTTACCAACACAGTTCTAGTAACATTTAGAGACTCTGCTTTATTTAACATCGCAAGTAGTAGGCAATGTGTGACGTGTTACAAACTGCGTGCAGGGCTTGCACATTGTATGTCCGTAGCTGAGCTAGCCGTGGCGCTCAGAGCAGATAAGCACCGGGCGCAAGCGCGTTGGGTGGAGGAGGGGTTGGGCCGAGAAGTCCGGGCTGCCCGAAGAGTCTCCCCACGTGTGCAGCCGGGCTCCCTGGCATCGCCGCTTGATCAAACGGGGCAGCTGTGTCGCCTTGGCTGCATCCTTAACACATCCATGGCAGCTTCACAACTTTGAAGCGCCCTGTCCTTCTGGCCAAGTCTTGCTACGACGATGGCGCACTTGGATCCACGCGCTGCAGCGTGCGCTAGGCCCTAAAACCTAGCCAGCTAAGCAGGGACACTCACGTCGTCAGCAGTCCCTTGCTGACTAAGACCAAATTAGCATGAAGATAAAAGTGACTCACGTATGGCAAACTAGAAGTCTAACCTGCGTTTTACAGCTCACTTTTGGCCGCTACTCCTAGAAAAGTTAGCACAAAGTTACCGTCTTGTATCAGTGCGAATCGCTGACATAACATTTGTTTGGTAACCTAAATTATGAGTAGAAGGTTAAGCGATCAGCCCCTGAAATGTAAACAATGACCCAGCATCGTGACCAAGAGTTGTGAACCGTCTGTTTTGATCTCTGGTTTTGTAACCGTCCAAAGAATGTCATGACAGCTGGGATTTTCACAATAAGGCTCGCAACCTGCTTTGTGCTGCCCCCCGATTTCTGCCCCAGACCAAAACAAACCAGACCTGCCCTCTCAAATGCGTCCCATTCAGACCGACTGTAGGAGGAATGTTCTGCAGTGGATGCATTGATTGTGACTCCTAGACAGGTTCCTTGAATCATTCAGCTCAGAGGTTACAACACATCACAGTTGCTGACTGAGCTGAACAAATGGAGACGAGCCTTCCCTGGCCTGCTCTCCAGTGACAGTTGAGACAGACAGAGCACTCTTTCCTCCAAGAAAATCAGTGTTTTTGTTATCAACAAGCCTGCCTTGGCTGGGCAGCATCTCGCTGCTCAACATTACAAATAGTTCTTGTCTGGGCAGATATGCAGCCGCCCACACAAGTAGACTTTCAAGTCCTTTCAGTTTGTAAAAGCTACTTAACAGATGTATGCAGCAGGGTGTAGCAAGGCTTTGGATGGTCTTGATGGGCATCGATGTGCCTTCACCCTTGCAAGTATATCATCTATGCCTGATTGTGTTCTCTCTGTGATTCCCTTAGCTAAGAAGAAGAATAAGAAGGGGAAGACCCTCACTCTGACTGACTTCTTGGCAGAAGATAGCGGAGGCAGCGGCGTGGCCCCCAGCTACCCGACTAAAACCACAAGCTGGGCCGATGAGACGGACGACCTGGATGGAGATGGTGAGCACATGCTACGTCTTCATGTCACATTTTTACATCCAGTGGTGGGAGAGTCAAGACTCTGGCTCCTCTGCAGTTGCCTGGGGAAAAAGGAAAGTGCCTGACAGAGTTAAAAAAAAAAAAAAAAGGAGATTGATTTATGTGTTTGATTTGATTTTTCTAAGCAGATCAGCATACTGTGCTGTAGATCCCACTTAGGACCACTTTGAGTTTAGACATAGCAGTACTCAGTGTCTGCAGATACAAGGGTGCTACTTCAGAACACATGGGAATTATTTTTGCAGTATGACTCCAGAAACCTTATGTTTGCTTCTTTGTTGTTCCTCTGACTGTAAACAGCTTAAATGGTTTATCCATTCTTGGTTTGCACACGGTCATACGACAGGAGCGTCATTTTGAAAATGGAATACAAAAAAATAGCAATTTTATTTTGTTTATTTCATTCACAATTCAAAATGCTAGTAAGAATACGAACACAGATACTCAGAGGATTCCTGGCCTACCCCCCTGGATAAATGCACGGTAATGTAAAAATCCATAGTGAAAAACATTGAAATAGTATCACTCCACCGGTGTTACATAATATTAACAATGAAACATTGTTGTTGAGAGGAGGATTTGCAAATATGGTCGAACATATTGTAAATCATGCTAATCACACTAAAATCACATGAATAAAAGAGACAGATTGACATTTTCTGTAACTTTGTCTTCTTTATTCCATATTCTGACACTGGTATGTGTCTTCATGAATATATTTTTCTGATATGCATAATAATGAATGTTTATATACTTAACGTTATCTGCCTATCTGAAATATAACGAATTACCTGGCTGAACTGTGGGCAGATATGACATTTTTGATTTGGCTTAATAATTTCCCTCTGCTTGTCTTTCCAGTCTCAACTTCATGGCACACGGAAGAGGATACGTACCGGGCACCACCCATTGACCGCTCCATCCTTCCCACAGCACCCCGCTCAGCCCGTGAACCCAATATTGACCGTGCTCGACTGCCTCGCAGCCCGCCTTACACGGCCTTTCTGGGCAACCTGCCCTATGATGTCACTGAGGAATCTATCAAAGACTTCTTCCGCGGTTTGGCAGTAAGTCTTTCACATTTGGTTACAGTTACTTTGGCTCCTTTTTTTGCAAGGTCCCACAAATGGGACGCAACCTCACACTTAGTTGAAAGTTACTTCTCCCGCCAAGCTGTACCTCAAAACTACATGTATTAGACAATATATTAAGAGTCAGAGTACCTCTGTAATAATAAAGTCTGGTAGCGGCTGTTGTAAACTAGATTAAAGCTCAAGACTTAATATCAGCTGCAATTTAAAACAAATTTAATCAGCAGAGTAATAAACATCCTCCCATGGTGCTTTTTCCCCCTTCAAAGCGTTTTTACTTGCCAAGTTTGATTGTACTTCAGCGGAACAAGCAAGAAGCATCTCTGCAGCTCCAACATTTGTTCTCAGCCAGTATGTTTCTGAATTCTTGCTATTGCTACTAGCTGACCTGGCCGTGGCCAACAGTGGTTTGTTTTGGTTTTATTAGCATGTCCTTCTCGTTCTCATCCTTCTGTGACACGAGCCACACTGACACTCTGGTGACAGGAGAAATCCTTCCTGTGCTGCCGGGTTTTCCTGATGTGGCTGACTTTGTTTATAGTATCCATTCCATTGACAAGTTGAGTTCCGGGACTCGTTTCTGTTTTGGTTGTTGTTGATGTTGTTTTTTACACCGTTCACATCTTTAGCCATATCTCCCTCTGACATAATGTCGTCATGGAGGGTCAGTTCTGCTCCCTTAAAACACAAATGGAAACATACATTTCCAACAGAGGGCAAGGTTGTCGTACAGTTACTGCTGAGAGGCAGCGCTGTAAAGCGAGAGAGAGGTGTGTGAGACCATTAAATGCACTGCATCATATACTGGGAAGATTCAGAGACAATTCTAAAACTTCATTCTTTCTCTCTGTCAGAATTATTAGCTTCAGTTGATTTCCAGTGGTCCTGCTCTGTTTGGTGTATATCTGTAAGCTCTCATACCACCTGATTTCTGGTCTTGTAGATTTTCTACCATCCACTGTCACATTTTGGGGCTGCAGAAGTCTAAAATTTCAAGTCAGAAAGCTTCTAAAAGCAGATTGTTGAAAAAGTAGAACTATTTAACGTTTGACATGAAATTCAGCAAAGGCAATATTCACTCTGCATTTCTGAATAAATCACCTCCTTAAAGTTCTCTAATGTCAACTCAGACCTTTTTAATCATAGTCATGTAGGACTCGTTGATTAGAACCGTTACAGTCACGCACACCGGCAAATGGTGGTGAGCTCGTTCAGCTCACTTGTCATAACTACACCGGAACATGAACATTAATCCTCTTCATACCAGCTGTTTTGTTCTTCATCTTTTTATGTTTACTAAACTAAACAGAAGCAGGGTCTTCTGAGCCCATATTGATTCATTCTCTGATTCATTTCTTCAGATCAGTGCAGTGCGTCTGCCTCGGGAACCCAGTAACCCAGAGAGGTTGAAGGGCTTTGGCTATGCCGAGTTTGACGATGTGGAATCTCTCTTGAGGGCCTTGAGTCTCAACGAGGAGGTGAGAGTATGCAATAATGAAATTTTTTTTTTCTTTTATGTTTTTTGATTTGATCTTGAACAGGGCAAAAGCAAAAGAAAGCCTTCATTATGTACGATAAAACCCAAACTCAGTTATTAATGTGCTATAACGTCACTCTCCTCTTGATGCCAACAGAACCTCGGGAATCGAAGGATCCGTGTAGACATTGCAGACCAGTCGAATGATAAAGGTACAAAGCCCTGTTTTTCATTTTGCTTTGACTTTGTCTCACTGGTAGTGTGATTCCTGTCATTATATGATGTAACATTGTCACTATTTCACGTGTCAGAGAGAGACAGCGGACTTATGGGAGGTCGAGATAGGGGTGGACGAATGGGAGACATGGGTCCCGACAAGACAGACAGTGACTGGAGGGCCCGGCCCAGTGCAGACAACGATGATGGACCTCCCAGAAGAGATGATGCCTTTGGAGAGAGTAAGTCAGAACAAGATTAGTTTGTTTTATATTTAGTTCAGATTCCAAGCTGAAGTTCCTACCAGTATTGATCATTTACATCAACATACATAAAACTACTGATGTCAGTGAAATACAGTCAGACTTTCCATTTATCAGCTTCTCAAACACTGCAGTTGAAAGTGTTCAAAATATGTTTGAGATCTTTTCAGGAACCGTGAGGTTTGTAAGGCTCATGGACTCACATGCCACAAGTGAAACAGTCAGTCGTGTAGTTAGTAAATCAGATGTTCTCTCATTTCCTGCAGGATCACGAGACCGCTATGAATCAGATCGCTACAGAGATGGTCCGCGGCGGGACAACGACCGTTATGATGGTGGAAGAGACCGCTACCGGGAACGCTATGATGACAGAGACCGCAGAGATTATGATAGAGGAGGTGAGTTGGATGAAGATGTGCTCGAGTCACGTGTGGCGTGTCGCTGCAGCATCCAGCTTGTGTCGTTCTATACCTCCATCCTCATCCTTTTGCTCTGCTCTCCAGGTTATGACTCACGTGGTGGTGGAGGCGGTCGTCGTGCCTTCGGCAGTGGTTTCCGCCGTGACTATGATGATAGTCGGGGTAGCAATGACCGTTATGGAGACAGGGATCGTTATGGTGACCGAGACCGTTATGGTGACCGCGAAGATCGATATGAGAGACGGGACGACAAGCGTGAGGAGAGAGGTGAGTGTATCAGTTTGGTGGCTTTTACATTTATTGGAATGTTATGTCATTGTTAACTGGGACATATCAAGTTTTTTTCAGACCCAATCAAAATACCTGTATAGCCATTTGCTGCTATAATAAATATTAGAGTTTTGATAAGACTCACACTGGAGTAAACCAGTTTTTCTATTTAAGTGCTAGAAATTTGCAGCAGGCTGAGGTGGACAAATCAAAGAATTGTTGATGTGCTCCTCCCACAGCTCCACAGCAAAGACCCAAGTTGAATTTGAAGCCCCGCACCGTGCCCAAGGACGAGGAAGGTAGCGGTGGTGGAACTTCCCCGGCTGCAGCTCCGACCTCCAGCAGCAGGGCCTCCTCCATCTTTGGTGGTGCCAAACCAGTTGACACAGCAGCCAAGGAGAGGGAGGTAGAGGAGAGGCTTAAGAAGGAGGAAGAGAGGCTGCAGAGGCAGCTGGAGGAAGACAAGGGCCGGGGACCTGACAGAAAGATGCGAGACAGGTTTGGGGATCAATTTTTGTATTTGAATGTAAATTCGTTTGTGTTCTTTAAAGGTCATTTATGCTTAAATATGTTTGTTGAAAAGTTTCAGTAACTGACTTCTGATTTCTGTTCTGTTTAGAGACCCAAGCTGGCGCAATGAGGAAACTCATACTGAGCGATCTCGCACTGGAAGTGAGTCTTCACAGCAAGGAAGCGGTTCAGGAAGAGGTGAGAAGGCCTCAGCATCATTCTGACATGTTAATGCTCTGTCCCATGTGATCGTGCAGCCTAGTAGCCTTGTGCAATCAGAACTTCACATCTGGAATAGCGCTCAAACGATTCCTCGAGTAGCGGATTACTAAAATTCCTCGATGCAAAATTACTCTTTTGCACACAGGGATGGACACCTAAATATGGTATTAAATGGCTGAATTATTTAAGACCAGAATATTGATAAGTTTAAGTTTTGATATGATTTATCATCACGCGGCTTCAGTGTCTCTCCTCTCTATGCGATACAGTTCCTCCATACATGCACATGCCGTACACACACACACACAGGAGGTCAGTGCATGTCTCTTACCCCGTCTGTGTAAACTGTTGACTTTCTTCATCAGTAGGATGTCTTATGACGTCACCCAAGAACCCAACGGGCTTATTTTTGTTTCCCATGCATGAATTCACCCGCGATTTAGTTTTCACAGCAGAAAGCTGCATGTGGAGGAGACTTGTTGTTAGTGACAGAGTATATTAAAACAGTGGAAACCAACGTGATGGTGAATGACATCGACAGCAACCAGGTGTGCTTTAAAGATTAAACAACTATGTACAGAGGCCTCTCCATTAGACTGAAGTCTGTGTCTGTCAGAAACTGTCAGACCTCCTCAGAGCAGAGCGAACAGGTGAGGGAGGGCAGACTGATCACTCATCAATCGCGGATGCCGTCGTCCTCTTGAACTGATTTTTAAAAAAAAATGAAAATGCCAAAACTGGTCACACACTATACCTGAGTGTCCACACAAAAACGTCTGTGTGAAACACTGCAAAGTGTAATATCCTGCTGTCCACAGACAGTCTGCTGTCATTAGTTTGACAGACAGACAGAGAGCGTCGTGTCTGGAAGGGAACCCAAGACCCACGAACAATTGTGTGGGTTTGATTATTTTGGTAGAAAAAAAGGACACAAATCTCGCGAGAGTTTTGCTAATGAAGAGTTACCTTTTAGGCAGACCAAGAAAGATGCGCAGCTCCAAAAATAGAAAATCACGTTGTGGTGCTGGTGGTTTAATGTGGCAGGCCTCCATAATTAAAACATGATATACTGAGCTACGGAGAGTCACTGAAACACTGACCACTTTCCTGTTGTGATGGAAAAAGTACTCAGATCCTAATTACAATCAAAGATCTTGCATGTAATTTTTGAAGCTTTTTGGAAAAATCCACATTTTTATTGCTTTTGTTGTACTTTCATGGCTCTCTTATTGGTGATTTGATTACGAAATCCAGACACGCAAACTCATAAGAGGGGAAAAAGGTGGCATATTGGTGAACCAATCCCCTGTAGGACCCTGTTTGTACTTCAGTAAAAAGTAAAGTGAAATGGTAAAAGTAAACGTACAGTCAAGTAAAGTTACTTTAGTTTGTACTTTTACATTAGCATTTCATTCCTGTCCATGTAAGAGACTTGTCCAATTTTCTCTTTTGTACAGCACCATTGCTCTTAAATAAAGCAAAAATAATATAATTGAAAAAATTGCAGAATGTGCAATACTTCTTATCCGATTGCTTGTTTCATCACCAGAATAATCGATAGATTACTCGATTACTAAAAGAATCGATAGTTGCAGCCTTTATCTGAAAGATGTCACTCAATCATGTTTTCACCTGCCAGTGTCACGGTGTCGAGACGGAGAGCGTTCTGGGGATAATGAGGTCTTCAGTGGGAGAGAAGATGAACCCTCATCCCCTGGACCCCCCTCACGGCCTTCGTCCACCAGCAGCTCTAAGGAGCCGCTGAAGGTGATGCCTGCACCTCCTCCTAAGGAGAACGCATGGACCAAGAGAAGTGCCACCAGCATCGGTTCTAGTGAGGGGGATGGGCGAGCCCCCGTCTCCCCAAGTGGTTCTGCTCCTCCCAAGCTGAGGTGAGATGACAATCCTCTTGGGGATGAACAGTTAGGAAACAGACATGTCAAACCAAGTGCATGTTACAGTCTTAATCAGAGGGGTCAACATTGCCTTGACTATTTTTTACTCTGTCCTCAGCCCCTCGAGTTCTGCAGATGAAAGGGGATCTGGAAAGGGTAAGGCCCACGAGGAGTTTGTGATGCTCTACCTGAACCTCACTGTTGACCAACCTAGGATTTCAATTCGAGAATGTTTGACTCTTACATAATTTTAAATTAATTTATGTGGCCATCATAGTGTAAAATATATTTTTAAAATTAAATACACAAGGAAGACATTTGACGTCTGTGGAAACAGACACCCTGGTGTTACATTAGCAATCCCTGAAGTCAGCATCCGCGTTAGCAAGCCTTTGATATGTTAAATATGGCATCTCAGAAAACGAAGAGACAACTTTGCTAATCATAGATATTCAGCTGTAGTTTGGCCTGAGGAAGAGGCAGATGAAAAGTTTTTACTTTAATCAAAACCGCTTATGTCATCCAGTGTAGGAGACTTCCATCTGTCTATGCTATACTTAAACCACCCTGAGTCTGTCAGCTCCATACGTTGAGCTCAAAGCAGATATTGGCACCTTCACGTGCATATCCACAGCGTGTCCATGACCGGAAGCATGCTGGCATGCTAAGCTCCTCTCAAATAACAAGTCATACCAATGAGTCTTGGTCTTTCGTGTCAAAGGAGTCCTGTTATTTACTGACGTTTTAGAGATCTGTACGTTGTTCTGCACTTAACAAATCCGGTTCGTCATGCAACCGATTCTTGTTGATTCATCCCTTGATTGAATACAGACTTTAATAGCTCTCATCCAGAAATGTTTGCGCTTACTTGTAGACTAAGCAGCATCTCCACTCATTCATGGTGTGAGGCCTGAAATCTTTTGAGCTCAGCTTGAACAGAATGAGATGATGGGCTGTTGTTAGCTGTACCGCCGCTCTCCAATACAACCTGTCAGTCTAGTACTCTATAAAGGAGTTTTTGAAATGGCTAAGCAGCTGGTGCTCGGCTGTAATCATCTTGTAGTAGCACTTTACGCTTGAAAAACAATAATGAGTCACTGTAGCATGATGCAGTGGTTCAGAACTCTACTGAGGAAACTAGTGTTGCTGCTTTTTCTGTTCACAAGATAGTATACGTTCATTGACAGTAAATGAATAGCTTCAAAAGAGCTTGCAAAGACATAACTTAAATTCTCCTATCAACAGTATATGAATTAGCATTGGGGAGCAAGTGCAATAATATTTTGATATGTTGCTCCGGTTAAATAATCAGGCACAATCAGGGTGTGGGTTGAACAATGATGAGCAATAAGACAGGTGTTGAATTGGTGCAGGATCAGTGATAAATGCACTCCCTGGGTACCTAGAGGAGGAAAATGCCCTTTAAAACAACTGTATTTGATTCCACTGCCATTTCAGCATGACATCATGCACTTTATTAATTTAGCTTTTAATTCTGGGATATTGGTTTAGAAATTCA
This sequence comes from Aulostomus chinensis, assembly GCF_037954235.1. Taxonomy (NCBI): domain Eukaryota; kingdom Metazoa; phylum Chordata; class Actinopteri; order Syngnathiformes; family Aulostomidae; genus Aulostomus; species Aulostomus chinensis. The sequence continues at coordinate 14,612,707 of NC_141322.1, forward strand.
GTTTTGTTATCTACCAGATTGGTGGAACAAATACATCATATTTCTTGATCTCCACTTGTAGGCATTGCTGGTGTGTGTGTGTGTGTGTGTGTGAGTGAGTGAGTGAGAGAGAGGGGCGTGGTGGTATTGAATTGTGACCTGCAGTAACATTACTTCTATTTCTGTTGCTCCACACATCACACTCTGATATCTATACCATCACACCCAGACTATTTTAGTTACATGAATTCTTTTTGAATCGGCTGGATAGAGGAAATGAAATTCCCTTTGTTCCACATTCCAAAATTACAGTCATTTTGAAGCAAGTACTCCAGGATGAAAAGCTCTTATAATACAGTGCATGATTGCAGAATCTGGGTCCCTCCATAATGCTCAAAGTTTTCTCAAAACCTCTGAGACTGCGATCCACATCTAAATGGAAGCTGTCTCTTTGGTTGAAGGACTTGTGGACTTGACAGCTTCATCATCTGATAGTTGCTGAACCTGCAGAGACATTCACACACTTGAAGCTCTGTGTATTTAAATATTTGCTCTTGAAAAATCTATGCTGAATTGCCACCGACATCAGCGGGGTGTGGTCCTGGGGGGCGCGTTAACTGGAGGTGATTTGCGCACCATTGCTAGCCATGGATGTGTATGGAGAAGTGGATACGGGGCTGAAGAAGGGTTGCTTCAGGGCATAAAGGAAATGGTGCTCGCACTCTGTGGCGGGGTTTCACAACCACTGGGACGGGGAACGAACGCCGTCCGATCAGCTGTGGAGTCCTCAAGAGTTGAAGCTCAGTTTTTGTAACTATCATCCATTTCAAAATATCATCCTTAATTTCAATTTGAGGCGTTAACATCAGCCTGTGGTCGTCTGCCCGATGGAAAAGTTGTTGAAGCTCGCACTCGTAGAACTTCAAAGAATCTCTCAGAATCGAATCATGTATGTATTTTTTGTTTGTTCATTTAATTCCAGGGCTCCTGCCTTTTTATCAGTGGGAATATTTTTTTTTTATTAATCCATGTCATATATATAAATATATATATATATATATATATATATATATATATATATATATATATATATATATATATATATATATATATATATATATATATATATATATATATATATATATATATATATATATAAATATAAATAAAAAAAATTAGTGGGAGTAGGCGGTAGGTCGTGATGGTTGAGAATCTCTGCTCGAGGGGCAACACAAGTCACCATGGTTGTTATTACACAATTTGGCCACTATGTCAAACGGGCTTCAACACCCAGCAGGCTTCCTGTATCCAGCTCTTATTAGACATCCATGCTGCTTACACACGGCTAGCAAATCACACACACCTCATCCATGGATTTATAATTGGGTTTTTTGTTTTCTTTTTTAAGTCAAATGTGTCATCAGCAGAAAAGGAAAGGATCAGGTTTCTGATTTAAGGGGTCCAGTTGATTCCGTAGAGTAGCTGCCCTCATTTTCCACCTCGTGTGCTTCTCAGTGATGGAGACATTCGTAGAAGGGAGGAGATAGGTAAGCGTGACGAGTTCATTACAAGGGGAGCACAAACTCACATCGCCTCGTGTTATTCAACGATCGAGAGAAACGTGCAGGAAAACTGTTCTCAGGAAGAATTGGTGCTCGTTGTGGAAAGAATTATGGCGCTGAATACTCAAAGTGACAATCAGTGGAAGATAATTCACTTTGGATTGGCTAAACAGAAACCCCCTTGTTCAAAGTCAAGCAAACCAACCCAGATGCGATGGAATATCTGCAGGGTTGTATCAGACAGTGAATTCTCATGGACTCTTTGACCCAACCTGCCAGCCAGTATCAACCCTCAGACCTGAGTGAGACTGTAGCGGCTCAGCCTGTAGTGGAGTGGCTGCGCTCCTCTTATTTGGCCCCTCACCAGTGACTAACAGGTTTGGAATCCAAGCCGGTGGCTTCTGATGCTGCAGTGTGTTGTGAGTGTAGTCGACTGTATCAAGTCCATCACTTCTCTCAACTGTCTGGCTTCTCCTTTAAGATGAGAACAAGGCTGACGGTGTGCGTCGGGACCGGGGGCCCCCACGGGCACGAGGGGGGCCTGCAGGGCCTGCAGCAGGGCGGGGCCGAGGAGAGGGGCCCAACAGAGACCGAAGAAAGGAGGCAGACAGGTCAGCCATCCAAAGCTTGGCAACTCCAGAGCTGTACCTAAGTCAGGGAGGATTATCAGGGCATCTGTAAAGAGTGGCCTATCTTCATCATGCTTTCAATGTTGCTAGTGTTGTGGACACAGCAGGATTAAAGGTGTGCACATACGATACTTAAGACTCAGCATTGAACAGTTTCGGCAGTAAAACGGCAACCGCACAGCCTAATTTAGAAGTTAAATTTTGGACATTTCATTGTTTTTCCTCCTCTTCTCTGAAAAGTGAGGACTGAGCACTTGGTGAAGTGGTTGCCAAGCAGCTTGTAGATATACAATTCCATCAAGGTAGTGTTCTGTCTCTAGATTTGTGCGTGTTTGAGCATTCACAGCAAGGGTCATCTTTCCACTGGAGAGCCCTGCCAATAAATTTAACCTTAGGGTTCATTCTGATTGTAGAAAGGATAACAGAAGAGACCGAGACTCCAGACCACCACCAGAGCCAAAGAAATACGAAGAAACCCCAACCCCTGTAAGTCCTTTACTGGGCGTCAACGTCTGACTAGTGCAAAGTTTTAATACTCAGTAGAAGGTTTTCCCAAAGCACTTAACCAGAGCTCCCCTTGTACGTTTGTAGTAGTTTCTTAGCAGTGGATGAACAGCCACCGTGAGGCCTTCACCGTCTCCTGTGCTCATCGGTTCTGCTGATTTGTCCTGTTTTTTTTCCAGAAGTTCAGCTCAGCCAGTAAGTACGCCGCTTTGCTAATGGATGGAGATGAAGGAGATGACACCGAAGACGTCGCATAAGGAGAAGATGGCAAGAAGAGGAGCAGATGAACGCAAAAAAAATAAATATGTCACATAGCTTATGAAAAAAATCTCCTCACATGGACGAGGCTCCTGGGAGGACAATCACCCCCTCCCTCCTTTCCTCCTTCCAACCTGTCCTTTACTTTCAAACCATACCCCCCACCCCACCCACCCACCCACCCCTCTTCTGCCCCGCCTTCAGGACTTTTCAGGTTCTAAAAAAGAATAGTCACATACTGGACTTGTTTTAAATGGAAAAAAGGAGTAGCTGACTCATGGAAAAGTGATGGATAACATTGAATTAATTGTAATAAATAAATGGAAAAAGTGGGGAAAAATGAATTTGTATATTTGTGGATCACAGGTTGGGTAAAGTTGGATCATTGATGGGATGTAGCTTACTAAAACCCCTCCTTTTTGTTTTGTTTTTTAAATTACGGATCACTGACTTAAATTTAAAATGCAACACTTCTATTTGTTATAAGCCCTTTTATTAGACATTTGTAAATACACCTTTTAGCAATTGTGTTGATAGAAGTCATAAATCCTGTCTTCCAGTACTAACTTTCATTGGTAAAACTTTTTTTTTCCAGTTATGTATGAACCATCAAAAAAAAAAATCAATGAACTGAGTCAGTCTGACACCGAATGATTGTGTAACACATGAAGATCCAATATTGCAGGAGAAACTTGTATATCAGGATGGAAAGAGAAGCAGAGCCGCCTCGTGAGTTGAGTCAAGTGCCATTATTGTTCTCCCCCGATCATTGTACAGATGTCTGTCTCTCTCTCTCGCTCGCTCTCTCTCTTGCTCTCTCTCTCTGTGTCTCTCTTTCTACACCTTCTGATGAAATAATCGCACCAATTAAAGGCTTCTATGGTCTCATTTCTAGCCGTCTGTAGATTCACAGCCGCCGCCTAAATCATTCACTCTTGCTTAAGTGAAGAACACTAATATTTAGGGAATGTCTGGCCTGGTCACATTACTGGTCCTCTACCAAAACTCTCACCGGGGTTCTCAAAGTGCACTTTGGTGACGTGAGAGTGAATGTGGGCTGAAAGGGTTCAAGAGGATAAAGTAACAAGACATTGGGGACAGGCTTACAAAAGTCATGTCTGTTGTCAAGAATAATATTGAAATGGTAATTATGTTGGGGGGGACGTGCCTACATGGCACTGAGAGCACATACCTCTACCCAGGAGACGAGCACTGCTAATAGTCATGTCCTGCTAGTGGCCAAGAACTGTCCAGGATCTAATTGTTGATCCAGATGGTCTCCAAAACGAAGCAGTTGGTTCTGGAAGTGAGGTGGAAAGACGAGCATGATCACCTTAAAATCTCTCCAGTGGTTCTTGATCGGTCTGCCTGGACGTAAATCTCTTAGATGGAGTGGATGTTTGATCTGTTGAGCTAATTTTGATGCTGCTATGTTCATCCTCTCTCTCTGCATAGCCTCCTTGGTAGAGGTGTGTGTGTTTGCTGTGCCTCATTCTTAAGATGTTTTGACACACGTTTCTTCCCACAAACCGCAACCTTTTCTGTGAGCCTCCTGTGTCTGTCGGTCTCTCAGTCTGACAGAGACAGTAATGTTACAAGATGAACACAATAGTCGTTGAGAACAAGCTGTGACAAATCACCGTTAGGCTTCGCTTCCTGCCTTCAAGACTGAACTGAGGGCTTACATGTCCACTTTAAGAACATTTTGTGAATGAGGCCCAAAGAATCCAGCTCTGACACAATAGTGAGTGTACTTAAATGTACATATAGATATTTATTAGATAGCAATTCAGGATTTTTTTTGGGGGGGGGGGGGGGTGTTGATTGTGCAAGAATTGGTGAAATTGCACCCTAATGTGTAGACCTTGTATCCACAGGACTTTTTAAATTCTTCACTTAACCTTATTAAGCTGACACAGGTTATAAAAATCAAAAAAATAATCATACAACAGCTTAGAGAACAGAAAATCTACATGTTGAAGCTGTGGTGTTTGATGATGACAAATGAAGATCTAAGTGGTAAGCAGATCTCATTCAGACAGAAAGGGAATGGGGAAAGAACCTTATGATAAAGCAAAAACTTGTATCTTCCACATGAAAACAAAAAGGGATTAAATGTAGGAATTTTTCAGTGCCTGGGAATGTTGTCAAATTAGATAAGTTTAAGATTCAGACATTTATGAATAAGGAGAAATGCAACGAAGCTGGGTTTAAAAGTTGAGGTTTATAATTTATTATGTTTATAGTTTTATTTAAAAGATGCCTTTCTTGACATTCAAGGTCACTGTACAGTTCACATTTTTTAAAAAATCTAAAAACAGCAAAGAGGCACAGATATTTCCGTGAAGTTGGACACAGTTTTGAACAGATGAGTTTCGAGTTGTGATTTGAAGTGGGTGATCTGGGGTGGTAAAGAATTCCAGAGCGGCTGAACGCCCTGCTCCCCATGGTGGTGAGACGGGCGGAGGGGATTGACAGGCGCACGGCAGAGAGACGGAAGATGGTGGAGGTCGGACAGATTGGGGGGGGGGGGGGGGCAAGGTTGTGGATGCCTTGAATGTAAGCAGGAGGATTTTGAATTGAATGCGGACCTGAACCAGGAGCCAGTGGAGCTGTTGGAGGACGGGAGTGATATGGTGGATGGAGGGAGTTTGAGTTATGATGCGAGCAGCTGAATTCTGGACAAGTTGGCATTTATGAAGGAATTTGTGAGTGAGACCGAAGAGGAGAGAGTTAAAGTAGTCCAGGCAGGAGGTGATGAGGCTGTGAACAAGGATGCCGGCAGTTTGGGGGGTAAGGAAGGGGCGGAGGTGGTTGATGTTGTTTAGATGGAAGTAGGCAGACGGGGTAATGTTGTTGATGTGGGATTGAAAGGATAGTGTGCTGTCCAGGATGACACCAAGGCTCTTTACTTGGGGGGGGGGGAAGGTGAGACAGTGGAATTATCAATAGTGAGAGAAAAACTGTCGGATTTGGAAAAGGTGGATTTGGTGCCAATGAGGAGAACCTCGGTTTTATTGCTGTTTAGTTTGAGGAAGTTTTGAGTGAACCAGGTTTTATTTCAGAGATGCAGTGAGTGAGGGAGGTGGGCGGGAAAGAGGACGAGGGTTTGGTGTTGAGGTAGAGCTGGGTGTCATAGACATAACAGTGGAAATGAATGTTGAATTTGCAAAAGATATTGCAGAGGGGAAGAAGGTAGATGATGCGGAGTAGGGGCCCCAGGACAGAGCCCTGGGGCATGGCAGAGGTGAAGGAGGAGGGGATGGATTTATGATACTTGAGCTGAATAAACTGAGTACAGCCAGAGGGGTAAGATGTGAACCAGTCCAGGGGAGTGTGGGTGATGCTGATGGAAAGATGGTATCGAAGGCTGCACTCAGGTCAGGTTTATTTGATCTGTTGACAGTTTATTCCAGTCAACATCTCACCGGTGAGATCTAATTAGAGGAGTACATGGTCAGCTAGCAATGTTGTAAAAGTAATTTGTCACAAAAAGAAGATATTCTGGGAAGGTATTTTACAATAAGTAAAACTTGAAAGTTTCCTCAAATGAATATGTTTCTTTAAAAGTGATGCAATAATACTGAGAGCATTATAATGTTTTACTCTGCCAAACAGCAATAGGAAACATGACTGGGGGGGTTTAGCTGTGATAAATATAAACGGAACCATTCTTTGTTCTGCAAACGTGTCAAACAGCTCATCTGTATTCTTTACATTAACCTAACCAGGCACTACACATTGGAAGAGTGCGTGCTAAATCAACCATGAAACTATGTCAGTCCAAGGAAGGAGACTTGCATCATCCTCACTTTTATGTGCAGCAACAACAACAACAACAAAGAATTTTCTCAGCAGAATGTTCTCCTGGTGTGGTCTGTGAAGCTGAGCGTTTTCACCGTGTTTCTTCAGTCTAGGCCTCCTGGTGAGGGCTGGGCAGCTGGTGTGGATCCTGCTGAGTTTCACATCCCACACACACACACACACACACACACACACACACACACAAGAGGGGTATTTACTTGGCTTTATTAGACCCTTGTGGACCCTTAAAAACAGGCCGCTCTTTACTTACATCAGCACACTGGAGAGTTGGCATATTCACAAGTGTGTCACTTCATTATGTTGCAGTTTGACCTCAGTGTGTGTGTGTGTGTGTGTGTGTGTGAGAAGAGCAGCTGATTCATTTTAATGTATATTGTTTATAGTGAGCCTTAGTGGCCACTTGGTGAACATAAAATGGGAGAGACAAAAAGAAGCTGACTGTGTGTGAATGAGAAAAATAAAAATGTACATAAACAATTAGAAACTTAAAATAACATGATAACTTTTACAACAGCTTAAGGCAATTAACTTACTTTGACAAGTCCAAGAAAAAAGCTGTTCCAGCTCCAAATCTTGCATATGTTTTCTCAACACCTCCCTCCTGAATATGGATCATGGTTTCTGTAGAAAATGTAAATCTGCACAGTAGCCTGTTCATGATGAAATAAGCAACACCGGTCAAGCATCAGTGTGTGTGTGTGTGTGTGTGTGTGTGTGTGTGCTTCCCATCACCATGTGAGTCAGCAGCTGGTCCACACAGGAGAGTCTTTCCCTCCCTCACTTTTAAGCTCAGAACTAATATTAAGAGAATAAATGTTCTCTACTGATACTTGGATCGTTTAAAGCAAATAATATAACATGATAATTAAATGTAATGCATCATTTCTTTTTTGATTTTTTTTTTTTTTTTTTACTGTGGATGAAAACAATGGTGTGTTCCATTTGCTTCGACCGTCTAGAGGAACTGGCGGCCGCCGGTCTCCTGCACCTTTATTTTGAAGGTCTGGCGGTGACTTATTTAAACTATAGTATTGATTAGCATCTACTGATCCTGCCTAGTAAATCTGAAATACACAGTCTACTATCTGTTGATTCCCAGGGATGTGTCAACTGCTCCTCCAATTTCCAGTGACTTTCTTCTTCGAAATTTGATAGACTATATATTAATGGCGTGCCGTCTAATAGCTCACGTCAGATTTGTCTCAGTGTTACAACCAAAGACTGCTTTATATATCAACTGGTGGCTGAACACACGGTATCAGAAAGAGCTTATTGTTGGGAATGTTCCTCTCACAAGCATGAACCCCCTGCTGAAAGCTTGATTCTGTCTGGAGAATATAGTTGGAGGAAATACAGCCGTGTGTGTGTGTGTGTGTGTGTGTGTGTGTGTGTGTGTGTGTGCGTGTGTGTGCGCGTGTGTTGTAGAGAGGGAGAGTTGTTGAGAGGTTTAAGCACAGAGCTGATCATTGTTTTCATCTGAGAGGAGAGAGCGCGAGTGTGTGACTGAGGGAATAAAGAGAGGACAGTAATGTTCCTGTCATGTGTCTGCCATCAAACAGTGGTGGAGGACAGTGCAGCCAAGAGCTGCGCAGGGATAGAATGAGACATCTTGATTGGCAGAGGAAAGTACAGCTTGTTTGTTCCAGTTGTTTACAAAAAATATCTCGGCTGACACGTCTCCGTGCGTGACTAAAGCACCTCCTCACCGTACGCTGAAGTTCTCATGTGCGAAGTTGGAGGGGTGACGTGTTTGAAAGAATCTAATCGCTCCCCAGTGAGGAAGAAGAGGGGGCTGAAGTGGAGCCAAAGGAGAGGGGAAGGGCCTGACATCAACAAGCCAAAACAGCTGCCCCCTTCTCTCCCCTGTGGAGAGACGGCAAGAAGAGCCCACTGGAGTGAGGGAGGAAGACTGCAGGGTCTGTGAGGAGACATTTGATGGTCTGTAGGCGAGGAGGAGGTGAGGCGAGGTGCTGGCAAGTGGAAAGGGGGAAGGGAGAGGTGGTGAGTGTGTGCTTGCATGCCTGCACCGTGAGGAGATCCAGAGAAGAGTGTAAGGGGAGAGAGGAGGAAGAGTGTGCTGGGTGAGACTTCTCCGAGGGGGGAGACAGAGGGTTGTAAGAGGAGAGGCGAAAGTGGAAAAAGTCATCTCGGGTGCATTTGAAGGCAGGACGAGCTGTCAGGGAGAAGGGCAGAGGTGTGAGGAGTCGCTGGGGAAGAAGAAACATGTTGGTCCCCAAGAAACATAAGGAGGCCCTTCAGACATGAAGTGCTGAGAGGAGGAGGAGGAGGAGGAGAAGGGAGAAGGACCTTCTGCTGTGAAGCACTTTGTCTGGCCGGAGTAAATACAAGCTGGAAATATGGGGTGCATTCACAGCATGAGCAGGATTGAGAAACATGGACCAGACACAGCAGGAATCCCCATAAAGGCAGACCCTGAGGGGCTTCCTGAAATCCTCCAGCTTGCTGAGGTAAGTGAGTAGCTGGTCGTCAGGGAAACATAACTACTGCTCGGCTATTTGTAACTTTAATAACAGAGGAGGAACATTTAAATCTGAAGGATGTCTGGGGATGTAGCTTTGTCATGTGACTCGGCAGGACTTTGCTGAACTGTGCATGACTAGCAAAGGAATCTAACCACCACATTTCAACATAGCAGCTCTCTATCATGTTGATATGTCCAGCTTCCAATATAAATACTAGTTGCTGCTTTCAGGAAACATATCACTAGGAACTTCTTATATGGGTGTCTTTGTATGCAAAAGGGTCTCTGGTGGTGAACGAGTGGCATGATCCCCTTGATCGCTGTTAATCATGTCTCGAGGGGTCAAGGGTCAAGAGGAAGCAGTATAAGTTACGGCCTGGTTTTGACCCGCCGTCGGCCTGTCTGCTGGCTCAACTTAAGAATGGCACACATGTATGGATTTAAGAGCAAACCACCTCTGTCCCACGTGTTTTATGAAGTCGAAAATAAAAAGGGCCCGCCTGCGTGTTCTCATGTAACACACTAAATCACACCCCGGCATGCAGGACAGAATCATTCCTAATTCACACCCTTTACTTTTCTGAAATGGTGCTATCAGAAATGTTCCTCAGGGCTGAGAAATGTGTGATTTTGTATAGTTGCACAATGAACAAAAACATGAATGTCCGTGTGTGCTGGGCTCTGCCAAATCATGATAACATAGTCCCAACTGGGTGGGTGGAGTCCACAGAGGAGAAGTGTGTGTGTGTGTGTGTGTGTGTGTGTGTGTGTGTGTGTGTGTGTGTGTGTGTGTGTGTGTGTGACATTCACACAGGCCAGGATTTCTTCATGTTATTTTGTAGCGAATGTTTTCTGTTTTACTGTCTATCTCTCCCTCTCTCTCTCTCGCACTCTCTCTCTCTCGCACACTCACACACACACACACACACACACACACACACACACACACACACACACACATACTTATTTTCAGCATTTTCACAAGTTGACTGTGCTGACTCGTGTAGACACACTGCTAAAAATACCCCTGGATTGCCACCTGCTCTCGTCCCTTCCTGACTGGTGTGTGTGTGTGTGTGTGTGTGTGTGTGTGTGTGTGTGTGTGTGTGTGTGTGTGTGTGTGGTGTGTTTGTTGTGGTTTCTGCTCTCCTGTATGTCATCACTAGTAAGGTGTGACTGAAAATAACATTCACACAGGCCAACAGTCCAATGCATTTAGCATGGGGGTGTGTGTGTCTGTACTCTGCATTCATTTACTGTGTGTGTGTGTGTGTGTGTGTGTGTGTGTGTGTGTGTGTGTTTATTTTTAACTTTTGAATGCATGAGCTGAGAGTATAAATTTGATAAATTATAAGTGCTTTTGCATCCAGTTGCATGAAAGATAAGATGAGAATCACCATTTTATTGCCATAGAGTCTTGTTCTTTTTTTACAATCTTCTTTTTTTTAATAACTATATATCATACAGTTATTAGCTGCTGCTGCAGAAATCTAAAGTTCATGTTGTCATAAAGAGGTCCATTCTTCTTGGATTGGTGCCTGATTCTTCTTGTCGCCATGCTGGAAGTGGAAGTGCTCGGGGCTCAGTGGTCAGACATGCTTGGAGAATGACATAGACTTTGGCTGCAAAAAAACTGGGTGGGGTCCTGTAATACTGCAATGACATACTGCAACCCTGCTGATAGCCACAAGACCCCTTGGAGACCCAACATCCACTCAAAAAAAGTTCCCCTTTACTGCTCTCAGATGCATATAAACTGAAACTATTCGAAGCCCTGCTTGGACTGATTTTCAGTTTCTGGATTTAGTTGCATGTACTTTTTAGTTTGTGGCAGTCTTGAACTCTATTTCGGTTCATTTCGGCTTTATTTTGAAAGGACTTCTCGATTGTGTTTATGCTTTACTTCCCGCTGTCATGAGTTTCCCTCCTATTTGTGAGGTCAGCTGTGCCTCGTTAGTTAATCAGTCTGCGCTGTTCCTCTTATCCAATCAGCTGCCTCCCTTCCCTCTGCACTTGTCTCTTGTTATGTCCTCCGTCCAGTTGTGTCCTAGTCCCATAACTTCTGCCTGTTAGCTTTGTCTGCTCTTGACATCTTGTTTACATGTTTCTAGTTAGAATAAAGATTTCAGGTTTTCATTTCCTGTCTGACTTTACTGCTGCTGCATCCACCTGCCAACACATCCTGAACGCACTTAAACAACTAAATGCAGTTCATGTTCAGTTTCCCCAGCACCTTTCCATTTACCAAAGGACATCGAGACCATTTCTACTAATTGGACTCTCTCTCTTGTTTGATGAGGGCTATAAACGCTCAGAAATAGAGGTACCTGTGTGTACCTAAAGAGTAAAACTACTTACTGCTGGCAGGAAAGTACCTTCAGCTCTCTTTGTACCCTATCTTTCAGTCAAATGGTGCACATCTGACCTGTTGAAGACCAATAGTGTACTTCTGAGGTCAAATGTATCATTGATGGAACATTCATAAGTACACAACTGTAATTTTTCCTCACCTCCATTTTTAAAAATGTGTGGCATCAGATCATACAGGTGTGTTTGTCACTTCTTCTCCTCCTCCACTGTAGCAACACATTCATTGCCCCTGATATTAGCACTGAGATCTTATTAAACAGTTCAAACTTGTAAAATATGATTACAATTAGCAAATGTGATTCATTATGCAAATTTAGCTTAAATTGAAATGAAAAATGTTAGCAGAGTTAAAAGATGGTTTTCACATTTTGAGGTGTTGGTAGACGACTACGCCTGACAGATGTAACAGCTGTAACACAAATAGTGCTACTACATCATTAAAAGTGTGTGTGAAGAACTGTTGCCGTCGCCGTCATCTGTGTTATAAAAAGAGGATGAGCTGCACTGTCAGTATCTGACCACCAGGCAGTGCCCTTTACTCAGGCTGAATTAATGGAAAACCACCACATCAAAGTAATAACATAACAAAGTACTAAACAACCTGCATTAATGCAAAAGGAAATGTCAAAAGTATTTGTTCAAAAGGAATTAACCTGGCAAATATCAGCTGTAGCCCTCAATCTGTCACAAATTCACTCAAGTTTTGTCTCAAGGCTGTCATTTAAAAGATGTGTGCAAAGAGCATATTTCAAAGTATTTGAGCAGAATCCAGATTTTACAGATGTGAAAACCGCAAAATCCAAATACACATACACTTGTATAAAGATGGAAAACCCCTGAAATTACCCAAATACCAAAGGACTTGTGAGTTCATATGTATAATTGTGATGACATGCTGAACTCCAGCAATAAAAAGCTTGTTGTTCTTGCAATATCTGGGGAGGGGGAAAAAATCCCTTTATATTTAGCCTTAAAGGTGTATTAATAGTTATTATTGTTCTTTAATGATATTGTTCAGTGGATTGCTGCTTCCTTTCATTGTGAAGAATTTGAGAATATGGTTCTAATAAAAGTTGTACCACAACTTTTGCCACTGTGGTCAAAGGCAATAAATGGTGCAGCAGGGGATCCTGGGTCAGGTGTGTGAGGGGACCAACTAAATTGCTGCTGTAAGCCCAGTTGATTTAACCTCCAGAATTCTCGAGTTATGTAACAACATTTATCATGTAAAAGGGTTCAGGGGATGATGATGATCCCGCTCCCCTCATGTGCCCTTCTTTTGTCAGCTTTATTGGCTTAAAGCTAAATCCCCCTATCCCTCCTCTCCCACTAACCCTCCTCTCTCTCTCTCTCTCTCTCTCTCTCTCTCCCTCCCCCTCTCTCACACACACACTCTCACACTCACACGCACACACTCATATCCAGATTTAAAACATTCACTGGATACCACAGTTTATAGCAGCAGTCATCCATCATAGAGGCAGATGACATGATGTCAATAGGGCAGTGACTTTATTCTCTGCTGCTTTGATAGGATCAATACATGCAGCATCACTGTAATGTGTCCCATCCCTTCATCAGTTCAGCTTGGAGACCAGATATAACAGAAGACCGACATTATAGTTGCATTAGGGAATGTATTATATAACTGAAGCCCTTTATTTATCAGAGCACAAATTCAAAACCTTGCTTCCTGCACTCTCATTGTTGAAGCAAGCATGAAGCTGATTTATGGTTATGCAGCATGTACAACCATTATGGTTACAAGTTACAAGCTTTTAAAGATAATGTGTTATCTACAATAACATGTTCAGCAAGGCCTACCAACATAAAACACTTTTAGAAATAGAGATTTATTCTCAGAGACTGACACCACTCTCTTCTCTATATGCTGGACGCTACTACAAGTTAGCTTAGCATAGCTTAGCTTTCTACTTACAGTGGACTTAATTACCTCACTTATGAATGTGTTACACCTGAAATACATCTGGCTATTTAGACATGTTCAGCTATGGTTAACAACATTAAGGCCTTTCAGGAATACAGAATAACTTGCCAAGAGGCAACTGATTTCACTCTCGTATCTGTATGCTAGAAGTGGAGTTACCACCAGCTAACTTAGCACAAAGAATGGAAACACAAGTTCTCAATTAGTTCATTAAGTAACATATTAGAGCTAAAATACATTGGATTATTACATGTTCAGCCATGACTGACAACATTAAACCCTTTTAGAAATACAGAATAAATTGCTGACAGAAGACTAATTCCACTCTCATAACTGTATTGTAGATTGGAAGCTACCGCCGGCTATCTTAGCTTAGCCAAAGAGTGGAAACAGATCACCTTAATTAGTTTACTAATAAACATGTTGGAGCTGAAATTCACCAGGGTTTTGAAAACATTCAGCTATGGTTAATTACATCAAACCCTTTTAGAAATACAAACTACAAAGGGAAGTCCAATGCAAGACTATGCTCCTATCTGTATATGACACTACCCCTTGTTAGCTTAGCTTAGCAGAAAGAGGAGGAAATAGATAGCCTTAATTAGCTCATCAAAATACCCAGACACAACTGTGATGCAATGCAGCTGCAGATCACGTTTTCCTGATCAATAGACCTGTTTCACGGCAGCCATTTTGACTGATCTTGGCAGGATAAACACAGGTGTTATTGATTAGATTAATTAGTTCCATTTAGTGTGTACAGTAAACCAGTGAGCCAGCATGTATAATACCAAGGCTTTAATTAATGTCATCAATACACATGTTTACCCTGCAATGACATAAAATGTCTGCTGAGAATTTGGCCAATCGAAGCTTCTACACTGAACACAGGAGCTCTCTTTTTCTACACAGCTGGTCTGTCCTTTTTCCTTCTGCTCAAGACAACATGGCCCTTCAGGTATTTAAGATGAAAGGAACTACTCTAAACTATAAATCCTTGTATTAGAGGGTTGTTGTTGTTTTTCTGTTTTGTCATGAAAATGAATATATATATATATAATTGTGCATCTATGATCCTACATGCAAAGGCTAATGTGTGAGGAAACTTCTGGTGATGCAATCACCAGGAGAATACAGGTTAGCCTGAAAAAAAGCCCTCTCAGAACACACAGTTGCATGCGGCTCAGATGTAAGCGATGTAGCAGACCTGCTTGCAAACTTTACCCCTCATCTATGCGGTCTTTAAGGGTTGAGTATCATATTTTGTTTGGATATGTTTTTAAAGCATTACAAAATTGCTACAAACTGTTTCAGGAACGAAGGTAATGCTAAGCTAACTGTCTGTCTTTTCATATTTACAAGCCAACCGTGTATGCATAACAAAGTCAAGTCTCTTTCAGTAGATAATTCACATGAATGCAGAAGCTTAGTACGAGGGACAAGATAAAGGGAACAAAAGTACTCTAGATTGCTGTTAGTATTGTGTTAAAATATTTGGAAAATATCAAAATTATTCCTCTAAATCTCTGACCAGTTAATAAAGTAGTGATTAGCACATAAAGCTAATGATGTGTAAATGTTGCCGCCTCATACATTTTCCAGCGTCAAGTGAGAGTGCAAGTGAATTATAAACACTTGAGTGTTAATTTAGGAAGATTCAGTGAAGCGAGAAACTAATTCTGTGTTGTTATTTTAAAGATGATGAAGTGTGTGAGCCCATCGTCTGTGTCTATGTCTGCATTATGTAACCCCACAAAGCTGAAGGTAGAGCTTCATAATATATGAATTATACATCTCTATTCATGAAGGATTTAGACTGCGTTCCCTCCACTTAAGGGATATGGCTCTTTCATAATGTATTGCAGTGAAAGGTTTCGTTCCCCCTCACTCTTCAGGACAGAGCAAAAAGTGAGACCCTACAGACTGTTGGGATAGTTCAGTGTTTGTGAGTGTGACCTCCATAGTTAAGGACCCTTCCTGTTTGGAAAACTCATGCATCGGAAAAAGAAAAACAGAACATGTATCGAGCCTTGAAGCTTGAATAAGCATGAGTTTGTGTAGATTGATGTTTTGCATCCTCGACCTCTCCCATAGCCTCTCAGGCACACACACACACACACACACACACACACACACACACACACACACACACACACACACACACACACGAGAGCTTACACCATCTTGCTCCTGATGTTTCCAGCTGCCCCCTCCTCCTCCTCCTCCTCTGCTGCCCAAGGAAACATTGAATGGTTTAATGTGCTTCTCTTTGTGAGGGCGTTGCCATAACTTTCAACAAATATTTTCCCACTTCTGCTTTATGAAAACAAAAATCCATGATGATTCAGGGCTGCATACGCATTTGCATTTATGGAAATAAAAACAAGCTTTAAAATAAAATGACTGTGTGCGTGCGTGTGCGTGTGTGTGTGTGTGTGCGTGCGTGCGTGCGTGTGTGTGTGCGCGTCACCTAAAAAGTTTATAATGCTTGGCTCTAACAAATCGTCACAACAAACAAAGTTTCAGCCACATATATTTAGCTTAAAGCCGATGGTGCACCATAACCACCAACTACTAACACCCTCACTCTCCAAAAATGTTTGTTTACAAACTCTCAAGCACATTGTCCAATATAACCAGCATCTTCTTTATCCAGCTGTATGCTCAGTAATTCACAAACACTGTAACTGATCTAAAAATAAAGATGTGAATATAAATTATGAGCTCGGATGAGTGATAAACCAGAAGGTTTTGTTTTTAGTGCAAATCGAAGTGTTTCTGCATTACTGAGTATAAGGTAAGACTGGTAAAAGAAGATAATATCAGATATTTTTAAATATTTTTGCCATTGATTTCAGTTGGTAGCCATTGGCTTCAAACTAATAGAATAGTCTGGTTCTTTCTGCATTCTTCAGACGTGATGAAATCATGTTGCCAGAGGAGTTGGGAGACCTTCAGCTCATGCCAGTCGATGTCCGATTACCTTTTTCCTTTGCTCTGCTCTGCTTTGCTTCGTCCACAGAATGTGTTTACACAGCTGCCGTATTAGCCCGGCATGTTACCACCTCAGAGTTAAAAGAAACTTCTCGTGATCTAGTGGTCC
Organism: Aulostomus chinensis; assembly: GCF_037954235.1. Classification (NCBI taxonomy): domain Eukaryota; kingdom Metazoa; phylum Chordata; class Actinopteri; order Syngnathiformes; family Aulostomidae; genus Aulostomus; species Aulostomus chinensis. The sequence continues at coordinate 14,629,367 of NC_141322.1, forward strand.
AGGCAGAGAGACCTAAAGACGGACCTATTAGACCAACATTCAAAGCAACAGTGCCCAACATTACATCATGGGCTCAGCTTTAGACTTGTTGGTTGTCACTGTTTTGACTGTAAAAACAGAGGATACATTGTTCAGAGCGTCATATAATCCCTGTAACATGACTCATTTCAGTTCCACTTTCATGTCACTTTAAAAAGCCGCCCAATTAAGTTGCTCCACATTCATAGTAGCAGAGGGCTAAGCGGACATTTTCATGGCCTATTTTTTTTTTCTTTTTTGGCAGTAATGATGGATAAATTGCTCGGAGTGCCACACATCCTCCACAAAATGACTCATTTAAGAATTTGGTCCATATGATTTGGATTTTTGGAAGTCTATAAGAGCTGCATCATTAAATAATTTATAACCATTCAAGTTAGCAAAGGGTTAAATGGAAGTAGCCAGCTCTGCTGACGTCTCCTCCCAGTAGTGTGGGAATAATGCCGTACATTCTAATGTCATCTGCCGTGAATTGCAGAGAGATTAGTAAGCAAGCGCTTTAATGTCAATTCATAGGAACATAAGATGCACTTTAGGTTTAGGGAGTTCTAATGTCTGCATTTGTGTTAGGTTTTGTTGTAGATTTGGTTCACAGCTCCCATCAGAGCATATTAATGTGTTACTGTTTCCGCAGTAGGCGGCACGGTGGTGCAGTGGTTCACACTGTCACCTCTCAGCAGGAAAGTTCTCGGTTTGAGTCCCGGATCCAGCACGGGATCTCTCTGTGTGGAGTCTCCATGTTCTCCCTGTTCCTGTGTGTGGTTGTCTGTCTCTATGTGTTGGTCCTGTGATGGACTGGTGACCTGTCCAGGGTGAACCCCACCTCTCACCCGTAGCCGCTGGGATAGGCTCCAGCCCCCCCGTGACCCTTAATAGGAATAAGCGGAAGAAAATGGATCCATGTTTCCACATCTAGATGGTTGAAGAATTACTTTAAAACATCTCAAAATTTGCTGTTTTTATATCGTCTCCCAGCTGCTGCCTCACAGCAGCTGACTCAGACAGAATTAGGACAAGTTACAAGACAAGACAACAGGATGTCTCGAAACACGGCGTGATCTGAGAGCTGTTTGTAGTGGAGGAGGATGAATGTTGGGTGGGCATCAGCCGTGTGTGTGTGTGTGTGTGTGTGTGTGTGTGTGTGTGTGCGCGTGCACGCATGCGTGCATGCTGACAGCAGCCACACTGGATGACAGTTGAAGATGTCCAGCATTTCAGGTGGATCAGATCCCTCGACAAAATAAAGCAAACTCTAAAACACACATATTCAGCGCAATGTTCAACTTGAATGTTTGGCATTTAATATCTTGTATGAATCTATTAATAAACTGTACGAATGATCAAATTCCCTGTGTCTTTGCAGCGAGCCAAAGCAGGGAGCCACACCCTCACAGAGAAGAGTTTCAGGAGGGGTCGATTGTGTGATGTGTGCAAGCAGATGATAGACAACCCCGGGGTGGTCTGCAAGGGTGAGTTCACATCCCTGCCAGGAGATGATCACACAAATACACAGTTAAACATGTTCCTCACCTCTTTGCCCACTCTGTTGTTTGCAGAGTGCAAGGTTGCAGTTCACAAGACATGTGAAGTAAAGGTAGGCTGTGCATCTCTTTCGTTCTCTTGTGAGCAAAGTGCGTTCCTGTGTCAGCGGCTCTTGGGCAGCAATATGATGCCAGTTTTGAGTGGATGTGCACTGACCTAGATGTCTGGTTCAAGAAGCCCCCCCTTCTGCTGAACTGCAACCAGCCAGGTTCTTATGAGTAATTCAGTGTGGGAACGTCACACAGCAGCAACCCCACGGAGTTATGAAGTCTCAGTAGATCAAACTGACGTTGTAATACAGCTTGATGTAAAGTATTTGTGCCTCTTAAAGAGGGACGTATTTTAAACCCGATGAGAGTAATCCAGAACTGATTAGAATTGTGATTTCAGATGCTCCTATGGGGCGGCACGGTGGTTCAGTGGTTCGCACTGTCCCCTCACAGCAGGAAAGTTCTTGGTTTGAACCCCGGCTCCAGCACAGGATCTTTCTGTGTGAGTCTCCATGTTCTCCCTGTTCCTGTGTGGGTTCTCTCTGGTACTCCAGCTTCCTCCCACAGTCCAAAGACATCAAGAGGGGACGAGGCTGATTGATACTCTAAATTGACCGTAGGTGTGACTGTGAGTGTGAATGGTTGTCTGTCTCTATGTGTTGGCCCTGTGATGGACTGGTGACCTGTCCAGGGTGAACCCCGCCTCTCACCTGAAGGCTTCTGGGATAGACTCCAGCCCCCCCGCAACCCTTAACAGGATAAGTGGAAGAAACTGGATGGATGGCTGGATGTTCCTATGCGAATCAGCAGGGGGCAGTAATGAGCTTTAAACTGTCTGTGCAGACTGTTTGAGAGGTAGGGGTCAGACGATGAGAGAGGACACGTTAGGGAGACAGCACCTGACAAAGACCTGTCTGTCAGGACAGCTTAAACAAGACAGATATTTTTGGAGCAGCTGAAATGATCTTTCCCTTGCAACAATTCTAGTCTTTCAGGATTCTTTTTGTTTACTTGTTTTTAAAGAGAATCTTGTCATTTGTTTCTTTTTAGAATTTGCAGCAATACATTTAAAACACCTGAGAGGATTATTTTGCTACAGGTGGATTGGGGCCATATTTTCTCACGTGTTGGAGTTTCAATGATTCATAGTGACCGAGTGACTGGAATCATTTGTACAATAGTGAGTAAGAACATCCGTAATACCGACTGTGAAATTGTTGCCCAGGGGGCAAAGTTCTTGTTTTCTCCTGGCTCAGATTGTTATTAGAAATATCTGACTACATTATGGAAATGATCCCTCCTCTGATTGACCTCCCACGTTAATACTTGAAACATACTGCCAGCTCAATGATTGGTTTTACCTCTATACTGTCATTTCTTCTCTTATTTGTCTGACAGTTGTCATCACATCCATGGTCCTGCTCCTCAACATAGTTGATGACTGCATCATCAAGGATGGAGCATCAATTAGTTGTCAATTTCTGTTTTCTTCCCTTGATGCCTCTCACTCTAACTCACTTTCACACTGCTGTCCTTCCACTACAGCTCACCCCCAAGCCAGATTTCAGAGTGAGCCTTCTTTTACATGCACTCACTTCAGGAATCCTTTACATAATGTTGTCAGGTAAAATCTAAATCTGAATGTTTTACTGGCACAGACAAATGCGTTTGTGGAGTTACTTTACTTTTGCCATTTTCAGCGTTCTTGGTATTTGAATGTAATGCCATCTGAATCCAAAAAATATGGAAAAATAGGGCTCAGGTTTAAAAATGCAGGAATGATCCTTTAAACAGATCAGGCTGCAATGCAGGAGAATGAGTTTTTAGTACAGAGTCTGACTCTGACTTGACGTGGACCGTTCTATTTCAAAAGGACATTTTTGCACACACAGAGGCTCCCCCTCTGTCCAGAGCTTATGTCGAACCGCTGGCAGCAGTCACCTCTGCCCTCATGTGACCTCAGCTCACAGCAGCTCAGTGTCAAACGCCACAGAATGAGCTCATGAGCTGCACTGTAACTGTGCCTCCTCACGTCACTGCAGCACACACATCCCACCTACCAGCACGTTTTGCCCTCTAACATGCAGAGGAACCCATCGCTTTTCCTCAAATCCTGTACCCCCCCCCCCCCACACACACACACACACACACACACGCACATACACCGTCGTGGTGCACAACTGGACACTACCAGCTGTTGTGCCTTCACAGCATGCAGCATGCATTAAAATGGGATTATTATTTTTTTTGTCGTACTCATTCTCTGTCACTATGGCAATGGCCAAAAACAACTTGCAGGAGGGGTAGGCGCCTGGACCAGAGTGGTCATCATCTCACACGACGTTGATCAATCTGGATAGGAGAGGGGGGTAAATATAGAAAATAACAGGAGTGCCATAGATGCTTGCCAGTGAGTGATCGGAGCGCCGCCACAAATATGGGAGAGGCAGCTGGCGAGGTTGACTGAGTGTGTGTGTGTGTGTGTGTGTGTGTGTGTGGTGGGTGTGTTGGTTAATCACTCCCATTTGGGGGTCTTCATAAATAAAGGGGGATGTTAGTTCAAGGCTGCAAATTGTGGCCTTCCTCCCTCCTACTGTGTCTCGTATTCGTCTCTGAGATGTCAACATATTGCTTCCGTTCTGTTTAGCTTGTTTCATCTCTTGTGCATCACTGTCATCATCTTTTCTCCTTTAATCTCCGTGAAATTCCTCACTTTTCTGACACTCTTAAGTTTCCATCTTCAATGTGGTGTTTTTTTTCTCATTCTCAAATCCTTTTACAATTGTGTCATGCTAACTTTAAACTATCTCCAGAACTGTCAACATGTTACCCTTTGTATATGTTTCCTTCCGTCCCTGTCCATTTAATTTACTGTATTCTTACTGTTTCTCTGTGCTGCTGCCACATTTATTAGGCTTCTTGTCATCTCTCTCTCTCAGCCTGCAGCCTGCTAGAGAGGTCACTGGACATCATGGACACCCTGTAACTTTGCAGTGCTGCCCTGTCTCTGCATGTGCCATATTGATGTGTGTGTGTGTGTGTGTGTGTGTGTGTGTGTGTGTGTGTGTGTGTGTGTGTGTGTGTGTGTGTGTGTGTAAGCACACGTGCAGGGGGAGAGCACTTACACAGTTGACATGCTTTACAGTCTCTGTGCGTAGCCTATGACACAGGCAGAGCGGGAGGGGAGAAGCTATGATGTGAGTGCTGCTGGCACAGTGGGGAGAGTGCATGTGTGTGTTGTCGTGAGAGGGGGGAGGTAAAGTGAGTTGGAGAGAGAGAGAGAGAGAGAGAGAGAGGGAGCGAGCTGAGTTTGTGTATGTGTGTGTATGTGTGTGTGTGTTTGAGGGAGGGAGAGGGAGGTTGTGTATCACAGTCTACAGACAGGACTGCTCAGAGGCGGGGGGGAAAGACTGAAGCTGCTTGTTGAGAGGTAAAAACACACACTGCGCTGTTTTATATTTAGTTTTTTCATGTCAGTCTTGACTTTTAATATGCTTGTGAAATTTACTATGTGTTCTTTTCTCTGAGTAGCAGACTAACCTATAAGCCTCTTCACGGCGTTTGCTCTGATAATGCAGCATGTGATTGTGCATATTATCTCATTAAAACCGCAGCCAGAGTGTTTTTGCTTTACCCGGAAAGAGGATTTGATTTACTGTGATTAAGGCAAGCTCAGAAAATGAAGAAGAGACTCTTGCTGTGACCTACAAAAAAATACATTGATTTTAATTTTTAATACTACTAAAGGAATTCACAACATCTACTTTTTAATGGTATTTGCAACATCTGCAACTCTCCCTCTCTTGCTCTCTCTCTTTATCTCACTCACTCTTTCTCTCTATCTATACATCTGCTATCCTAATGTTGCCTAGTGATATACAGATGGGGACAAGCTGCCTATACACCGCAGCTGTTCTGCTAATGTTTCATGCTGATTTATGAATTGGTGTAGCAATTATTGTGTCCTTTGTACCTTAAAACTTCCAAGCTGGTTCGCTTTTCTTCTAATATTCTGAGCATTGTTCTTGTTAGTTATCTTTAAGACGTTTAAAGAAACAACAACAACATAATATTATTGTTTCTATCTCACCACAGGCAAACCAGTTGGACATGCTCTCCAACATTCTTGTAGCTGAACAAAACTAGAAAACTCAGTGGGATGGAAATTGATTTTGTAGATGGATGAGCTTCTGTGTTACTTGAAAAAAGATGCTGCAATTACTATTTATAGCTTTACAGTGTACTTATAATTACTGAGGTTGATTTAACTGCTCTCCTCATCTTATCAATATTAAAGAGACCATGACTTTATGTACACACACACACACCCACACACACACCCACACACACACACACACACACACACACACACACACACACACACACGAACATAGTGTTTATATTTACCCATTTGGATTAATTTCCTGAGACCCTATGCCAATATGTACATATACACCAACCCCCCAATGTGTCTTCTTCCTGTATAGACTTTCATGTTTAAGACGGAGGCACAAAATGATAACTTCAGGTGAAAGAGAGTGCTGCAGGGGTGATGTAATTTTATAGGCTAATCTGGAAGTTAGCATCACCATGGGCTCACTCAAGCTGAGCTAATGGGTTTTTTACATTGAACTGTTGCGGTTGAAAATAAGCTCTGTGGCAAACAGAAGACTCACAGACCTGCACATTTTGTTTAGCAAGATAATCTCCAGAAATGACACCACTTTTGTGATTTCTGAAGCAATAATTTAACAGAGGTACAAAGATACCGTTATGCTATGACTGAACAACACCATGGACATGTGACTTCTTTATCCCCACCACAAAGCTCCATCTTTCCTCTGTCTTTGTGTGAAATTGTTAGATATCTGCAACATCTTGTCTTGTTCAGCCACTCGTCAGCAACTTGCATCTTTAAGACACACAGACAAACACTTCAAATTTGTGAGAAATGCATTCACTGGTATATTTCATCCCACAGAACAAAATGTTAGAATAGCTCGTATTGAGTACAGACTTTATTTCAGACATTTTATGAAAAACCTGCTGGCTTTAAAAATGAGGGAGCTGGACGGTCATCAATACAAACTTATCTTATCTCCACATTTTAGCACTCAGTCCTTCACAACTCTATTGCATTTTATCTGTGTGCTTGTGTATTGATGCACATGTGGTAGATGTCAACACCTGAAAACCTCACTGCTGCTGCTGCTGCAGGGAAGAAAAGAAAGGATTTGATTGAGGAACAAAAAGGTGACATGAGCCTTTAAGTGTTGTGAGGGTGGTGTGGTCTAAAATAAGGATCCTGATCAAAATAGCTGTGTGACATCTCAGTGCTCTGTCAGTGGTCAGGAGGCATGTTCAGCTGTTGACTTGTCTCTCCCATCCAGCGCTCACTCTCGCTTTTTGCCTTCATCTCTCTGTCTACTCTTTCCTCCTCAAGTCTTCCCTCTAAGCTCTGTCTGTTATATGCTTAGAGACTTGCTCTACATCTTCTCCAGGCCAGTCAGAGGCTTCACCCAGCTATGCGTGATGTCCATCAAGGTGTCCTTTGTCATCTGATGTTGTTTTTTCAGGGGATGATGATGGTGGTCATCCTGTCCTGAGGCCAGAGAGTGAGAGAAAGAAGGGGAAGCAGAGGGGAGTGACAGACTGCAGGGGGTAGGAAGTAGAGAAATGAGTGATCAAAGCTGAGAGAGAGTCAGAGCGATAATGAGAGGGGAAAGAGATGTCATCCTTTAATGTGAAGCCTCTACATCACAGCCACTCCTAAACTGTCTCTCTGCTGTTAAAAAAAAAGGCCGGAGGTTTTATTTTAGTGGATCTTTTGTGAGACTATGGAATTTGGAATAAGCCGCAGTTATTTTTGCTTCTCCAGTTCCAAATGGGAAGGCTTACTCACTTCTCCCGCTGCAAAGTGTGATGTCGGCTCTGAGTTGACTGTCAGGATGAAAGGAGCTCCTCGTGGATGGCAGGCCGAAGCAACGCCCGCGTCTCAAACATGCACGTTTCCCCATAAATGACTCAGCTGCTCCAGCTGATCTCTGTGTTGGATTTCCTCTCCCTGGAATATAGGAGTGACAATTCAAGATGTGACAGTGAAATGGCAATGATGTGTGCAGAAGTGGAGGGATTATCTAACAGGAAAACGCTTATGGCTGATCCAGCGGAGGTTTAATGTGCGGCTCCAATTAATGTTGATTAATCTGTCATCTGACAGGACATGCTTTTACTGTGTGTCACAGAGACAAAAATATTCCCACCACTATTTCCCAGAGCCAGAGGAGCAGTTTGACATTATGTTAGTTAAGTGTTATTGCCTTCTTGCCCAGAATGAAAAGGGAGGACTGATGCTTTTCTGTTAGTTCTCTATGAAACTGGAGCCAGCAGCTTAGCTTAGTCTAGTTTATCTAAGCTTAGCAAAGAGATGAGGAAAAGGGGGAAACAGCTGGTCTGTCTCTATCCAGTGGGGAAGAAATCCCTCCACCTGCACCGCATAAGTTCACCAATTAAGACTTATATCACATTCATGTATGTAGCACAAAAATAAATTATAAAAATGTCACCATCAGGCAGCCAGACAATCAATAAAAATGCAGGAAATGGCCAACTGAGGAATAGCATGCCTGCTGATGTCCTCTTAGGCAAGTCTTGCCCTTTAACAGCCATCTAGGTACTCCTCTGGGGTTTTGTGTGGAGCATTAATTGCACTTTCCTCTCGGGGTCATAAAAGCTGCATGAGAGGAATCACCAGTAGTGTCTCCCAAAAGTTCTCCATATTTTCCTCCTGCTATTCTCTGTCCACTAGGATGTAGCCTATTTTTGGAGGCAAACCCAGAGTGGCATCCCCTGGGATCTCTCAGCCAAAACAATTAGATGGGTTATTACAGAAAAAGTTGTGAGGCAAACAAATGATCACTGCTGTCGTGTAAATACAGTCACCAGAAGCACAAAGCTAATGTTAGGATATGAGCGACCTATGCGACGGACACATCACTACAGCTCGCTGTCCAGGACAACCTATGTCATCTCATTTAGCCACCTGTTAGCAGCTGCCTGAGACACATAAAAGCTTCAAAAAACACAACTCTGGTAATCACTGAAGTTCAAATATCTTAAGCGTGTGCTAACTGCAGACCTGATTCAACCTTCTTCCAAAATCCTGTTCAAAAACCTCTTTAAGCTTCAAACAAGGGAGCCAACACTCGACTAACTTGTTTTCAGGTTTTAGGACTCATTCCTTTTTAACTGCAGCTCTAATTTGACTGTTACATCTGCATAGATTAAAACATTATGGAAGTCAAAAACAAGCCCCTGCTGCTGAATGGGTGATAACAGGCTCCTGAAAACCTATTGGTAAGTTAATTTCACCCCTGCCTGCCCATATATATGAGTAATATGTGAGGCGATAAAAGCTAATTCATAAACATGACAAATATCAAAACTGGTCTGCAAATATTTGCCTTTTTAGCTCAAAAAAACAACGTGCCACTTGATTAATGAGTCGAACTGAGGCACCAAAGCGAGCAGCTCCACTGACAGACAGCCAGTCGTTCCCTTCGGGCCGGATCGAGTGCTGTCATTGGCGCCTCAGTAAAAGCTAACTGATGAACATGACAAACTGAACCAGATGGCTCAGCTCCCACTGGCTCCAACATACAGTCCACATGCATTAATGAAGACCCTGCAGCTGGCAGAGCCACCAAAGACACGTGGATACACTCAGCATGTTTGTAGACGAGTGAACCTGTGTTGACCAGCGCTGACATCCTGTTGCAAATTGCTTCCTGTTGATTCGACTGTCCTCCTCATCTGCCTGTATGCTGCATGTCAGTGCTCTCCGCCTGCAGGTCCAGCATGCTCTTCTTTTGTGTGTGTGTTACGTGCGTGTGCGTGTGGGGTATACACCAGTATGTTGTGTCTGCCTCCTACTGTTCCTTCCTGGTGCAGACCACTTTATCCTCTTAACTACCATTATTAAACCTATTAAGGGGAAGCGTTTTCCCCTTCTGGCTAAATCTCCATGTCCTCTCATTTCCTTCTCTAACTTTTATGCTGTGTTTGTGCTCTATCCTTGTACACATCGTATACTGGGGCTGTAGCGGAACGAGAGAAGAACTGATTGGCACGCTGACTGATTCTGGTGTTCAGACCTGCTTGACAATAATCTCGCACTGACTTCATCTCTCAGTTCAGCGGTAGCTAATTCTCTTGACTTCCTTCTGCCATGCACTAACCAATTACAGCATGCCTTTCTCAGCTCTTTTCCCCTTCTCTCCTTCTTACACTCATTCCTCCCTGGATCACATGCTTCTTTCTGTCACTCTCCAAAACTTTCTGTCAGTGTGAGTCCTGTGTTCACTAATTAGACTGTGATTTGGGTTTATGCCACTTGTACAAGGACTTTGATTTCATTTTCCGAGGTGATACTGAGTGTAAATGTGTGTGATGAGTGTTTGAGGAGTGTTGTGGAGGCGTGTGCGTTGAGGGAACTGCGACTATAATGAGTGTATTTCTGCTCAGTCACCGTTATCACTTCATTTCATGTGTGAGTGTCAGACTTGTACGACTTGTTAACCTGTTGCTTGACATGTGTCAGCACTCAGCCATCCACCAGCGACAGAGGGCAAGTCAGCTGTCAATCACTTCAGTTCAGAGGTTCAGAGGTGACATGGTATCACCTGTCAAGGTTTACAGTTAGCTGCGCAGCAGCTAAACTCAAGGTTTACAGTTAGCTGCGCAGTGGCACTGAATGTTTCCTTTCTTTCTGTAGCTCATTTGCTGTTGTAAAGAGCAGTTATCAATGTGACTGGGTGTTTCCTCCTTGCTGTTTGTGGAAGGATTAGTTTCCATTTAAACAATTTCATCTTACGAGACCAAAATATGAATCAGTGAAACATCACATGACTTTCCCTCAGGATGGCTGCAGCCTCGAGTAGATTCTCCCTCTTTAAAGTCAACTATCATTCATGAGTAAAGATAGAGGTCAAGAGCACAGAGAGAGCCCAGGTCCATGTGTGGAAAAGTGGTTGCAGCCTTTGAGTGACTTTGTGTGTATTTGTGTGTTTGGTTAAGTTTTGACTCATTGACTGAAAACAAGGATTGTGTGCCACATGTCTTCCTGCAGTCAACTTGATCTGCTCCTTCATTATTCACCAAAGAAATACAATCAATCATCACCAATTACCAAATGCCTTTGAGAATCAACTGTCTCCTCAGCACAAGTCAATACAATGATAATACAATAATCAATGATTAAGCACTAAGTACTCAGTATATATTGTTGCTCTGTTCTGGTGTGTGTGTCAGTCTTTGTGTACCAGTTGGTGAATGTGTCACAAACCGTCAAGTGAGCAGCCAAATCTGTGCTGACGGCTTCTTGTTGAAACAAGATGCTGCAGATGACAGGAGAGCTACTACGTTCTGTCAGTGTCCCCCTCATCTCTCCACCCACCATCCCTCCATCCCCTCCTCTCCTCTTAACCGACACATCACTTGGCATGTGACCTCCCCTAAAGACTTGTGTTTGCAGTGCCCTTTATCTGTCTGTCAGTCAGCAGGAACTATGAGGCAGATTTTCATTAAAGTTGGTGGATGGTCGGTGCAGGGGTTACTGTTCAGTTCTGGGGCAGATCCGGGACTATTTTATCTTCATATTTCCTCCGGTTTCATCAGTTTCTAAGAAAAATTACATGAGCCTTTTTGGAGAAATTCAGACCCATTACTGAGTACTGAAAATCTACAGTCTGTTCTGTACCTAAAAAACATTAAGATTAACATTTGAGAAACCTTCTCAAGGTTAAATGTTAAACTATAAAACTAAAAAAAAAAAAAAAAAAGTACTTTGCAAATATTACTTAAGTGCAAGTACAATTAGGTTATTTTTAACTGTGTGCAAGCTAGTGACAGAAAGAAAAAAATTGGATTATTTGTCCAGACTAGATGGTTGCTCGCACTTTGAGATGTGGTTTTGAATTAAAAAAGATTTCTACAAATAAAATATAGCATGACTGCACAAGTTGCTTTGTGTTCTGAGTTTTCGCCATATTATTATTTTTTATCATTATTATTATTATTATTGTTGTTATTGTTATTATTATCATTGGTATTATTATCATTATTATTATCATTATTATTATTATTATTATTATCATCATCACATGACTGGTCAAAAGACGGACATCAGTGCTTATTTATTTCTAGGTGGCTCCTCTCCAAAACCTGTGACTGTGGAAGCTTTACTGGCTCAAAAACGTACTCAAGTAAAAGAAAAAGAACATAGAAAGCAGCCCACGTGTTCCTCTAAAAAAAAACAAAAAAACTTTTTACTAGTACGTACCAGATGTATTTAGATATGAGTGATATTTGCAGCAAAAGTACCTGTTCATATGTTGGATTTTATGCAGACTGTGTTATAAGTTTGCGTCAGTGAGTTCAGGTGCACCTCTACTCCCACTGAGGTTAAGAGTCTGTATAGTCACGTGATTCCAGCCCCCTCTCTCTTCCAGGTGTCTCCCACCTGCCCCTCAACACCAGACCAGGTATGTTTGCACATCTTCTGTCTAGAATTAGTTGACGAAGAACTTCTTTACCACGATTCCTCCTCTGTTTGCTTCCTAGCTCATCTCCACTAAATCTGTGTCAGTGAAGAAAAGAGGATCCATTCAAAAGTACTGTAAACACGAATAGATAACATTTGTTGTGTGAAATAGATTCACACAGTCAATCAGTAACAATTAACTTTTTGGCCAATGTTCAGGCGCAAAAGTGGGGAACAAATGATGGAGCATGTGATGGAGTGCCACTACGACTTTGACCTCACCTATATCACGGAGAGGATCATCTCAGTCTTCTTCCTGCCACACCTGGAGGAAATGCGATATCGCAGGAATCTACAGGAAGTGGCATCCATGCTGAAATCCAAGCACCAAGACAAGTTCCTGGTCAGTCACGAAAACTAATAACAATACAGTAAAACTACATTTGACTCCGAAACCTGAAAAAAAAGTCAAAATTGGATGTGACAGTTAAAAGATTCATGAAAACATAAAAAAGAGGTTTTATTGACTAGTTTCTATAACTATCAAAAACTCTATTAATCGAGACATTCTCTCATTCCTATACTTTTCCTTTGATTTGCTTGCTAAACTTGTTTTTCTTCTTTCTTTCAGCTCCTGAATTTATCTGAGAAGAGACATGACATCTGCCGGCTGAACCCAAAGGTGTGATTTATGTTAGAAATATTTTGCTCAGGGTAAAGCACAATTAATCAGCAGGCAAATACATTCCATGTTTAAAGTTTCTGGAAAGATCGAAAACCATATTTTTCATCACATGCCTCCCCTGCGGTTCAGGTGCAGGATTTCGGCTGGCCTGATCTTCACGCTCCACCGCTGGACAGGATCTGCGCTGTGTGTAAGGCCATGGAGACCTGGCTGACCGCTGATCCACATAACGTAGTGGTCCTCCACTGCAAGGTCTGTGCAACCGGAGTGGATGAAAAATTGAAAGCGGTGCAAACAAAACAATCTCACAGTCTCTTTGATCAATGTTCTACCAGGGAAACAAAGGCAAGACGGGTGTCATCGTGGCTGCCTACATGCACTACAGCAAGATATCAGCTGGGTAATGTGCAGCATTATTGATTCAACAGATCTTAGTGAGGAAGCCACATTCACCTTAAAACTGTCCTTAAAGAACTGGTGTAAAATTAAAACCTGAAACTAAGGCGAACCTGAAGAAGGTCTGATGTACACTGTTCCACTGGACAGAGTAACTTTATTTAACCATGGCTTGGCAAAAAAATAATAGTAGGGACAAAGAATCTGCTGTTCTATAAGCCATGATTTTATACAAGCTTTAAATATGTCTGCAAGATGGAACAGTGTGTCTCGGACTGATCTACATGTTGTCCTGCACTATAGCAGAGACAAAATGAAACTACTTCCTGCCCGCATGATTTTAAGCCCCCATGACGCTCCTTAACTGTAACTAAAAACGCCAGTGACAATTTAGGAAAGCAAGATTTCAGATTCACGATATAAACTGCATTTATCAAAGATGTGCGTGTTAGGACATGAATACTCATTGGTAGACCTGAGCTGAGGGCTGCACGTGTCTGAGTAGAGGAGGAGGATCAACTGAGAGGATGAATCTCTTCGATAAATTCTTCCTCTTTACATGTGAATTTATGCCGACATGGTAAATGCTGTCGTAAAACATGTGTTGATATTCTGGTTGCGTGTCCACAGGGCGGACCAGGCTCTCACCACACTGGCCATGAGAAAGTTCTGTGAAGACAAAGTTTCCTCCTCCCTGCAGCCATCTCAGAACAGGTGGGACACACACACACACACACACACACACACACATGCACGCGCGCACACACACACATGCACGCGCGCACACACACACACACACACACACACACACACACACACACACACACACACACACACACACACACATCTACATATTTGATCCCTAACTGTAAATCCTCCAAGTCTGGTGTGATCACCTCTGTCGCCTCATCTCTCCCCTCCAGGTACATCTACTACTTCGGTGGTCTGCTGTCAGGTACCATCAAAATGAACAGCAGCCCTCTGTTCCTCCACCAGGTCCTTATACCCTCGCTACCCAACTTTCAGGCAGGAGGAGGTCAGTTTTATATAAACTGATATTATATCATAAAAGTGTTGCAAATATGAAAATGAAGTCTTCCTGTTGCTATGAACCTGCAGGTTTCTACCCGTTCCTCAAGATCTATCAGTCCCTACAGCTGGTCTACACCTCAGGCGTCTAGTGAGTACACAGTCCAGATGCCATCCAGCTGTGCCGCTAAACCTCACACACATAACTCTCCCCGTTACATTGTCTCTTTTGACAGAGGTTGACTATACACACACCACCGTCTCTGTTTAGGTGCAGGCTGATCTGTGCTTATATTAAAGTTAATGTTTGTTTAACTCTGTTTTACCCAGCTGAAACATGTCTGGACTGGTTTTATGTATGTTTTAAACTAAAGTGCCAGGTTTTTTATTTTGTGTGTGTGTGTGTGTGTGTGTGTGTGTGTGTGTGTGTGTGTGTGTGTGTGTGTGTGTGTGTGTGTGTGTGTGTGTGTGTGTGTGTGTGTGTGTGTGTGCGCGCGCGCGGTGGGTGTATCTAGCGATCCCCAGAGTTCCAGAGCAAGGAAGGTGTGTGTGACTATGGAACCAGCATTGTTATTAAAGGGAGACATCATGGTGAGAAAATGTCAATTTGCTTTAAATCCTATTAATATCCATACAAATGCAGTCAATCACTGCACCAAATTTTATTTATTGTAGCCTTTTCATCACCAAAATAGTGTATTTCATCTTTCAAGTACTCCAAAATATATAGCTTGAGCTCATCAAGATTTTGTTTTTTTTTAACTTTCTTTACATACATGGCTGGCTCTTTCTGCATTCTGGAGTCACAAAGAAGTGATACAGCAGTGAAACAAATCATCTTTGTGACACCCTTTTGTGCAATACCACAAAAATATACAGTAAACGCTTTTGGATGAAGTGTCACCTCTACATTTTTTTTTTAATTTTTCTTTAACCGAAACTAACAATCATTATTTGTGATTAATCATTTAAACACTGGTTGCACTTATCTTTGAGAGGCTGAAAACATTCAAAAGCCTTTTATGGCTCTGCAATACGTGTAGGTTCTTTATTTATCTCATAGGGTACTCGGTTGCCACAGCGACAACACGCACGAGAGGCACATGATCAAACAATAAAACACTATAAAAAAGCAGATGGAAATTTAATTTACAACCATCTCTTGTGGTTGCCAAGAGTTTTTCAATGGCAAGACCCTATGAACCGTCATATCTGCCCATCACTCTGTCAACAATCTCAGGTGAAGTGCTACCATCGACGGAGCCGAGCCGCAGAGAGAGAAGTGGTCTTCAGGATCCAGTTCCACACTTGCACCGTTCACGGAGCCCAGCTGTGGTTTGGCAAGAGTGAACTAGACCTCGGCTGCTCCGGTATAAAAACACCAGTTTAATAGTTTATTGGAATGGCATAGAGACCAAATAGGAGTAATTTTCAGTTTTTGGACAATCAAAAGAGCCTGAAAGAAGGGAGAAGGCTGAAAGCCATGTAGTGTACCCCTGTAGGAGTGCTGAGATTACACTATAACTACATAGTTTTTAATTTGTTATATAATAAATGAACCAATGGCAATCCCCCCGCTGCCTCATGTTATTTTGACAAGTATTTAATAAAAGACTAACTTGTATTTCAGATCAGTGCTGGTATGTTTTAGTACAAACAGCAAATGACAGCATGAGTTAAGAGAAAACAGAAAAGCTTAGCTCAGTAAACAACAGTCTCATGACAGCTGAATGCTTGCTGATGCATGCAAATGTATAAATTATATCACCCACACTCATGCAGGGAAAGTAGAAAAGATGAAACAGGTCTTGTTATGTTCTGTTTACTGAAGCTTTTTATTTATTTCTTCTGTCAGTATTTATGATTTTGCTATTTTAACTTCACACGCCAAATTTTTCACTCAATGCTTTTATCACTCACTGCCATTATGGTGAAATTTTAGACATTACCTTTATGTTCATCTTTCTGTAGATGACAGGTTCCCTCCTGATGCTACAGTGGAGTTTATCTTCTCCAGTGGGCCGGAAAAAATGAAAGGTGAATATTATTGTCTGTCTGTCACTTTCGTGCTTTTCATGCATCTACTGTAATCTCTTGTATACTTTTTTTTTAACTTTTTCACGTGCTTCTCATCAAAATGTCTGCTTTCGAAGTCCATGAATACCGCAAGACGGATGACTCCATCAAAGTAGACTACAACACTTCAGATCCTGTGGTCAGATGGGATTCTTATGAGAATTTTAACTTGCACCACCAAGACAGCATGGACAGTAAGAATGTTAAAAACTGTGTGTGCACATGCCTAAGATTTATTTTAACAAACTAAAAATAAAATCATACTTCCCGCCTCATTTCCACCAGATATTTCTCATACGAGGGGTCCACTGGATGGCAGCCTGTATGCCCAGG
The DNA here is from genome assembly GCF_037954235.1 of Aulostomus chinensis. Taxonomy (NCBI): domain Eukaryota; kingdom Metazoa; phylum Chordata; class Actinopteri; order Syngnathiformes; family Aulostomidae; genus Aulostomus; species Aulostomus chinensis. Next base: position 14,645,997 of record NC_141322.1, read on the forward strand.
TGAGGAAGAGACGTGGACCCGGCTCAACTGCCTCAGCAGCATTACCCAGCGGTTGCCTCACCAGCAGCCCGACAGTGAAGTCACAAGTTCCCAGCCAGCCCCACATCTCTGAGTCCAGTCGCTCCTCTGTTCATGTGGAGGAACTGTCTCCCTCCACTGCTCAGTCCGAAAGAGAAAAATCTGACTGTTCAGCAAGGAAGGCAGAAGAAAACGATACAAGAGAGAATCCACAAGGGGGCGAAAGAGATAGAGAGACCGAGATTTTAGATGATGGCGATCCATCAAGTCCAGGTGGTCTGAGGCGAGAGCACTCATGTTGTGGTCGAGTGGGTGGGAGGTGTGGGGACACGGTGAGGGAGCGAGAGCCCTGCTTCTCTAATGGTCACTGTCTTGGACGTTGCAACAGTGTTAAAAAACATCCAAAAAGTCAAACACTGCCTGCCTTACCATCCAAATCTGTGTCTCCTCCACCTCATTTGGCTCATATGGAACTCTGCCATCGCCATAGCTCCCATCCTTTGCCTGAGTTACCATGGGAACGTCCAGCTCCACCTCTGCCCTGTCTCCACAGGCCTTACTTCCCTTATTCCACTCCTGAACTCACCCACCCACACAGTCACACCCTCCCAGTCTCCAACCGACTCTGCACTGGAGAAGAATGCCACATCTTCCCTTATTCCAGCCATGCCCCGTCCTCCCATCTTGCCCACCAATCGCTGCCCTCCAGCCCCTACAGGGAAATGTTCTTCGGCTCTCCAGCTCCATCCTCTGGTTGTCCTTGCCCGGAATGCTGCAGCAGGCGAGAGCACCAGTCAGCCTCAGTCAGATCATTCCATCCACTATATCCAGACCCAGGGGCAGGGATACAACGAACCAGAGAAGCACCTCCACCATGGGAAAGTGAAAATCCATGGGGGGTGGCAAGAGACGCAGAGTTCTGGCAGTGCAAATCAGCCATGCCAGCATTTCACATGTGCCACGCTGCCACTTTGGATAAGGGTCCAGAGCAGCCTAGATTTGTCCTAGGACCTCACCAAAGCTATCCCAGCCCCCAGTCTCTTATGGACATTCGGGATGGAACTAGCAGCGGCTACCACACCCCTCCAGCTCCCCGCCACTCTTGCCCCTGCTCTCCCTATCAGTCCTCTCCAGTTGAGAGCCACGAGAGCCGGAGTTTTGCCTCAGGATACCACTCTGGGTCCGCCTCTCCTCTGCCTGCAAGCAGTCCTTCTCCTGGGAGAGGGAGGATGCCAGAGACCCCACCAGGAGCCAGAGACCAACAGAACAGTGAGCATCACAAAGGTAAATGAGGATAGGCTTCAGCCAGGATTATCTTTTAAATGAAAATACTGTGCTTGATTGCATCTTGTATTGTCCATTTTCCTGATATTCTATCTTTATTCCTTTTTTATCTTATTTGTCAAAGTGGAAACAACTAAAACTGGTGTGGAGGAAGATGTGTCTCAGGGTTCAGAGAGTCCATCTGACTCAAATGACCGAGCAAGCACCCTCGGGCACGACTCTGATCATGACTACACACTTATTGGTGGCAGCAGCCCCACACACACTGAAGACAGGTGGGTGATTCTTTTTTTCCAACTCCTTATGTTGAAATGAAATTTAATTTCTCCAAATGTTTAGGCGATTGTAATTTTTCTATACTTTGGCTTTTCCTTAGTGTAACCACTGATATCACTCAACAAAGTCAAGAAATGCCTCTGGAATCAAATACAAATAACAAAGAAACAATTCAACAAGTACCAACAGAAACACAAACCCAAAGTTCCAACATATCCAGAAACTCCGCACAACCATTGAGTGAACCTTCTCAGTATTTGACCTCTGATGGAAAGCCTGGAGAAGCCAAGATCATGGGAAATGTCCAGGGCACTGGCCTGGTGGACCCTCCCAATCCTGCCACCATTATTATCAGTCCAGTCCAAGTGCAACTCAATGGTACGACCCTTCCTGCTGACTCTCTAGCGGACAGCAGCAAAGGTGTATCCATGAACCCTTCAACCTGTCTCTCCTGTAGCCCTTCCAACACTTCCCCGAATTCTCCCATCGACTCCCCAGACCCTCAGTCTTCTCCTCAGCGCTCCTCATTGGTTACAGACCCAACAAGACAGAGACGGATTCTGGATAGAGACAGCTTAACTGAAGCCAAACCACCATCACCTGTGCCTGATGGATATCATACACCAACCTTTCCCTTAGCATCATATTATTACCCTTTATTAAATGTCCCCCATGTCCCGTATACTGGGTACACTGCAGTTACTATTCCCGCCATTCAGCCTCCACTCCCAGAGAAGAAACGCCTTTCATCAACGCTAGGATCCCTCAATGGACACTCCTCTCTTCTGCGAGCCTCCTCAGCTCCTTCCCCCACCCACCACGTGGCTTTCCTCCCATCTGGAGGAGAGCAGAGGCGAGCATCTGCTCAGGCGAGCTGTGGAGGGGAGGCAGACGTCAGGGTCAATGCAAAGTTTGTCCAGGACAGTTCCAAATACTGGTACAAACCAGGCATCTCCAGAGACCAAGGTGAGAGTTTAATGTAGTTCATGAGAGTAACTGCAAGTACTGATTAACACCTCAGCCCTGTCTTTGTTCTGTGCCATAGCCATTGCAGTGTTGAAGGACAAGGACCCAGGGACTTTCCTCATCAGAGACAGTAACTCCTTCCAGGGGGCCTATGGCCTGGCTCTCAAAGTTGCCACCCCTCCTCCTAATGCTAACATGACAGGTAGCAAAGGTATCCATTGTTATTTGTACACAGATGCAGTCCATGGGGTGTAATACAGTTGCTTAATAACTACTGTGGCAATGATCTGAGCTGCTCTTTAAGATCCGGCTGTCTGATGACGGAAATCATTTTTTCCAGTTATCAACCATTTGCATTGTACACATTTGACTCAAAAAAGTACATTTATGACAGCTTCTGGCAGTTCACCAGACGCATGTGCAGAGGGACTCAGACGCCACTGATGGGTGATCACCTGGATTAAAGTGACAGCCTTGTTTGGGTTTGAAAATTGATGGAAATACTTTTAGTAATGGCAGTACTCAAGAAATTAGACTACATTTTTGTTATTTTAGTGAGGAAACATATTATGCCAGTAAATTCTCAAATTAATGGAAATAACCCTTTCAAGATTAATGTTTAAACAGCTTCAGTGTATAATTTTTCATGCGCTTCCGGAATTCTTATACTTTGTTTTTCTAGGCATTGGAATCATGTGTGAACTGAAAAACATAAATGTTCTTGACAGCAACGGACAGTGAAAATTGATATGATACGTCTATGAACTGTTTTTGTAATGTTTGGGAGTAGCAGCTATTTTTCTTCCTCACCCGCTCTCCTTCCCGCCTTCCTCTCCTGTTTCCCAGGGGATCCTCTGGAACAGCTGGTGAGACACTTCCTCATCGAGACCGGGCCACGGGGAGTGAAGATCAAGGGCTGTCAGAACGAGTCCTACTTCGGTCAGTTATGTGCTAGACAAATACAACTGCAGAGAGATGTTTCACAAATTTATGATGATTCTCGTATCTCTTCTCAATCTCTAATCTTTCTTATCTTGTTTCTCCTTCTGTTTATTCATCAGGAAGTTTATCTGCGCTGGTGTACCAACATTCAATCACACCCATCTCGCTGCCATGTCCCCTTCGCATCCCAGAAAAAGGTATCTATTATCTCTACTCATACTTCACTCACTTCACTTCACTTCATATTCATATTTTACACACACAAAAAAAAAACAACAACTTCTAGGTACTATTGGAACAGCTGTGGGTTATCTCAACAGTTGCAGACTTGATCGTCTATAATTTATTAAAGTGCTGTGATGTAACTGAGGACTGAATCTTTCAGATCTGGTTGGGGAGCTTCAGGAGATGCAGAGTGCAACAAGCACAAGCACTGCCGCCGACCTCCTCAAGCAGGGAGCAGGTAGCTCTCACACTTCCACTTCCAACTGCGCAATAGTTGCAGTTCTTCCTTTTGACCAACAGGAGCCGATCAAGCCTTATTGTTGCCAGCTCACAATGAAATGTAATATAATGTTTTGTTATCTCTCTGATTGCCAAGCTTGCAACGTGCTCTACCTGAATTCTGTGGAAACTGAATCGTTGACTGGTCCTGAGGCAGTTTCCAAGGCAACCAAATGTACTCTGGCTTTGAGCCCTCGTCCAGTAGCAACGGTGGTTCACTTCAAAGTGTCTACTCAGGGCATCACTCTAACAGATAGCCAAAGAAGGTATCTATAAGACACTATAATCTTATTTGTTCGCCACAGCATTACACTTTCAGTTCAGTGGGAAGACATGCCGGATCTTAATTTTGTAAAACTTCTGATGTAGAGTGTGGTAGTTCACAAGACTCATATGATTGTTTATGTTCAGGCTATTTTTCAGGAGGCACTACCCAATCAGCAGTGTGACTTTCAGCAGTCTTGACCCCCAAGACAAGAGGTGGGCCATTTAACATGCAGAGAGTAAAAATGTGCTGACCGTGTTACTGCAGGTAGCATCTGTGTGCTTGCTGCTGCCGCCGCACCAACACTTTTTGTCTTGACTTATATTTTCTGAAATATAAGTTCTGTTTGAGAGTCTGCTTTTTAGATATCTGTTGCAAGTCTTGTCAGGCAGTCGCCATTTCCTCATTATTCATTCATTCCTGCACTCTGCCTGTGTCTCTGTCTGTGTGCCCGCGATTCAGGTGGACTAATTGTGATAGCGCGTCATGCAAGTAAGTGCTTGTGTCAGAGCGTGTTCTTCTTTGCTAATCTGCATGGCAATTAATCGCTATCATAATGGTGATTCAAACATCATGGCACAACATCATCTTGCCTTTTGACCTCCTGTCTAAATTTTGCTGCAGGATGTTTGGTTTTGTGGCCAGGAGGACAGGCAGTGCGACGGAGAATGTGTGTCACCTCTTTGCAGAGATGGATCCTGAGCAACCAGCTGTGGCTATCGTCAACTTTATCAACAAGGTGATGCTGGGACCGCAGCTACGCAGATGAGCTCGGCTCTGTACCACTGGGATCAAGGGGACGTTTCTTATGAATCTGACATATTTTTAGTGAAGTGTGTCTGTAGCTACTTTTGTGCTGAGCTGCGTGACTGTTTTTATAAGGGAATAGAACTCTGACATCTCAAGTTATTTCACTTTCTATTTCAGTAGTTTAGCTTCCAAAGCAAACATATTTTATAAGCCAAAGACTGACCTAACAATTGCCAAATGAGATTTAAAGAAATGCGTATTTTGACAGTTGTCAATTTATTTGTGCAATGTTATCAACATTTCACAAACTTTACAAACCGCATGAGACAGAGCAATTTAGCACACATTGTTATTAAAGTTCTTTTACATTTGAAGGTACAGTTTAATTAGACACAAAAGCAAGTGATGTGGTTGCATGTAAAAGTTGTGTTGGAAAGCCTTACGTCACCCAAAAACTTGGAATTTGCCTTTCAAATACTTTCAATGTCTCGCTGTCACAAAAACACTGACATGATTTCTTTGTAATTCCTGAATTAAGAAGCCATGTTTTCTGCATTCTGGAGTCACCAAGCAGGGTTGGGGTGGTGTCTTTGTCAGTTCAAGACCCATAACTCTGAGAACTTGTAAGGCTAACTACATTGACTGGGTGAAGTTGAGCTTTTAGGGTGGGCAGCGTTTTACTGAGCAAATGTGAGAAAGAATTAAGTAAGTGATTAAATGGGAGACGTCATGAAGTTTGAGAGGGTTTATTTTGACAACATTTGAACTCTGTGGTTGCAAACATTTTTGACAGAAAGCATTTTGTTCTCAACGCCACAGAGCTATAAATGTAATCCTGGTTACGTGATAAGCAGAAAAAAATGGGTCAAACACTTTATAATACAAAAGTGGTTTGAAGCTACTTACAAGACTCAAAATAACGGATGGATAGTGGACAGAACTTGAAGCTATAAATAAGAAAAGCGAGCCTTCGTGGCGCTAAAAAAATATTATGGAATCAAAGAAAAGTGAGAGAAAACAGTCCACAAATGTGATCTATAACAGAGCCAGAAAGGACATCAATTTCTCCAGGCCACTGAATTGCCAAATACATGGCTACATGTACAAACACATCACTCTTTAGCCAAGGTCTTTGGTAACAACAAACGTATTATAAATTAAGAATCAAGTTTCTCTTCAAGCCAAAGAGTTTTATGTAAAGATATTTCCAGGGTTATTGTTGCTTTTTTTTTAAATCAATACAGAGTTGCCATTTTTTTCTTTTTGTTTTGTTGTTGTTGCATTTTCTATAAACCAAACTGTGGATGACTTCATCACAACTATTATTTTTCATAACGGATTTGTATGTAAAAGAAGTAATATATTTTAGGTCTCTGAGGTGTATGAGAGCTGTGTATGTCATATTTGACAGGAAATTAAAATGGTAAAATAAAACAATTTATATGTTTCATTATCAACAAATTTTGCTTATTTTTTTCCAGATCGGGATATATATATATATACATATATATACATATATATACACATATATATACATATATACGTATATATATACATATATATGTGTGTGTGTGTATATATATACGTGTATATATACATATGTATGTATATATATATATATACACACACACACACACACACACATATACGTATATATATATACGTATATATATATATACGTATATATATATATATATAAAGATATAGTTTGCACATTGGCTTTATCAGGTCATAATCCTTGATCACACCCCCACCACATGGACAATGGGCATTGACTGCAGAAGAGTTTAAAATGTAATTCTGCCACAGCTGCCTTCTAGAGACTGTTACTGGTATGTCATTTAGCAATTTTTTGAAGGCTTTCATATCGGTATCATGTGCAAAAGGATGAGGTCCCACCGAGATTTGAACTCGGATCGCTGGATTCAAAGTCCAGAGTGCTAACCATTACACCATGGGACCGACTGCTACCATTACCCTACAAATACGATATATATACTTTACCATAGCAAAATCTGGCTCTTTCTGGGTCGATTCATGTGGTTCTTTCATTAAAGATTCCGTTATATTATTACCTATACATTTTTTAGTCAAACCAAAACATCGGCTTGGTGAGGTGGTCAAACTCTCATAAGCGTCACAACTACCCCGAGTTTCAAGCTAACAACATAGCTAGTTAAAGCTAATCTAGCTAACCCCCAGCTAAAGTAGCGTGCCAGTGTGCGTGGTGGTATGTGAAAAAGCGGAATCCAAGACGGTGACGTGAGAATTAGTTACCATACATCTACAACTGCAGACGGTCGAACAAAACAAGTCTACCCTACGTTCCACCAAGGAATTTCTATGCTTACATGGAGGTCAACATCTAGCTAGCTGCTGGTTTATCCGCGCTTTGGTTAACATAAAAATAAAAGCTCGGTTTTCAAAATAAAAGCACAAAATCGCTAAGGGACAGCAACATATTTTATAGTTATAAATATTAACTACAATTTCAGTCTTTAATACTAATACTCCATTGTCACACAGTGTGCGTGTGTGTTGGGGGGGGCTGTCTTATCCCAGCTGAAATTGGGCGAGAGAGAGAGAGAGAGATTCACACTGGACCTGTCGCGGGTCCGTTGCAGGGCCATCAGGGGCAATTAGGGGTTCAGTATCTTCCTCAAGGATATGTCCACATGGTCACCGGGGGAAGTGAGGATCGAACAAGCGACCCTTCGGTAACTAGAGTAGATAAATTTATTTATATATTTGCTTAAACTGTAGATTAATCCATACATATATTTGCTTAAACTGTAGTTAAATTTATACATATATTTACTTAAAATAGAGGGCAGGAAACACAAGGCAGTGAAGCACAGACCAGATTGTATAAGAGTGGACACAGGTGAAAAGGTCACAACAGGGAATAGCAGGAGTGTAGCTCATGGCTAGCATCACTCCCTCAAGCTAATTAAGTCAGAACAGAGTCCACAGAATTTCTACAGTAGCATGAAGTTTTGATCTTCACAGATGCAACAAGAAGTCTACGATGGGAACAGATGGTGCTGGCACGCGGTCAGACAGAAGATTCTGCAAAATAACACGAAGATCAAAAATACACACTTGCACCCAGAAGCGATCACGTAAGCACCTCCTTGTAACACATAAACCTGGAGAGATAGTTAGATCGTTGGACTTCTTGCCCCAACGCCAGGGACGACGCCTCTGTGTATGCTGACTCCAGGATAGGGGAAGACGATCTCCAGAGCTCTGTATTATTTCCTGTTAATCTGAATAAATTCTTTTGAACAAACTAGAAGGTGTCCTCTTCAGATTTTGAACAGCGCAATATAGACTCTGTGGGTCCCTCTGATTGATGACTTGTTGAAAAATTCCTACACTACACTGCCACGCTACCTCGGAGCCATTCCACCCTAAATTATTATTATTATCCATCCATCGTCATCTTCCGCTTATTCCTACACATTAAGGGTTGCGGGGGGGCTGGAGCCTATCCCAGCGTCAACGGGCGAGAGGCGGGGTTCACCCTGGTCAGGTCACCAGTCCATCGCAGGGCCAACATAGAGAGACGAACAACCATTCACACTCACAGTCACACCTACGGTCAATTTAGAGTATCAATCAGCCTCGTCCCCTCTTGATGTCTTTGGACTGTGGGAGGAAGCTGGAGTACCAGAGAGAACCCACGCAGACACGGGGAGAACATGCAGACTCCACACAGAAAGATCCCGTGGCCGAGCCGGGACTCGAACCCGGAACCTTCTTGCTGTGAGGCCACAGTGCTAACCACTGCACCACCGTGCAGCCCTATTATTATTATTATTATTATTATTATTATTATTATTATTATTATTATTATTATTATTATTATTATTATTATTATTATTATTATTATTATTATTATTATTATTATTATGCTGCACGGTGGTGCAGTGGTCAGCACTGTGGCCTCACAGCAAGAAGGTTCTGGGTTCGAGTCCCGGCTCGGCCACGGGATCTTTCTGTGTGGAGTTTGTATGTTCTCCCCGTGTCTGCGTGGGTTCTCTCCGGGTACTCTGGCTTCTTCCCACCATCCAAAAACATGCAATTGGGGATGAGGCTGATTGATACTCTAAATTGACTGTAGGTGTGAATGGTTGTCTGTCTCTATGTTGGCCCTGCGATGGACTGGTGACCTGTCCAGGGTGAACCCCGCCTCTCGCCCGTTGACGCTGGGATAGGCTCCAGCCCCCCTGCGACCCTTAATGTGTAGGAATAAGCGGAAGATGACGATGGATGGATTATTATTAGCAGCAGCAGAGTGACAACATGTCAGTTTTGTACGTGTGAAATAAAACAAACATGAAGAGGCAGAGACACAGACAAAAACATTATTATACATCAAAATGTCTTTGCTTTTGACTCATCATTTACTTTGAGTTTTAGCCCTGCTTTAGGGAAGTGCTTTTCAAAATAAAAGCAATCAGAAAAAACATCTCCAAATACTTTGAAATCCCCAGCTCATATGTAAGTCTATCTATTCTATCCAGCTCTTCTTTCATCACTTGGTTCAGTTGACTGGAAAAAGAGACATTATGCATGGGGGGGTATAAGAGGGAATAACATCCTTTAATATGATTTAATATTTACTTTCACTTGCTGGAGAGAAAGACCAATGTAATTCCCTGGAACTTGCTCAGCGGGTTGCAATACGTTGGCAGGCACACAGGTATTCACAACAGACTCCCCCTGTGCCACTTGGAAAAATAGAATACTGTGTATTTACAGTGATGGGTGGGTAGATGTCTCATGGTCCCTCTTTCTCCCACTGGAGGGAGTTAGAGGGACTTTGATGGAGCATGCTGCTGTTGACCACCTGGTGCTCAAAAGTCAGAGCATATTGTTGCTCACCGTGCGGGGGGGTGGATATCTCAGTCTGTAAATGAAAGAATCACAGTATGTATGTCCTGACTTTATTCAGTTTGAGAACCGGATCATCAACAACAGAACTGCAGTGTTTTTTCTTCTGTGCATCAAAGAACCGTAGGTGTCAAGGTACAAACCCCTATTGACTATCACCTGATGAATTATAAAAAGAAAAGTAACCTTTGGTCTCTTGAGTAAATATTTGCAGAAGACCAAAGAATTCTAACAATGAAGATGTGCCGCAATGCAAAGCTTTGAAGGCCTGCTAATACTAAACCCTAAACCCTTAAAGAGAACAATCACGTGACTTCCACATGACTTCCACATGTTCCCCACATGTTGCAATATGTGGTAATGGTTTCTTACATGTGGATACATGGGAAATCCATGTGGTTTTTCTGTTGGGATTATTGAGACAACTATCACAATTATGTGTATTGTTTACTTCTGTAATGATGGATTATAAAAACGTTTGTATCAGAATTTTGTTTCATAATTATGACTCGCGAGAAAACATTTAGACATGCATAAGGTTCAATTTACAGTAAAATACAAATACATACAGCAAGATCAAGAAAAACCCCTTACTTGAATATACAATAAGTTATTTAAAATACAGGTTATTAGAAAGCCTGGTCATATCAGTATTGTTCTTTTAGTAAAAAGCTTGTGATAAATACATGGTTTCAGTTCATTATATTGTGCTTGTTTGGCTCTGCGACAAAACACAGTGAGTTGATTTAAACATGTTACGACTTTTTATATCTCTGAGGTACTTTTAATTACTTAGTCCAATCCATATTTCAAATGGTTAGTAACAATGCAAAGAGTCAAGGCAGTATATGAGAGACATATGTGGTTAGAAACGTTGCAGTCTGACGGAGAACGACGTTGTCCCTGAACCTGTTGGCTCCACCGAGGTAATATTTTCCAGACAGTAAAAGACAGAACAGTTTGTGGTTGGGATGTGTGGTCTCAGCTACATTTTGTGGGCCCCCTTCAAGCATCTCCTGTGGTAAATGTCCTGAAGGGTTGGCACTTTATTGCCTGTAAGAAACTCTGCTGTTTACATCACCTGCTGTACAGCTTTACTTTTAGTGCATCCAGAGAGCACGGATCCTCGGAGCCCTGCTGAATTTCCATGTTTAACGTGATCCAGAGAGACTAGAAAGTGCTGACTCTTGCCACTTAAGGTCTATTGATGAGAACGAGGGCGATTCCTTGTCCTTCTTGGATTACTGTGAGAAATCAGATAATAAGTTTACTCTTAAAACACTTTGCAAGTTTACAAGTTGTTGGCAGGAAGTCAGATTTTCCTCATACACTTACCATGTGTTTGTATCAAGACTGGAATTCTCCACTAAAACGTTACATAAGCTGCCTATTATTCCTGACTGTGCACATGTGTCTGACTTTTATTTTTGTAATATCTCGCTGCTTGGTGGATGATGTTATGAAAATCAGGTCTATGCCAAAGCCAGGAAAAATCTGTTTTTACAAAGCTATGAAAATTTAGACAGTGACTGTGCCGATGGCTGTGATGTTATGGAGGTTTGGTGGTCCCACACAGCTCTGATGCGTTCCGATGAGGTACTCTTGTTCATCAGTCGGCATATTTGTAACTCAAATACACACAATGATGCTCAGATAACGAGAATGGGATAAATGCTGCTATTGTGAGTATTCTTACAAGTTTTACATAACAAACCAAAGACTAGGATCTGCCCAAAGTGGGGCCCATGGGCCAAAACAGCCCACCATAAGGTTTGATTTGAACCACAAGATGGAGTTGTAATAATAATATTATGTTATGCAGTTTTCTTTCCCGTGGAGTTGAATGCCCTGAAAATATGTAGACTTTACAATTATTAATTATTTTGTCCAAATTTGACCAGGCGGCAGAGCAACACAGCACAGAATGTCAGTCTGAAAATCCATTTGTGTAATACGTGCGTGGCCAAACACGGTTGTTTGAGAGTTCCCTGCACTTCAAAAATTGATTTAAAATTACATTTTATTCCAACCAAAACATGTAGTGTTATGTTGTTATTTGATGCTGTAAAGCTTAAGTAAATTTCAATCAAGGGAACTGAGAATTTTAGTACTTTTGTTCGTTTTAGTTTGCTGCCAACCACCACATTTCAGTTTTGGACCTCCATGGGAAAAAGTTTGGCCCGTTTTATCCAGTGAGACTGGGGTGGAGACAGGATGGTGTTTCACATGCTTGTGAATGCCTGTTGTGTGGAATTGAAACATGGAAAATTAGAAACTGGAGTAAGTAAAGAAGGAATGAATCCACGAGGACGTCTAACAGCTCATCATGCTTTCAGAATATGGCTTGACGTCCTCTCAGGTAATAACTGTGGGTGGGCGGAGCCCCCAGGCTCAGACCTACTGGCGACACTTTCTCTGATTTTGAAATATAAAATTGTGAATCACGTTATAACCGATAATATGATAACAGACCAAAATGTGTTAGCCAGTCAAATATTAACTTGTTTTGGATAATTTAACTGAAGCTGATACAAAAACCTTCATAGAAATGTAATAATATTTCTGTAATAAGTAATAAACCTTTTTTAATCATAGTTTGTCTGTTACTGTATCCCCCCACCACATGAATGCAGCGGGGAATTCTATAAGAAATATTCTAAAATTTGAGTCTCAGAGACTTAATCCCATCAGATGGTGGTCTCGGCTAAAATATTAGAATCTTTGATATGAAAAAGGTTGAGAATCACTTACTGTGTTAAGGGTTTGAAAGCTGAGCACATGGCGATAATAGTGCCAGTTCATGAAAGATTACATTTTTCATGGGGAAAAAGCGGTGGTTGTTTTGATCTGTGAACACTGCATCCTCAGAGAGGGAAAGATTAAAAAATAAAACACAAGAGTCATTGCCTGTGATTGCAAACAAGTGCTCCAACTTCATTTGGTATTCAAATGACTAACCAGTAAAAGGCAAGGCTGGAGATAAGTTCAACCATCAGGTGCTTCAAACAAATTAAGGTGTCATGGAAGTCTGTAACTTTAACATTAAGTGAAATACGCACAGAATTAGCCGATATTCTCAGACCCAGATATGACATTTATATAGTTTCTCAACCAGTGAATAATGGTAAATCGATTCAACTCGTGGTTTCACATTTTATTACTGTACATAAAGAACATAAAATGTATCATGTTATTGGCATTTGTTAAGTTACATACATGCCTGATAATATAACAGATTTATACCAAACAAGTACTTATTGTATTTATTTGTAAATATTGGTCAGTTATTACATTATTGACAATTAAAAAATGGAGAAAAAAATAGTTCTTAAATCATCAGCAGATACAAATGGTTGAAGGTGAACACAGGCGATAAAGCGAGGCTTTCCTTGAGCGCAGGCTCCTGAAGCTGTCCCTAGGACATACCATTATTTCATCACGAGGAAGTCCTGCTGCAGCTCAGCAAGTCCAGCCTGTCTCAGGAGCTGTTGGTCCGGTTCCGCTGCAGTTACAAAGTCTCCTTTCCAACATCTATTCAAGCTCACCCACCAATCAGGACAAAAATAGCCTCCTCAGACAGTTACTCATCCTAGTGTTCACCTCTAAGCTTGATTCTGCAACAGAGTCCGTTTAATCTTCCAGCGAGGGACAGTAATCACAGTTTCCTCTTATTGAGATGGAATACTGAAGTTTTATGATTGCGCCACGTAAGTGTGTGTGCGTGTGTGGAACGGTGAGTTCCACCTGACTATAAAGATCCAGATAACACCTTCTAAAACCTGCTTACAACTGGAATTGCTTCGCTTTTGTAAAACGTCATTTTTTGCCTTCTGCTGTTCCATGTCTATTAAGATATCACTGTTCATGGCCTTACTTAATTATTTTACAATATATGAACAGATGTTTGTGCTATGTCTCACCTTCGGGACTTCATGATTTCATGTTCCACTGTACACCACCTCACCACCTCATTCTTATATTTCCATCATGAATAATAACCCTTAATTCACTGGACTTGGGATAACAAGATAAACGAGCAAACATAATAGGGTCTTCGCCTGAAGTACCTTCAGGCTCAGGCCCTAATTAAATAAATTAAACCATTATCATGAGACAACACTCCCCCTCCACAGTAGAAAATCATGACATCAAATACTTAAGATTTTATGCTGCTGCACGGGTGCCACGAGTACTAATTCCCATGTTTTTAGTCGGTCAAGTGTTTCTAGTTTTGTTCTAGTTCTTCTCTCCTGGTTTCCAAACAGCAGCCGCCTGTGAACATTGGAGTATTTGAGGACACAAAATGACTGGGTCAGAAAACATGTCTGACATGGATGTTGTGGAGCCAAATAAATCCCTGTTAGCAAAACGGCTCAATCCAGTGCTGGTGCCAGACTTGGAGTCAGCCCAAGCCACAGGACAAGGATCAACACGCCATGAGCATGAACCTAACACCCACACACTTTACTACCACCAGCTACTGTACATGAATCACCAGCTACTAAGCTTGTGACACGTGTCTAAAGGTGCTGGAGGTTCATAATGCATAATTCTGTGGTGAAAACAGAACAAAAATGTGGACATAAACAAGTCTGTCGTTGACGGTGGACTTTGCACGTGTGTGAGGGTTGTATGGAGTGACTCTAATTGTTGAGTGGGCTGCACTCTTTAGCCACACAATGGGCACAAAATGTTTCACTTACTAATGTGGAAAGGACTGGAATGTTTAGGGAATGAAGGAAACGGAGCGCTGGCAGGGGATTGAGAGAGCAGGACAGCCATGTCTAACTTACTGTTGCTTTAACACAGTGCTGACTCTTCAATCAATGCAGTCGTTAACGACACATGTGAGCCTGCATGATACACGTTCGATAACAAAGCCATGATGTGGTTTCATTTTTTCATTTGTTCTTATATTTTGAGAAAAGCAAGCTTTTGACTTCAGCCTGCTTTGCCTTAATTTGTTTTTGACATTGAATCAATATTGTGTTGCTGCAATCTGGTGCATTGCTGTTGTCAGGAGGATTGGGCTGAGATCAGTTTGAATCGACATAAACAGCTGAGACAGAACATGGGATTTTAATCATTTGTATTTTAAAATGTCCAATTGATTTGTAAAATCTATTGAAGGAAAAAAAGACCCTTTATAACATGAGAATTTATCATTTACAGGTTAAAAGATTATTTTATATCATGATCAGTACGCACGATCCCAAATCTTTTTTTTTTATTTCTTACAATCTGAACATTCAGTCTGCAGCAGGAGTCTAAAAACAATTTTTGTTGAAAGAGGATATGTGAGGCCGGATGAGGCCCTCCTCTCTCTTTTGCCTCTCCATTTCGTATCTGTCGCCTTTTCTGTGTTTACATTACAGACACACCCCTGACCTTCACCCAGGCCCCCTCCTCGAGCCACCACATACTCACACACGCACACACACGCTACCACCACCACCATTTCCACGGACCTCCTCTATGCACGAACAAATGCCACAGAAATAAATGTGTGATTGCAAATTATTAGATATTAGACAACAGAAAGACGGGCATATTTAGCCAGCATTATGGTGTAATGGGCTGTTCAATCGTCTATTTTTAGCATGCTCGGCCACCTCTCATGCATTGAAAATGTATGGCAACATCGCCATGCAGCAGCATTTCCTCCCAGCCTACCACTGTACTGCAGAGTAGACACACCCCTCCAACACACACGCCTGACTGCACACATTTGCAGGAGGTCACAGATATTATGGAGAAAAAAATGCATAACGCGTTGAAGCAGACGTAGCTCATATTATTATCGCAGTGGGATATCGACAACAATGGATTTTTTTTTCATTATTTCACATAAGCGACAGGGGCTGCGAGCCTGTAGCTAAAAACAAAGACACCCCGGTACAATAGAGAATACACATGGCCTCAATCTGCACCAATGAGACGCCGCACCGTCTCTAATGTTAGGACGGTAATCCCCCGGGTCTCGGTTGATTCGGAGATCGGAGGCTAAACGATGTTGCTTTAAACCTCACGCGGTCAAAGTTGTTTACCTCTTCGTTACCTCTGACGTCACGACACACCCCTGTTTGAGTGGGCGGCTCCGTGTTTTACCAGCACCGACGCTGACCAATAAGAGCCCGGCTGGAGGGGAATGTCACCAATCATATCAGGAGAGACACACCAAGCTCGCCTGTGATTGGCTAACAGAGGGGCTGGGGGGAAATCCCTCTTTCCCCTAGAGGTCCTGAGAAGGGGGCGGTGCATAACAAAAAAGTAATGGCCATCTATTTGGGTGCTGGAGAAGGAGGGGTATTTGTCGTCGCACTATAGTAGGTGTGATTTAGTTCTTTTATGTTAGCGCGTGCGGTTTTTTTTGCCCGTTGCGTTTGAAGCGTTTTTCCCCCCCCTCCGTTGAATGTTCGTTGCGTGGCGCGCGGATGTGGAACGGTTAACGAGCTGGCTGAAGTTGACGCCGCGTTTTCGGGTTAAAGAAGCGGCCAGCTAACCACGCTAACGTTAGCTACCAGCAGCGAGTCAACGTCTGGAAGGGCGTACGAGTTTCTCCCCTCAAGCCTCCTCATATTTCTGAGTTTAGTAAGTTAGAACCCTGTCCTCTCTCCTCCGAGACACCCACCCAGCCAACATGGAGTGGACGCACTTCGCAAGAGCATGAAGACGACGACGAACGACCACTAAAGAGGATTAAAAGCAGCTCGGGTCTTAATGGGGAAAAGTTGAGCTAAGGTATGAAAGTCGCATGCACAGGAGGAATGTAAAAGTCCAGACTCGACTCATTTCTTTTACCCGGGACCACACAAGTATTAGGTTTCGCACATTAGACGCGTGTCGTTTTTTTAAATCATTGTTTGCCTAATGTTACGTAACTAAAGTTGTCAACTGCTGTGTGATGATTAACAGAGAGTGTGTATGTTGCTGTTGAAAATAGTTAAGCGTTACATAAACGGCAATTGCAGGTCAGGTACCAGGGTGAAGGCCCACTCAGTGACTTGCGACATGCCATTTTGCTTTTGTATTGAACAGGATTAACATCTTGGGACAAACGGAAGAAAGCTTTCAAAGTTTCATCTATTGTGCAAGGGCATGCTAAAACCCCAGGTGAGGCATTTTCCTTTCGTTTTAAGTAACTAGCTATGCATATATGTAATGGTGTGTAGTCATATCTGCTGTGAAATCCTCCTGTCAAATGTTAACAAGCCATAACGTAAATTGCTCTTAATTAAAGCATTTGTGTTCTGTTTTTTTATATAAAGTGTGTTGCTGTATGGTGATAGTTAAGATGTATTGAATTAATTTACTCCCATCATTTGTATGAAGGCATTTCTTGATGAATAGAAACTCAATAAGAAGAGTTATTGCTATTTAAAAGTTTAAAAAAAATTGTCAAAATAGTAAAGTCTTTCTTAGTTGTTCGCATTCTGCAGTGTTATTTCAGTTTTATGCTCTGCAGAGAAACACATAATAAAACACAGAAGCTGAATCTGCAGGGATCCCAACTAAGGCGCAGCTTAATGCAGATTTTTACTATATAATTTGTATTTAATTTATCTGAGGATGAAAGGATTTATACATCACCGTCACAAGTATTGCTTAGCTGAATGTTTTTTCTTTCTTTATTCTTCATTTATTTATTGTCACTACTAAATAACTTAAATTGTCATTGTGATTTTACATGCTGGATGAAAATAACAAAACCTAGCCTCAAAGTGTCTCGTCTTTTGTGAGTCTAAATTTGTAACGGCCACCTTTCACCCTCTCATCTTTTAAAAAAAGACTTCAGAAAGCAACAAATATAGCTGACAGCAAGGTGTATCTATTCCTGCGTGCCTTTCTAGTGATGTGTTCTATTTCTTTCCCTTATGCCTATCATTGTCTTTTCATGAAACCTCTTTCCATTTTGTATAAACAGCTTTATTACATATATTTAAAAAAGATAATACAGGCATTCCCATCCCAACATCTTAGCTGTCGTAAGGTCAATACTCACATGTTATCAATTTAAATTGTGTGGAAATTTAGAAGAGAAGTAGAGACTTTGTGTACCTTGTCTTTTTTGTGCTGTAACCTGTTAGTTTGCAGACCCATGATCAGTTCTACTGGCAATGGGAAGCTACAAAATGGGTTAGCTTCTTTATTGACTGCCACTGCGTCAGCTTGTTTATTGAGCTGTGTGCTATGGGGATGGTACAGTCCATTAGGTATCCTATACAGTGAAATACCCCACCCCTTCCCCCCTTTCGTGACTACAGCAAGTGGTCGCTTCCTCTCACATGTAACCCTATAGAAAGAAAGAGGCCGTTGTACTTAGCTGTAAAGACCCGCTTGTATGTACCTCGGCACATGCATGCTGTTTGCCACATATGTTCAGTTGCCTTTGAAACTAATGAAGTGTTAAGTTCCCCCCTAATGTATGTGGGTCTTCAATTACCTCCTGTGGTTGATGGTTTCTAGGTCAAACACATCACACAGGTAATATCTGCTGTAAATAGGGAACAGGTCATGCAGCACAAGTTCTTCTTGGAAAACAAAATGTAGGTCACTATTTATATACATCACTTTCCAATTTATTGGGTACACTTTGGAAGGCACACTTTGATCACATTTACCGTATAAGCCCCGCTTTTGTGAGGTGTACAGTGTCGAATTTTTCTTGAATCTGTTTCAGAAAGGTGGATTTGTTTTAATGGTCAATATTTGAGACTTCAATTGTTACAGATGTGTTCTCATATTTTGTTAACCTCTAGACATAAATTTAGGTTTATTATAGTCTTGTTACATGTTGATGCATTATTTTTTTTAACTTGGGTTTATGTAATAAATTGGCATGTTGGTATCTAAGTTAATGAAAATTAAATTACTTATGAAATTGTAGTATGTTTAATTTCCTTTCATCTTTATAAATTCAGCTTGACTTCAATTTATTGTGTTTTAGATTTTTAGACAACGCTCAGGACAGACAACATTCTATAGAGGTTATGTAACTTTGACTGGTTTGCATTTGCACCCATTTCACCCACATGTTGGTTATCTGTCCGGTTCTGTCCAGATGGCCTTCTGTGTGTGTGTGTGAGAATGTGCATTCCCTGTCAAATTCAGCATAACCAGGACATCATATAAACAGGACTTTCGGTGTGTGTTTGAGTGGGCTTCTCCCTGCCTCGTCTTTTTAACCTCTCCAGAGTCCAGCAAGGGGCCCAGCATAAGGGGGCAGGCTGCCGTCACTACCTCTCTCTCCCCTTGCAGGCCAGCAGTGGGGCCTGGGCAGGGGGGGAGTGTTGTAGAGACTATAGGGTTGGACACGGGACATAGGACCCCCCCCACCCACCCACCCACCCCAGTTTAGCCCATCCTGTGTGTCATGTGCTGTTACTGCTGCTGTAACATGCTCCCTGTAATCGTAGGAAAAGAGCATGAGATAGACCTGTGGAGGCTGCGGGAGGGAGAATGAGAGGGAAGCAAAGGGACAGGACTGGACTAGTCTGCTGCTCAACCACTTGTTTATCTGCATTACAGACTCATTCGGTCTACTTTGTTGTTGTTTAGTCCACATTGTCTCTTTTTTGCCCATTGTTCCCCGTCATCTATCTGTGTGTATTGGTCTTTTTTTTCTAAAGAAATGGGTAAAAATTTTGGAATGAAACTTCTTCTATCACGTGCTATTTTTTCATGACCCTCGCCCCGCGTCATCGTCACCCTGCCTTTAATATTTTTACATTTCCTTTCTTTACGCTCCTGTCTACGATTATTGTGCTTTTATGTGAGAATAGGCAGCCCATGTATTTCTATTGTAGCCCAGTTCTCTCTGAAGCCCGGGTCATTCCAGAACTGATTTGTTTTATGTCTCCTCTGTACTCGTAGTGACCCAGCCCGAGGTATGCAGTAAAACACATCGCCTTATGTTTTCTCCCTTCTCCCTCCAACTCTCTCCACAGCTTCCCCTTGTCTTTTCTCTCCTTCTCTTTCATATCTTTCTCCCACTCTCTTTTCCCCTTTAAGAGAAACTTTGGCAGCATGTAACAATTTCAGAACCATTTGTGGGATTGCTTCATGTGATGTAGACAGAGGATGCTCATTAGACTGTCAGAGAGGGCCTCCTTCTTTCACTCAGGCGTTCCACAGCAATCCCTCTCTTTCTTCCAGTGCTGTTATAGGTCTGGATGTGATTCTGACTTTGACTCTTATGTGTTGGGATGTGGTCTGTAAGTTCATTGCTGACATTCTTGGGACATGATGCCAGAGGTTTTTTTATTCCCCGCTTTCCCCTCTCTTTTCTGCATATCTGTGAGCAGTTAAACTGATATCCGTCCTTGAAATGTTGTCTGGACCCTCCTCTTTTCTTTTTTCTTTTTTTTTTTACCCTCACTTTATTATAACTTGCCCCCGTCCACAATCACATTTCATTTAAACACCCAGGTCCTAATGGCAACACTTAATTAGGTTTGTTAGATGGTAGGCGTCACTGAATTTGCTATTGACTTTGATGAAAGTTAATCTAACATCTGGGCTGCGTTCCAAATCTTTTTCTCAGCTGAGGACTCATTATGTGTTTTCTGTAAGTAACAGGGCACCTGACAAGGAAAACCAATGACCACTTTCCTGTTTGGTAATCACATAGTCAGACAATGGCGCTGCTGGAAATTAAATAGCGAGTAGAACAGAGCTAAATAAGCTACCTTATGAGTGGTATTGGAATCCTGCCATGGTCCACCCTGGCACTTCTCCCTATAGGAATATCTTACACTCTCTGGAGGTACAGCAACTGCAGCCGGAATACGCTTTTTTTTTAAATGACTTTGTTTTGAGGTAATAATCATCATGCAACATCAGAACAAGGCTTACTACTTAGCATGCATTGGAGCAGTGATTCATGTTTTCCTCTTTTGATTTATTCAAAGCATGGCTGAGTAGACACACATGTCCCATAATCCAGGGACATAAGAGCCGGTCCCTGCTTTGATTTAAATATGCGACACTTTCTGTAAAATAACAGCTATTAGGTCATGAATGCTAAAGATTAATGGTTGGGACTGGGACTGTTCCTTCATTTCTCTTAACAACTGCTCATCCACTCTACTTCAAACTTGGCGGGTGTATGGCTGGGGATGTAAGGAAGTGGAGTTTGAAGTTGGATGTGTGTGTCATAATTTGGCCCAAAGTTTGTTTGTTTTGCTTCTTCGGTTTTCTGTTACGCTTTTCATGTTCCTCACTGGTCCTGTCTGCTCTCTGGGCTGTTTTACCATAAAGATCAGAATACAGGAGCATCGCAATCTGTGGCTGCTGGTTTGGCTTCAGTGTCGTGGACACAGATGACCATTCAAACAATAACCAGCAGTATTTAACAGTTACCAACCAGTTAGCTGGTATTATAAATAGCCACAGGTGAGTGTCCGACCCACTAAAAACATTTTTTTTCCTTATCTTATTAAGAGCTCTAAGCTTCTGTGCACAGAATAGCCAACAAGAGATCATGAGGATCCAGACATTATCAAACACACCCGTAACGCTGCTTGTGATGAACAACCAGCATCAAAGCCTCAATCTCCCATGCAGGAATATATGAAGGGACTTCTTATCAAGCACAGTAGTACGTAACATGCCATGCAGTGTAACCAATGTACATTTAGATAAATAGAAGGAAAAGGCACATTGAATTGTCACGTGCAGAGATGTCTTTTAGTCGAGATAAACTTCCATTGCTCACCAAACAGCCAACAGGCTTCAGACAGTCCTGCCTGAGTCCTCCGTCATCATAGCTGATAACTGGTCTCCTGGTTTTTATTCAGAAATGGCGCAATGTCGACATGAGTACTGTGGTAATTCTGTTAATTCGCAGCAGATAAAAGGTGTGTTCTTGTTGAGGGGCTCCGTGCTGAGGCATTCTGTCAGCTTCTTAGGATGGAGAAACATCATGGCACTGCTCTCCAGCCTCCCTTGCAGACCCTGCCATCTCTTTACTTTCACTCTTACTAGCAGCCTTGGAGCTTTGAACTTATCAAATCAATTTTGTCTGATAAAATATTTTTTAAACAATTTAATTTATTTGAACTAGGGCTGTGAAACGATAAAGATTTTTAAGAGTTAGAAATCTCTGTAGTAGTAGAAGTACTCACACAATGTAGGGAATCCAACTTTACACTTATAAAAGTGAAACCTACAAGAATGAGTGTCATGAGGGAAGCTGTCTCGTACCATTCATTAGTGCAGGTACTCCTGTACATGCAGATTGTGTAACCTCCTTGAAAAAGGGTTTTTTTCCCTTAATTCTAGCCAGAGTGTTGAAAGATTAAATCAACTTTGTTCCAAAGCCACTTCTACTATTATTTGCGTTATTATTTTTTCAATTTAACAATGTCATAAAATGTTCATTATATTGGACAATTTCTGTCCATCCATTGTCTTCCACTTATCCTGATAAGGGTCATGGGGGGCTGGAGCCTATCCCAGCAGCCTTCAGGCGAGAGGCGGGGTTCACCCTGGACAGATCACCAGTCCATCACAGGACCAACACATAGAGACAGACAACCATTCACACTCACAGTCACACCTACGGTCAATTTAGAGTATCAATCAGCCTCGTCCTCTCTGGATGTCTTTGGACTGTGGGAGGAAGCTGGAGTACCAGAGAGAACCCACACAGGCACAGGGAGAACATGCAGACTCCACAGAAAGATCCTGTGCTCAAGTGGGAACTCGAATCCAGAACCTTCTTACTGTGAGGCGATAGTGCGAACCACTGCACCACCTTGCTTTCCCTGGACAATTTGTTTTCTTACTGTCATCTTACTGGCCGAGAAACAGACCGAGGACTGACTGAAGGTTAAGTACGGTCCCCGCTACGATGCACAGTTGTTATGATGATGAGGTTTGTTAAATACCATTGTACAGTTAAGATGTCTTTGTTTCAGTTGATCCAAATCATTTCATGACAACGTCAAAACAGCAGGAATGATCAACACTGTTTACAAACAAAAAACAACATATGATACAAAATGAATAAAGATGAGGTAACGGTCCGACAATGATTTTAGAAAATCCACCTGAATTGTCTCAAAAAGGCCTTACGTCAGGGCCTTAATATTGTCAAACAAGTTTTTACATCCAGAATCACAAAGACTGCTGGCGCACTTCAAATTGGCAACAGCAGATGTGTATTGGCTGTTGTAATTCTGTTTTTATGTAAACACTAGGCATCAAAATACAGTCTTGAGTGACACCTCATTTGATCCATTTAGAGCTTCCTTATCCTGTTCTCAGCTTACATTTACCAAAGAGAATCTGTGTTAAATGGCAGTGTCTATATGCTGTTTCTCTTTAGTAGAGAGAGTTGGTTGTAACAGATTGTGTCAGTGACTGACGTCTTCGAACAGCCATTGAAATGCTGTGTAAAGGAGCCCTTGACCAGCAGACTTTGTTTATAACTGAATGAAATTGACACCTTTGCTGTTTAAATAACCTGGGATCCCATTCACTGTTACACACAAAACTGATAACAATCAGGGGCAAGTAATATCAATTGCACTCCCCCAACACACACACACACACACACACACACACACACACACATATATATATATATATATATTTAAACTTCTTCACGGGCCCCCAACACCCACAAATACTTTTAGTAACTGGCCAAAGGCAAGCAGCTAAACAATGTACCCGGCTCCAACAAATGTAATTATATTATGGAGTAGAAATTGATGGGGGTTGATGCAGTTGGTGAAAGTAAAACTACTCTTCTATATGCTGGTCAAGGCAAAGATAGCCTACTTATTTTCAAGCTATAATTCACTAAGATGACATTGACACCCCCCCCCCCCCCCCCCATTTCTTATAGCTCTGATTTCTCTTTTATTGTTAGCCGGCATTCAAAAGCACACACCTATGTTCTGTACTGTTTTATTAGTTTAATTGTAGTCAGAATAATCCAAATGGAGAGGAAATAGTAACCTACAATTTAGCCTGTTCTCAAATTTTTGTTGTGAAAAGAAAATACTGACTACTGTGAAACCACATCTAAATGTATGTACATTATGCATTGGGGATTATGTGGTGGTTATGGGCTTGTTTGGTGTCACAGTGGGGTGTACATGTGTGTGTGTGTGTCAGAGCAGTTGGCGGGGAATCATCTCAGTATACCCACTTTTGTAAACAAGACTACGCCACTGTCTTGGTGGTTATATCAGCTCAGGCCACGAGTAGATTTGAAGTTTGCTTTTGATGGTTTGTTTTGGAGGAATATCCTGCAGACAACTTGAAGAATTAGATGTCAGACAGTGTGAAATTAAATTCAGATGGCGTGAACCATGAGCAGAGAATAGAGACTTATAAAGTGCTAACATTAGCAATAGGAACACTCCCTGCCCTCTACAACCACAGACTGAATTGGAAATCTGATTGTTTTCACATTTCAACAAAAACACACGGTACACACTGATGCAACTTGAGCATAAAACCTTGGCTCAAGTAGCCTCCCACCTTTACCTGCTCTTCCTCTCATTGCCTCTGTTGGTGTGTGGTGTGGGAGCCTGAATGTGCCCCTGTCTCTCCTCCCAGTGCTCATGAGGTTTTTGGTAGTGGAGTCTTTGGCCTGTAAAGATGTCATTTCTGTCTCATCGTTGCTAATTTTCACAAGTTACTATGTGTGAGCATGAAAGTGTAAAAAAAAAAAAATCAGCAAAATAAAATTTCCAATTCTGATGATAGACGACAGAAATAGGTCTATTTCATTTGAATTATTTGTTGTGCTTCATTTAGTTACCGCCCATATGGTAAGTAGGTTGAGCAAATTCATACGCCAGAAAAATTAAGGTAATTTCTTGGTTTCAAAGCGTCCGCAACTCGCTACTCATTAAACCCCAGAAAGTAGACTTTGTGGTGTAGCATATCATGAAAGCTCACCTGACACCCATATTCAAGTCTCTCAATACACATCCGTATTTATTAAAATTTTATTTACAATAACTTCCTTCAGATCGTCTTTGGTGCTGATTGTCTGTCGAATTATCACATAAAGAAATTATTTAAGATTGCATAATGGAAAAAAAACATGGTTATGAGATCATCAGAATCTCCTGCCATTGCAACTTGGCTTGTGAAACCTTGAGCATGATTAAGTGTAACCACCGAAAGAAGGGAACCTCATTTCAAAGCAAAGTCACCTAATGGTTTAACTGTTTTTATTTGTTACACTGTTTTCCTGTCTTGCTTGCATGAAAATTGGCTCACGCAGCATGGTAGGAAGACTTGCTTGGAAAGACATTTTTTCTATTTTAACTCTTGTTGAAACACATTTTTTCAGCAGGTATTAGTTTGAGAAATGAGTCCTGCTTCTCATGTTCAGGAACACCTTGCTGCTGCCACTGCAGCTGCTGCTGCTGCTCCTGCTGCGGGTGCGATTCATATCCGAGCTCACACACACACATAGACATGTCAGTCAAACAGGAGGTTGCAAGATGCACATTTATCATAAAAGCAGCACCTAGTGGCTTTTGTCTCTACATTTTCATCAATTTCTCAGGAAGCATTACATAGAGGTCTGTGCTCTCTGAGTGCTGTTCTAGTTGAGAAATAATTGTTGGATAAATCGATCATGAAACAAGTATTAGTTGGAACCTCAGTTATTACATTGTTGGAGTTTTTGCAATGTCTCTGACAAACCCTAAAATATGAATAATTTTGTTATTACTCATTGGGTGGGCAGGGGGATGTTTCCTTCCAAGTCCACCACATCCAGTGTCTCCAACCAACTATTTTCCAGTGCAAAAGAAACTTGCATTAAGTATCAGATCTACACACACACACACACACATACACACACACACACACACTAAACAAATCAGCTCCTTAAATGAAACTGAAACAACAGAAATAAATCATACTATAAAATTGCTTTTTTCCTGTGATGCCTCTGGAGATGAGGAGCTGGCAGAGATGCCACATTTGTTTATATTTAGAAAGCAATTGAAGGGGCTTACAGTTGTGGATATTTAGCTAGCTTTTTGAATAACAAAAACGGCCTGTTTGTGTTGATGTCTTCTCTCTGGGCCACAGCTGTGTGCCCACTCCTAATACTAGTCCCCTCTCATGTCCGCAACAGGGTACACTGGGGCTTTGTGACACCAAGTCCCAGTGACAAAGAGGTCACCCTCCCTCATTTGCTATATGTATCCATGTCTATATATGCATATATTCCTGTCTGTTTTTACTCTCCAGCTTCCACTCCACTTTTCCCTGGCCTGCCTCACTCACAAATACCACTCTCCTCCCACACTACTCTTACTACTCTCTCCTGTGGGTTGACACATCCTCTGTTTGACTGCTGCAGAACAGCCATTCAAGAAGCAATGGATGAAAACTCAGCTGATCTGTCTGTGTGCAATTGGCACACACGCTGAGTGTATGACACGCTGTGACAGCAGCAGCCAGAAAGACTAGATTTAGATATGAGAATGGCTGATTGTAAATGTACACTAGTACTTCTACTACGCAGTGGCTCATGTGAGCACGAAACTAGGGAATCCTGTGTGAAAGCACACATTTAATCAACAGCTCATTAAACTTCAGAAAGTCAGTATTTTTCATAAACTAGTGTGAGAACTGCGCAAGTAATAGAAATATTATCAAATTAAACCGACGCCAATCATGCATATCTAAGCAGACGGCCAGCAAAAAGAATCATCATCATTTACTTTTTTTGAGCAAAATCACGTGGACAAATTACTGTGTTCTCTAAAATCTCAGGTCCTACTGCTACAAAAGGTTAGTCAAAACAATAGAGTAATCACAAATGTTTTTTCTCATATTCATCTAACAGTATAGTTAGAATAAGGTGGTATAGCTAAGCTTAGTGTGGGCGAATTTAGTAAAAAAGACAGTAGTGCACATAGTTGATTATTTAACATTTTGATTGTTGTGCCTCTGTGACGTGTGACTGTCAGATTAACCTTTTATCTTTGACCACAGAAATCTTCTCGGTTCATCCTCGAGCCCAGCTTGACGTTTGGGCAGAGTTTGAAGAAATTCCCTCAAGGCACTCCGTAAATATTGCATTCATGTGAGCTTGACCTTTGCCCTACAAAATCTTTTTAGTTCACCCTTGAGTCCCAGTTGATATTTGTGGCAAATTTGAGGAAATTCAGTGCCTCAAGGTGTTCCTGAGATATCAGGTTCACGAGAGTGAGACGTACAGATGGACAGAGATTGCCAAAAATCAGGCCTGTGACCTACAGCTTTAACAAAAAGTGAAATATTAAATATATTGGGATTTCAATAAAATTCCGATGAATAGGGCAGCCTTTGTCAGAATTGGAAATAAACATGCTTCTTTAAAATCCACAATCTGCCATCTGCACTTCTGTGTCACATGTGGATTATGTTAAGTGGTTGGCTATTACTATGGTACTTGTAATATGCACCATTATCAAGAGACATGATATAAGCTGTGTATGAGCACAGAGGCCATTTATTCCTGCAACCAGCCTTGACGTATTAATACAATAATCTTCCAATCCTTTTTTTTTTTTTGTTGCTGTTGTTTGATGATGGTCTCTACTACATATGCACACAACTAGTGTAACTCTATGTTCGTCTGTGTTTTTATTAACGACGGAAGTGTAAAGCCTGTCATCAATGTCTTGTCTTTTTTTTCACCAAAGTATGTAACCTCCTTGAAACAACATGCTTATTAAGTTTTTTGTTTGTGTCTTCCATGACCAATCGTTGTCTGTTTAGTATGGACTCAAGTGGAAAGGGACTGCATTCTGTTAACATCTGTAACATTACAGGAAAGTACCCTCTCCCAGTGGTATTATGTTATAATCCACAACAGGGCTCTTTTCCCGATCTTAATTCAAGCTACATATCCAATTGCACTCTTGTGTTTGACCGCTCTGCAAAATTCAGTACGATCTAATACTGCTTGATAGTTTGTCTGTTGGAAAGAACACCAAGTACTACATCCTTTGAATCATGACTGGGGCCAAAATAATGAAAAATACTAGAGGGAGCTTAGAAAGACCAGTAGCCTACTTGTCATCTGTCATGTACGTCTGGATATATTTCCTAAATATTTTAAATGATCCGCCTTTTTTTTCATAAAGCTTTCCTTTAATGTTTCAAGAGAAATATTTAACAACATGTTTCCATGTGAGAGAAATAATCCCATTGACAAATGTACTGACTTTACCCCCCCCCCCCCAAAAAAAGCAGAATGGACCAAAACAGAGGTTACAACCTTTTTATTGCCGACATTATGGTATAAGCAAATATTTGATTTTAGATTTATGATGTGATGATTACTTGGGTTACAAAACCTCTTCATAGAGAGTTATAGAATTTGTGGCTTTCTGGTCCATTGATACTAAAAATTGCCTTTTTTTTTTTTTTTTTTTTTTTTGCTTTTTTACCCAAGTTTCATTGGGTTTATTATTGTTCAAATATATCAGGATCCATTTTAATACACTTTTTTGGGCTATTTAATGCTGACAGATGACAAAAACAGAGAGGAGAAAGATGGGGAACACATGTAACAAGGTCCCCTGTCAGAATCCAACTTCTGGGGTTGTGTTTCTGTGGCTATATTATACATCTGAACCAGGAGGCTAGGGAGGCATCATCCAACTAGTTAACTTTATGCATAACTGCTGAAGATTAATGAGACCTCAGATCCATTAGACAGGATCTTTTAATAGGTAATCCCCTCATGCCTTCATCAGGGTCTAATATTGGCAGCTATTATTGAATCATAAACATAAATCAATATACTGTTTTTCTTTTTGTGTTTTAATGATGATCATTGCTAACAGTGCCGCGGGGATGGTGTATATTTAGCATCTCCGTGGGTTACCTCAAACCTGTGATTATTGCCAAAGATGAAGCCCTGACAAGTAAAAGAAAAAACACTTCTTCCATCAATTTTTGGGGGATTTTTGAATGCAGTGCTAACGTTTGTCCAGGCTGTAGGACTCATTCCTCATTCATTTGTTATTTGAAGTAATAGCTGGTGGAAGTGACTCAAAATACCAATCAAGCCAATCAAAATACATGGTAGTGTTTTCTTAATTGGTAAAATCATCTATGTGCAAGCACATATTGGATAAAATGCTGATCATCAGACTCTGTCATTATAAAATACATAGCGGCTTCTATTAGCTAGCCATCAGCTGAAAAATCCATACCTGATTGCCTTTCGTGGTGCAGAGCTCAAGCCTGTAATGTAAGCAGAAATTACAGTGTTACAGCCTCAGGCTCTGTACCTTATGACAATGGCAGATTTGATTGATGCTGCCCAAAGTCGTACACACAATCTGTATATTATTCCAGAGTGGTAGGAGTCTGTAGAGGCCCGAAGCACAGCTGTTTGCTTGTATTGTGTGGCTGAGACTGCAATGAGTACAGATCTGGTCTAATAAGTTGATGAATTATTTAGCGCTCTCTCGATACAAATGTGCATTTAGTGTAATGGCCTGTCAAAGCTGAATGAAATCACACAGCCAAATTCACTGATCATTTGATGGCATAGTGAGGTAAACACGGTGTTTTCCCTGCTGGTTCTCTGGTGGAGGAGTGTGAGCGCCTGCAGGGAGGAGTCAGATTTAATGCTTTTATGTAGGCAGTCCTAAGTTACATAGGCCAGTATTGTGTAATATTCTATCAGTACATGATAGTGTTAAAGATCTTGTACTTATTATGTTACACCTACTTAGGATTCGGTATATTTAAACCAGCTATCTTTATTGCGCTTTATCTTTTTAGCCTATAAAGTTTATCTCTATGTAGATGTCTCACCTTCAAAATGTCTGTAGAATTTTCCAGGGATAACTAACAACTGATGCCCTAAAGCAGTACTTCGCTTTTTAAGCCCCCCCCCCCCCCCCCCCCCCCAAAAAAAGAGCTCTTGGGCTCACAGAAACATTTTTTCCTCCATTAGTTCTTTGTGAGTTTATAATTCAGAAAGAAACAGTCACCTATCTAAAGCCTGAAGCTAATGGTGACTGATAGCAAACTACAATGACAAAACAATGGAAAAACTGTCCAAAATGTCTGTTGACCACATTCTCACTTTGAGCTAAAACATGGATCCTGGTAGTGTAAAGCATGAGTGTTGAGTGCATTTAAATAACAAACTTTCTCCCACTCGTCCATGCTTAACCAGAGCGTTGTAGTTGGGCTGGGGGTTTTTTGATTTTGTTTTTTTAGCTAGCTTAAATCAATGTTTTTGTGGATTAGTGGGCATACTGCTGAAGAAAGAAGATGTGAATTATACAAGACATTGTGTCTGAGAGTTTGTCACCAGACATTTCTGGACTCTTCAGTAGTTTTGTGGCTGTTGGTAGTCACCAAACTTAGTGTCAAGCTAAAAATACTTTTCTGATTATTTCTTTTTGTGCGCTAAAACACATATTTGTGAGTACTTGAAATGTAAAAAACACTTTTTAGAAGAAATATCGCTTCAAGCCAACAACGTTTAACAGCACTTAGCAGTTATTTTCTTACTCGAGTCGCACAACCGAGCAAGGGTTCCTTCACCTTTTCACTGCAGATTGCAAGTGTTATCGTCTAGTAAACAGCCTGAAGGCCTTATCTTGACGTGACCAGAGATAAACCTTATTTTGACTTTCTCATGACACTATCATATTACTTTTAATATGAGTGATGATGGATCACGGTTAAATTCCCCTTGAGTGATGTTATGTAATTTCCTAAGGACTTTTGCACATCACCTCTGAACTTGTCTGAAGACGAGAGATGAGTAAAAGGGTGGGCGGGAGACAAACAAAGACTGTGCACTGAGAGAATTGGGGGGAAAGTGAGAGGGTGTTGAACAAGCCCTTGCCTGTTCTGTCACTAGAGGCTAGTTGGTCATCATAACAAAACAACAGTGTGCAGTACAACAGCAGCTGTTAGTACTTTTATCAAGTGCAATTGAATTATTGTATTTGTCAGGCTTTATAGGTTTAACCACCCACGCCTGTTTCTCTCCTTCTGTATGATGTGAAAAACGACCTTTGTGTTTTCTTCACATCGGCTGGCCTGAACTGTTCTGCAGCTCAGTGATGCAGGGTTTTCCCGTCTACCTATGACTCTCTCTCTCTCTCTCTACTGTCTGTTGTTTATCAGAGATCTGTTCAACGTATTTGCAGAGTTCCCTCCACAAATATTTGCAGTTAGTTGCTGCTACTTCCAGTTGTGTAACAGCGTTGTATCAGATGTTCCCAGCTAGAGCATGTGGTGCAGTGATCCAAGATGTCAACATGCTGTGAACCACAACTGTCCATGAGGCCTACGGCAGTATGGCGATGACTGGATGCTCTGTTCGCCGCCTTCTTTTGACTTTGTGTTTAGAATAAAAGTTGGATCTACGTGTCTTCTTATTAGAAAAGGCCAGAAGCAGAATTTAGATGAAAGACATACTGTTAATATTTACCATTGTAGAAAAAAAAAAACCACTGACATGAGGCCTGAGGTTTTATTTTTACAGGACTTCGAGCAGGCACAGTGATGTTTTAATTAGAAACAGGAGAAGGAGTGATCACTCAAAACATTTTGAATTATTCAGCCGGATTCTTACCTCTCTGACTTTCTTGTCGTTTGTATCTGGTTTAGTGACACTCCCTTTCCTCGACTCTCCTTCTCCTTCATTCACCCTGCAGTGGAAGCAAAGAAAATAGTGTAGTGAGAAAGGAGCTTTGTGAAAGGGACAGTGATTGTTTATGTGGATGCTAGCCTTGCGGTGACATGCCTTTTTTGTCCCCCTCACTAAGCTGTTAAGTGAAATAGATACTCGGAACACTATGTAATCAAATATAACCCAGATCCAGCTTTTGGAGAGGAACAAGGGTTTTTTCCATTGCATTCGTATGACTCCGATTGCTTTCTGCTGGACAAAAAAACACTGAAGTCGAGTTCACCTCTAAAGGGTAGACTGGAAACTGGAGGTCTATCCTGTAGGAAGGGACTGAGGTGGGTTGGCAGGGAGAGAAGTGGCAGGAAATGTGTCTGACTTGTAAGATTTAAAAAAAAAAATGAAATAACTTCTTTGAAAATTTCATGATGGAACGGTGAAGTAATATTATTCAGTTACTTTTATCATTTTTTCTTTTTTTTCTCGTGAAGTGCAACACAATAGTTAAAAAATGTTTGCAAATACACTTCTGTCTAATAATGTTGTTGGCAGTCTAATTCATTTTTATCTCCTAAAAGGTGGCAAAATTAATGAATAGTGGAAAAATCGGGATGACCATCAGATGTTGATTTTTTTTTTTTTTTTTTTTTTTTTACCTTTCCTGCTTTTCTGTTGAGAAGAAACAGAAAAAAACTCAAAAATGGCAGATTCATATTAGGGTGGGCAAAATAACAGATGCATTTTGATTAATTTGGTATCAGAAAACTCAAAGAAAATAACAGTTAATTGCTGTCAAGGTAGAGCAGTGTGTAACTAGCAGAGGAGAGCCAGATGCTTTCGCTGCATCTTCTGTCAGCCAGAAATTAAAAGATTTCCACCCCTTCCAAACATCTAATTGAGCTGAAATATTTTAAATGTTTGCCACAGTCAAAATTGACAAGAACTGAGATGGATTAATTACTAAACATGTACTTGTTGGCTTTGTTTTATCGATTGACAGCCCTGATTTGTGTGTGCTGTATGTCTTGTGCTCTGATATTCTCATGTGTTACACATATCTACTAAGGAGTGTAAGGGTGTTCTGTCACATATAATTCTTATGTGTTCTGAAATTGACTGTCATATGTGGTTCTGACTGGTTCTGCTTGTGTCGTTTTCTTGTAAAGCAGGTGCACGTCTGTGAAAAGCGCTGTACAAATTATGCTCTGATTTTACTTCCAAGTTTCTGATTCAAACATTTATTGAAATGTATGGATATGCTTTCCACTTACGGTTTCTGTCTGTGCTTTCTCTCTGTGTAGTGATGGAGCCCACGGTTGTGAGTACATCCACTCTTGCCCCTGATGAGTTCGATAGGAATGTGCCGCGGATCTGCGGTGTGTGTGGTGACAAAGCCACCGGCTTTCACTTCAATGCCATGACCTGTGAGGGCTGCAAGGGTTTTTTCAGGTATAAAAACACATGAACCAGTGAGTGAGGAAGCAAACCTGCATATAGTACACGTAGATATGTATACACACACACACACACACACACTAATACCTGGAATGCTTTTTGTGGCCAGCACAACAGCTCATACCACCCTGATGAAAATACAAAGATGCACATTGACCAAGTTATTGACATATACACATTAGCTTGCATACGAAGGTTTGAACACATAGTTAATTCACACCCACAGTTACATAAGAACATATGCTAAATTCTGTGTAGCTGCCATGATCGCACTAACACCAGCAGCAGCAGCTGGATGGACCGTCCCTATAGCTATAGTGCCTCCTGGCTCTTTTATAGTTTTCAATCTAACTGAAGACACAACTAAAGCAAATATTCTTCAGTGAGTTTGTCTGTGTGACAGTCATCTGCGTACGTTCCTCTCTGCAGTGTTGATACTAAAACGGAGAGGATCGAGTCAATGGATGTTTACCATTCCCCTTCCTCCTCTCTCAGCTGGCCCTTGTTTGAACTCTCACTAATGTGTGTCTGCGTGTTTTTCCTCTCAGCGATGTATCAATGTTCATGCATGCATTTCCACCACGAACTAAAACGTTACACTTTGCGTCACCCCTTGGCTTGACTCATCCTTTACCCCGGATTTTCTGGCACTCATCCATATTCTGGCTCTTTCATTCACTTGAAGGGCAAAAATATTTATCCAGTTCTTCCATTGTTTGATTGTTGTTGCTGCGATTGTCACAAGTGCCTGCTACATCTGTTGAACTCACATTCCTTACTCCCAGCTCTGTTGTAAGTGTAGTTTCAGACATGTTCAAATGCACACATTAAGTCTTAACGTTCTTCCAGTCCTATGTTGCAGAAACTGCCATATCTGTATTTTAAAAGCCTGTAAAATGTGTACATTTATTTAGGCGCAGCATGAAGCGCAAGGCCACCTTCACCTGTCCCTTTAACGGCAGTTGCACCATCACCAAGGACAACAGGCGCCACTGCCAGGCATGCCGGCTCAAACGCTGCGTGGACATTGGCATGATGAAAGAGTGTAAGTACGACAGGTGACCCATATGTCTTCAAGGCATCATGCTGGCCCGCTGATGGGATGCATTCAGGAGGGGCTTGCAGGAAAAACAACACTGAATTTTACTGTTGCTGGCTAATTCTAGTTTGTCCTGCCAGGTGAAGGGCATCATTCTAATAAGTGTTTATTTTATTGATTCTTGTGAATTACTAGGATTGAATCATGACGTCTCTAGATGTCGCTTGACATTGCAGCACTAATCTAAGACTTCCATACACATATACAATTTAGATATTAATAAAATATGTTGTATTTGAATTATATGCATGTTCAAGATATTTAAAAAATAAATCATTCCTTTTTTTTCCTCTGCTGGATGATAAAATTTACACAACTGTTTTCAGTTTGGGGGGCCTATGATGGCTCTTGTAAATATTATGTAATATTTGGCCTCGGGTCAAGTATCTCTGGGTTTTCACCCATGTTACAATGTTTACATGTTCTGTTTGAACTCGTGGAGCCTCCCCATATTGTATACAGTAAGTATACGCCATCTGAAGTTTAAACACCTGCTGGTATGTACAATCTAGCGAGGCATCTTCTCCCCACACAGTCGTGTTTATTTTCCTGCTCTGTAAATAGCAGGTACATCTTTCTTGTTTTCTCCTGATATCCGGATATTGTCCACAGGCCTCTTTTATTCAAAGGTTTCCTTTTTCCAGCTCATTTTTCCCCTGTAGTGTTTCTGGGAATATCACAAGAGTGTTGGCATTGACATTGAATTACTGTATGTGAACAGGAGCCAGTGGCATGCACTGCTGTTGTTGTTGTTGCTGTTGCAAAAACAGCCGCATGTTGTGGAGACCCATCTCTCTCTGTCTCTCTCTCCCCATCTCTCTCTGTCTCTCTCTCATTCTCTTTCTCTCTCTCTCTCTCCTTCTCTCGCGCTCACTCTCGCTCTCTCTCTTTCTCTGAGCTAATTCAGTGGCTAGAACAACAAGGAGCGAACAGAACAAAGACAATGTTCTCAGTTGTTCTGTGCAGCAGGGGTCTCCATATGGATCCGTCCCCTCCCATTCTCTTCCTCCAGAGAATAACAACACCCCCACCCAACACCATATTGACATAGCTATCATCACAATGTTAAACACAAGTACATTTTGATTTTGATGCTACACCTGTTTTCTGTTATGCCCGTCTTTAATCAGCTGTGTGCCGCTTTTTTCTGTACTTTTAATGTAGGTAATTTTCATGCGAAACAGTTTTCTCCATGTCTGTTTATTTCTTCAGTGTGAATGTGTAACTCACTTGTTTGCCTCTTTGTTTCACCCCAGTCATTCTGACAGATGAGGAAGTGCAGAGGAAGAAGGACCTAATTCAGCGGAGAAAGGATGAGGAGGCACAGCGCGAAGCGGAGAGGGAGGCGCGGCGGCCGCGGCTTACTGAGGAACAGAGCCAGGTCATCGCCACTCTGGTGGAGGCACACCACAAAACATATGATGACTCCTACTCTGACTTCTGCCGCTTCAGGGTGTGTGTCTCAATCCTTTTATGCCTATCATCAAATCATCTGTATGCAACTTGACTTACTCAGATAGCCCGCAGAGCTTAGATAACAAATCTGTGGGATTTTAAGTAAAAATAAAGACGACTGAAGTTTTTATGAGTGTGTAAGCAGAAGCAGTTCTGATGAACCTGAACCAGCACAAACACCACCTCAGGCTGAACGTTTCTTCTTTGACTCTTTGAAATAAAAACACTGATAATACTTTAACAGCTGGGATCATTTTAGTTACACTGCAGGAGATTTATGTTGCGTAGTATTTTAATGTGGAGATTTCTCACAGCAGAACTTAATTCTACCTCTGTCAACATCTTTCCTCTGGTTTACACATGACCTTCACACCCACCTCTATTTCTCCTCTGAAACTGTTGGTTACCCTCCAGTCCTTAGAGATCTAATCTGTAGCGTTGCCCCAACCGTGGGCCAACATTGGCCCACTTCATGTTTAAATTTTGCCAGATGTAAAATAGTAAAAATAAAGGGCATGATAATAAAAGAATCTTTCAGTGTATACTGTAAATCACTATTAATGCTGGTTTCTTTTTGTGAGGAAAAATTCTCTCAATGAAGGCTCTTTTAATTATTTTATCATGATTTAGCAGGCAGTTGAGAACCAGGAGATCAGACATATTGTAACCCAGGAAATACATGTTTGTCCTGTACTTAAACATTGACCTGGAATCACCTCACGAAAATACACCTTTTGGTACTGAAACAGGGTGTGTTTGGTTGCTATGCTAAAAGCTTTAATAATATTTACTCATTTATAACTGCCATGATTAATTCATAATTTATACAATACAACAGATGAAGAGTGTGCAAGAAGAAGTGTTTTACTGTATAAATCTAAAGCATTCTTTCCCTGTGCCCTTTTCTCCTGTCCAGCCTCCTGTTCGCGAGGGCCCAGTGACACGTAGCGCCAGCAGAGCCGCCTCCCTCCACTCACTGTCTGATGCCTCCTCTGACTCCTTCAGTCACTCACCAGGTACGAGCCGCTCACCCTTAAAACCTGGTTTAAATCAAGTAAAAACACTGACTGTTGGACTAGTGTGTCCTGCGTAGTTGCTTCTAGAAACAAGCCCTCTTTTGAATGGAGGAAGGAAAACAGATGAACTTCAATGGGAAGACATGTTTTGAGAAAAAGACTATTAATACTTAAGCTATTTCCTCTCAGTTCATTGGCTTATACAATTCGTTGCACAGCTTTACTCAGAATCGAGTGGAAATCCTATGAATAACCTGAACTCTACAGACACCTGACCCCACCAGTAAACATCAGTTCATTAATTCATCTGTCACTAATGGAGTGAACACAGCGAGGGACACGGTCACACGGCCTACTTCCAACACTCTGCGGAGACAGACGACGCAAAACAACTCCAGCTACATCTCAAGGCTTCACATGTTTTCAAGGCTGTCATCTCATTTCTACTGACCTTACTTGTGCATTTTCAGCTAATCACTTCCATCAGCAGCCCCCTCCTCTTCCGCTGTTTTCATAATTTCTCCCTGTTCTCTGAGCACAGATCCTTCATATTTAGAGCAGAAGTGTGACATTGGCATGCTGTGATTTCCTTTTTTCTGCTGCTTTCATCTTCCTCTCTGCAGAATCAGTAGACACCAAAATGAACTTCAACAACTTGCTGATGATGTACCAGGAGCAGGGCAGCAGCCCCGACTCCAGTGAGGAGGAGGGCTCAAGTTTCTCTATGTTGCCCCATCTGGCTGACTTGGTCTCCTACAGCATCCAGAAGGTCATTGGTTTTGCCAAGATGATCCCCGGGTTCAGGTACATATGCACAACAACACACTCCTCTGATGAATTGGATTCCTTGACTCATAATCTGGAGAAAGATGGCTTCACTCGAGTTACAGCAGGACAAGAAAAACTGTACAAGTGTTAGGGTAGAATAATTACTTGTGTAATCCGGTGTCGTACTGTCAGGGTTTGCATTTGACTGAATCTCCCGAGGCTTGTAACTGACAGAACACTGTGACATAGAAAAGAAGACAAACATTTGTGTCACCGTGTTTCTGTCTTTACAAAAAAAAAAAATGGCAAACTACCATCTCACTCTATTGTAGTGAACTGACACAACCTCCACATCTCCTCTTTGTGTGTTTTGTCATTTGTATTCTGAAAGTGACTTTTCACCTGAATGTTTTCTGGTGACTTTGTACGCCGACTTGTTTTTCTAGTTGATGTGGTGCCACAGTCAAAGGCCATAGATGAAAGTATATTCATGTATCTTCACATTATAATCATGTTTATGGTGAGTTGATGGGCAGTTATTCATTTACAGTCCTCTTACTGGCACTTCAGGTGATTGTCCAAACTTAGAGGTAGACACTCCTCTATTACTCAGCAGTCATCAGGCATGTTTGCTTCTACACCCACAGGTGACAATTCTACCTAAAAACTCTATAGGTAGAATCGTCAACACCAATTGTTAGGAAATAAAAATATGTTCCCCCTGATTTGCATAGAGGGAAATGACATAGTATATTATTGCTCTTAAAATGTAAGCTAGCACATTATTTGTGACATTTGAGGTCAAATGTATAATGACTGGCGGGGGTTGTCATTGTTTTTTTTTACCTTACAATGAAGGCGACTGTTGCCTTCCAGTCACACAGTGTGTTGACAGGGAGAAATGCTCTGTGTCTCAGGGGTCACCCCAAAGTCAAGGCTAAAACGAGTCAGGGCCTGTATTTCCTGAAAGTTGTCATTCCCACTGGCAGCGAGTGATGGATGTGGTCGGACTACCTTTGGAATGTGTGTTCCCTTATGATCTCTCTTAAGGCCTGACCTGAAATTTCACTGATTAATATCACCACGAACCCTCCCCAGCTGATCACTTAACAGATTAACAGTATATTTCTTAATATTGTTGTCTGTCATTAATAATGGATTATTTGTTGTACAATTTTGTGTTTAAACATCAATATACTAATTGAATTTGTTTCCCTTGCTCAAACGTTTCCAGGACAAAGATATGAACGTTTTAAGTTTCTCGTTGCTAACGTTTGATGAATTTTTATAATTCCTTGAACAAGAAAAAAAACTGTCAACATTTTAAATACAAAAAAACATTTGTTTGTACGAATAAAAGTAGTTATAAATCAACCTTCCAAGTATGACTTGATTTAAAACAGTTTCGAAAGTTTGATGTGTCTTGGTTCCGTTGAAGTGTTGATTACTGGCTCAGAGGATGAGAGAAAAACAAACTTGCAGACAAATAAAGATTGGTATTGTAAAATAATAGAAGACTGCAGATGAGTAATGAAACAAAAGATATCACACTCAAACTTCACTAGCTGCTTCTTAAAATTAAGATCGTTCATTTTTGCATTACACGGTTTTTGAAGTTGCATCCTTAGATATGCAAATAACGTGCACTAATTTCAATAAATATCCACAGCAGAACCCAAACTTAAGTACGCACTTCATTTTCTTTGAATGTTTCTCACTAGTCTGAAAGAAGACATGAAAGCACAAGGCCATCAGTCCCAAAAACGACCAGTGCGTTCATACATAGTTTTCCTGCCAGGTTTTGTTCTACGTCCCAAAAAATCCCAGCAGACTTTTCAGATATCCAGCTTGTGTCTCATGCTTGCCTGCTGTATTTATTTCCTCAGCGTCTCAAACGCACGATGCTCGCAGATGCTTTAAAGACCATTAGTTCAAATGTTTATCACATGAGAGGCTCATGCGCAGCGCAGCTTTCCCCAGCAGAAAGCGGACAACGTAACATGTCGAGGTTTATACACTTTACAGTATAAAGAGTAACTGGCCTGTAATTGGTGAATTATCATGGACGACCGTGTGCTTGATTTAGATGGTTAACATGACTAATGAATGATTAGAAGCCTGAACTGTGTTCACCTCTTCATAAACATAATAGTATGAATTAGATCTAAAGAAAGCACACCACTGAGAACCAAGGCCAGTTCCTGACTGATACTTGGACTCTGTAATAGAGCCTTTGCTTGGTTGTTTACCAGCATCTGATTCAACAATAGACAACACTCAACATTAGACATTAACTCAGTAAACTCTAAATCATTTAGGATCATTTTGTTTTTGTACTTGACACACGCTAAGTGATGGTTTTCCTTGCAGGGAGCTGACTGCTGAGGACCAGATTGCCCTGCTTAAGTCCAGCGCCATTGAGGTGATCATGCTGCGCTCCAATCAGAGTTTTAATCTGGAGGACATGTCCTGGAGCTGCGGTGCACCTGACTTCAAATACCAGATCAGCGATGTCACCAAAGGTCAGTGGAAATGCTGCCACGTGTACAGTCACTGCTGGGCAAGCAAACTCGTGCTTAGCATTATATGTTTATGCATGCTTATCAACTAATTTTGCTCAGCTGATAATTTAAGAATGGACGTGTGTGTTACACGGTAACTATCCTCAGCGCTAAAAGGAAGTGGCATTAAGGAGGCGATTGGATCATTCGTGTGGGAGCCTAGATGGTTTCTGGCTCCGGCCTGTATACGTACCCATAGGCGAAGGACACAAATGCAGATTTTTTTTCTCCTCAACAAGTCCTACATGTCTGCGGAAGCCCCTGTGGGCATGGCTTTCATTTGCCTCTCAAACAAGAGTGCTTTTTGTAGGATCAGCCAAAGAATGTCACTTCTGACCTGCGCAATGCACAAAACAACAACTTTTTGGACCAGGATCGGAAACTGTTTTAAAAATATCCCTTTTATAGTTGACCTGAACACAACTTTGTTATGTAGCAACCAATAGCAGCTAAGGTTCCGTGTCTATATTGATCTAATTGCTCTTTCAGTACTTTTTGTTGAATATATACACGTTGTTAAAAATACAACGGATGCAAGCCAAACTTTCTCTCATTACATTTTTGAATACTTAACACAGACGACACACATGCATAGAATAATAGAAAGAGAGATCCCATTTAAATTAATTGAATAATTTATTAGTTAAATATCATCTGAACAAATCATGGTTTGAGGTTTAACACAGTCTCCACCACAACAGTGGACTGCGGCTGTTCGTTCACTATGAGATATTTTGATCATTTTGTTGTCAAAGCTGCTGGTGTGTAGGTTGATTGTAATTCAGTTTTCTTCTAGTAAGTGTCCAATCAGCAGTTTGTAGTTATTACACATGAAAGATCAGAAAGATCAGTGCTTCCCACTGGCGTGATGAAGTATTAATGAGGGAGAGAGAGAGTAACATTCCCAGGGGTTCTTCCCTCTATGATCTAGCGTGGAACTGGTATGTGCTGCAGAGACCGTAATGCCATGTTGTATCTCTGATAGCGGGCCATACTCTGGAGCTGCTGGAGCCACTGGTAAAGTTCCAGGTGGGCCTGAAGAAGCTCAACCTGCACGAGGAGGAACATGTGCTGCTGATGGCCATCTGCTTACTTTCTCCAGGTACTGTAGGTCTGGCCGTGTGGAGGAAAGAACCCTGACCAGGGCCGTCATGAATAATTGATCAGGGATCCTGTTTGCTGTTTCCTTTCTTTGTTTTTCCTAAAGAGAATATTTTCATTGTGGGTTTTTTTGTGGCAGAAGATGAGCAAACAGTTTGATGTGTGAAGCGTTGTTGCCCAGTGTCACACAGCATGAATCTCTCATACGCACACACACACACACATACACACACACATTGAATCTTCGCATCTGGAGGATTTCTCATCTTATGTGAGCATTAGCCTTTATCTGAATACACATTTGTTCATATGCCGTGCATTTGCAGATGATATAGCGCATACATTATGCATGTGTAGTTATACAAGCAGGCATGTATAAGTAACTGGGTATTTGCATCTCTTTTGAGGCTCCTCATTAACATTGCATAGATGTGCTCCCCTGATCTAAAATTAGCCAACCACCTGATCAGAATTGTGTGTGATTATGTGCGTGTGATATGACTTCATGTTTATTTGGGATGCATCTAGTGACTCCATCATTAAACTGGAATCCTCAATCCTTTAATTATCCATTTCTATAACTTGCATTTCTGTTCGTAGACATTAACTATCTTGTCCTCACCTGCAGACCGCCCAGGTGTGCAGGACCACGCACGGATCGAAGCCCTCCAAGACCGGCTATCAGAGACCCTCCAGGCCTACATCCAGCTTCACCACCCAGGAGGAAGACTGCTCTACGCCAAGATGATCCAGAAGCTGGCCGACCTGCGCAGCCTCAACGAGGAGCACTCCAAACAGTACCGCTCACTCTCCTTCCAGCCTGAGCACAGCATGCAGCTCACCCCACTGGTGTTGGAGGTGTTTGGGAGTGAAGTCTCCTAAGAGCTGTCTCCAGTCTCAACCTCAGCAGCGGATAGGAAGCTGGAGACGAGATAAAAATAGAGGATGGGAGAGGAGGATGTGCTGGATGGACTAAATGGAGGTGTGAAATTATGAAGCATGGATGAAAGAAAGTTCTGTGTGTGTGTGTGTGTGTGTGTGTGTGTGTGTGTGTGTGTGTGTGTGTGTGTACTGCTCCTTGTAGGTGTATTGTCTAAAGAAGTCTGTATGGAGAGCAAGCAAACGTTAAGACAGTAAACAAGGGAACTTCCTTCA
The DNA here is from genome assembly GCF_037954235.1 of Aulostomus chinensis. Lineage (NCBI taxonomy): Eukaryota > Metazoa > Chordata > Actinopteri > Syngnathiformes > Aulostomidae > Aulostomus > Aulostomus chinensis. The sequence goes on from NC_141322.1 coordinate 14,688,151, forward strand.
ATACAATTAAGCTATACATACAACTTCTGCCTATATACATTGTTTTTGTCTGTATTTAAATCAACAAAAAGCTGCTTCAAATGCCTGGACATTTTTGTGTGTGTTTGTGTGTGTATGCACACACACTAACACTACAAGCATACTCAGTTATCATTTAGCCATTCAGTTGAGCTACCTCTTGGTTTTACTGGGGTTGTTTTATATTTACATCGCCTATGTGAAACAGCAACTTTTACACAGAACACTTTAGAAACAGTGAAATGACATTTCAGTATATCCGTGCAAAAGCAGTGCCTCCACATTACTTTTAAATGTTTGATGTTTCAACATTTTTGTTTATATCTGCTTCTCTCCAAGGCAGTGTATGTATATGACTGTGTATACTTTCTCAAAACACATGCTTTTGACCTTTCACCAAAGGGGTATGGTCATCTTTCTCAAAAGCTTTTCAATACCTTTAAAAACAACCATGCTGCTCCATAGCTCTCTCTGACACATGCAGCCACTCGACATGCTAACATTTTTTCTGACTAGCCTCACGACCTATGAAGGATCGTGCCGGTTATAAAATGCCGAGTACGGAGTATAATCTGTAATTTAGCAAGATTTTGATTGGATTTTTGGGGTGTCTGGTTTTTGAGGTGAGAATTAGCCACTAAATATGTTAGCTAATTTTACACTGCTAACTGTCAATCAAAACAGGCCCGCATTATGGCTTGTTGCTTTTAAAAATTGTTCCCTCTTTCTCTCTTTCTTTGACTTCTATCCCTGTAAATAGTTAACTGCTACCATGTTTATCCTAAGCACTGTTATATCACCTTTTACTCAAGCCTATGTATTAATATACAGTATCTATATTATCACAGATTTTAAAGGGCTAAAATGCCAAATCTAACTGGAATAGAAAATCAAGGCCAAAGCAAGAGGCCTGACGTGTTAATATATAGCTGCGTATCATACTTGGAATTGGCATAGATATGGATGTAATTGCCATGAATGCTTTCTATTTTTTTGTTGTTGTTGATTTTTTTGTTTGTTTGTTTGTTTGTTTTTTTTCTTACATCATTTCAACTTTAAAAACAATTCCATGAATTGTTTCTCCTCAGTATACAGTGAGCTCAGTGGGCCTAGAGCTTTGAAGCTGCTTCAGACCTCTACAGATATCACGCCCCTTTCGTTTCTGACTGGGAAGTGGATTTTCTAGAATGTCTGGGGGCTTGGTTGTGGAGGTGGCGCACCTCTTCACCCAGGCCCTCCCGTTTGATGATGTATGCTGCGCAGCCCTCTAGTGGCTGCATCCTGTAAATACCAGGTATATCTAACGTGTCCGCCGCTGTACATAGGGCTATAGATATTTCCAGAGGTGGACAAAGTACTGAACATCTGTACTTAAGTGAAAGTATAGTTTCCGTGCCAGAGTGACTTCAGTGAAAGTATTAAGTACTGATCACAGAATTTACTTGAGTCACAGTGGTAAAGTTGGACCTCTCAAATGCATTGAAGTAAAAGTACAAGTGCTTGTTACTTAGATGTGGAAAATGTCATTTGAGATGATTGATATTGAAGTAACACTTAAGAAAGTAGAAGAATGTGGCAGTATATTAGCTACATTTTTAAACTTATGTCCATATTTTACATGACACTTTCATCTTTCAACATAAAACACTTGGTGATGATAATTCCAGTGAAGAAAGGCATCAATTTGAAAAGTCCTCAAGAAGTAAAACGTACATCTGCCACCAAGGAATCAAGCAGAGATACTGGAAAAGTTTTCTCTGTCATCCAGTGGAGATTTCTCAAGGCTTATTTTATCAAAATATATGCAAATACAGTACTGACCCTTTATTGTGTTTGTGACTCTCTCACTAGATCTGCTCTTAGACTCTACACAGGGAACACTCGTGTATCTACACAGCCAAATTATCATGAGTTTGACTGACGTACAAAATAGGACAAGTAAAAGTGTGCTACTCTCTGACAGAAGCCATATAGATCAGCAGCGAGCTCATCGTTACGTACCTGACATATTATGTGACAGCAAATGACTCCAGAATTGATATAGATATAGATATAGATATATATATATATACACACACACACACACACACACACACATTCATGTGGCTTTGGACCAGTTAGTTTGAAGGAAGAACTCACGCCTGCTCTGCTGTCATGTTTGGCTTCCGCTTCATCGGACAGCATCAAACGGCAGAGAATTTAAATGCTATTTATATCAACTGATGTCTCTTTTTTTGTTTTTGTTTTTTGTTTTTCCTGCCACGTGCAGATGACTTTTAGTAGAGGCCACTTGGCTGGAGTCTTGAGCTCAAGCGAAGAAAAAAAAAGGGGGGGGGGGAGTAATCTCCCGCGATGTCTCAAACTTTCCTTTGTCTTCTATTTGCTGTGACACAGAAAATTTTTAAACCGTTCCTGTGATTGGCTTCCCGGGCTTCCTATGTCACACCTAGGGCTTCCTGTGACATCCTCAGAGATCGTAGTGTGAGACCGCGTGTGTTACTCATTCAGGAGGAGAGTCGTGCCCAGTATGGGTTCTTTATCCAAACCATCAATTCCATTCTGTCACTGTGGCTTATTATGAGCCCACATGGTAAATATGAGCATTTTAAGGCTTGAGTGTCTTTAGGCAGTACCACTCATATGTATAGTATCACTACAGTTGATGAGGCGGTATGCTGTGCTTAATTACTGAACACTGACTTTTTGAAGTTATGAAAAGTCTCCATGCGGACTTTTCTGAATAGGGTTTGATTTTGTTCTGTTTTCTTTTGAGATGGAGATGCGGTGTTGATTTGTTCGATACAGTAGAAGGTTTGGTGACCATGTAAGTGCCACAGGGAGACTTCCCTCCACACAAGAACAGGGTAGACGTAGAGTTGCTCTGGGTGGGTTTGAAAAATAAAAAAACAATTGAAAAAAAAAAAAAAAGAGACCCAACAGGAAAATTGTGGGATGTATCACCGCCAAGTGAACTTGTTCATCGCACCAGCGGGCAGATGTTCTGACCGGAGGTTCTTCTTTCTCATTTGTACATAACATGCAGATCTTAAATGTGGGCACATCCTCGGGTTCTCCTGTTGGGTTTCAGCACGGAAGGCTGCTCAGAAAGATTTCCCTCTGCATCGTGGTTGTTGCTCAAAGACGAACCGCGCAGCAAAGGAAATCCACCACAAACGAGATGCATCACATCTCTGTTGGGAACTGTTACCCTCAAGATCGTAACACAGTAACAATACCTGCAATATACAACTCATGGTACACTATCACCAGCAAGCTTTACAGTTTATCTTGTTAAATATGTTTGAAGTTTTTTTTTTTTGTTTTTTTTTTTTTTTGTAAAACTGTTGCCATTACAAATCCTGTCTATAAAACACATATATCCTTCATAGGAAAACCCGTAGGCCATCTCCCGCGCCAAGGCTCTCTCGAGTCTGTTTTTTTTTTTTGTTGTTTTTTTGTTGTTGTTGTTGTTGTTCCTCCCTTCAGGACAGGGATTGTAATGGAATCAACTCAATGTAGTTCTTACAAAAAGGAGTGTCCGCAATGGATGTACACCATAATCTACCTAAAAAACCTACCTCTTTTAGCTCAAATTTTGCTTTAGCATTAAGCATTTGCCTCTGTTTTTACTTTTGTAATATATGTATTCATGTTGGTATTTATTGCTGTCTAATGAGTCATACTTCAATGATTACCTCAGAGATATCTCACAGATTTTGGGAGAGTCCAGCTAATGAAGTCATTCATAGTTTGTTTTCTTCTTTTTGTACAGTTTTCTTCTCAGACTTAGCATTGCCTTTGGTTATTTTTTTTTAACGCACAAACTACCAGGAGTGTTTTTAATATAGTGCCTGCACTCTGACCAACAGGGCCCAGACTGGCTAGGAACAGGCTGCAATTGCTCCAAAATGCGTTTCCTTCTCTGCAACGTTGTCCTTTAGCGCTGTCTTAAGGATACTTGCGTGGTTGCTGATATCTACATTGCTGAAACGTACCTTGTCTTTTAAGTTCTTAAGGACGAGTTCAGGAGAAGAACTTTGCGGAGTGAATGCAGCTGTAAAGAAGGAACAACCTGTTAAGACTTTGTGGCAGTAGGAGAAGTGAGAGGTGTGTTTACGCTCCACTTGTGTATCATTAGCATGGTTGTGGCTCCGTAGTAAACCATCCTCACCTTGTCCTCTCGTACTCGTTTCCTCGGCACCCTCGCGCTCCGTGTCTTCACCTCTTCTGCTGTCATAAAGTCTGCTCCCCCCACCTTCATCATTCCCTGCCGATGTTTGGTCAACCAGGGGAGTTAAGAGAGGTGACATCTTCAGTATCCATGCAATGCTGCTTTTATCTTGAGCATCACCAAGTTGTGTGTTATCGACACTACATAATGAGGGCATCGTCCAAAGTGTCTGCCCTCGTCAGCGCGACAGGCCTCATCGGAAGGTGTCTTTTTGAAAACGTATGCAACTTTACGGCACTTATTAGACAGCAGAAAAGAAAAAAAAAATCCATTCAGATCCGAGTATCTTATTAACAGAGCAACTACTCAACCTTGGAGAATTGAAATCAAGTTTTTTTGTATTCATGTCAAACTGCTTCAGGTAAACACTGAATGAAATGAATGAGGAGTTTTTATTGATCAGTGAATACTGAGGAAGATGGTTGCCATGGTCACGCCTCCCCTGAGCTGTGTGCCATATGACCCGTGTAATGCAGGGGAAACGCAATGAATAATTGGACGGCTGTCCGGCTGTGAGATTGGCTTACTACTTAGCACTGCGTCAGCCATGTAAATAAATCTGTACTACTTTTGAATTTGGCATTGAATCTAACCCTGCATTGTGAACCCAAAATCATGCCACTTTAAACTGAATGCCCAAACCAACAAAAGCACTTAATGTAATGTTTGTAACACATGCATACTGATGAATCTACTAGCCATAAACTGCCTGTGTAGGTCAGCATGTTATGGCTCCAGTTATCAAAAAAAAAAAAAAAAAAAAAAAAGTTAAGTCATCTAAATTCTAATGCAATTTTATCTTTTGTCTTGTTTTTTTTTTTTTTCAAAGATCTTCTTTTTCTATTATAAATTGGTGTTTATGTAATATTTTTGTCAGATGTTTTGCAAATCAAAAATAAACACTTGTACATTACATTGAGTTTCTGTGTGTTGCTATTATCACCTGATCTTCAGTCATACAAGTACAAGCGGCTGCTGGCCATATTTACAGTATTTTACTTCCATATTTGAACGTTAGCACTGTGCACACAACTACAACACCGGCTATAATTTAGATTGCTACTGTATGTGTAGCTGACTGACTGCAGCCATGTTTTACCTTTTTCAACATTTTTTTTTTTTACAAGTGAACACAAAAGTATGTGCACATATTATAGTAATTATTCCCACAAATTAAAATTAGAGTGCAATTCCTTATCAGTATAATTTGGATTGTGTCCTCTCATTACATTAAACAGCAGAAATACTCAAAACTCTTATTCTCTAAGTCACTCTAAAATTCTCGTTGTTTTTTTTTTTTTTAAATTTCCCCCCATGTTCCGTCTTTTGTGGCATGCTAACACTCAGCCACCAGAGGGCACTGTCTCTTCAGGTAGGCCTCTGCACGCCATCATTGACCTAATGACCTCCCAAATTCAACAAAGAGATCATAACCAGGAACGGTTGCCATCGGTTAGATCACGGCAGGCGACCTCACCACAAGGTAGTGGTGCGTTGATAGAGACTTAACGGTGCTGGCGATCACACACACGCAGTAAACTTGTATCAACACACATCTGACACATGTACAATATGCCTGGGGAGATTTGAGCTCATCTCCGTGCACATCTCTCTGGCAGGTCATGTATGCAGCGAGATTGTGTGACAAGCAATGTGCAGGAGGAACAAATAAAAGGTTATCAGAGAAATCCAGTCATTGCACGGCAGTTAATTGTCAGCCCTGTTGCAAAGAAGAGGCACTTCTTTTGCCTGCTGATAAGGTTGCGCTCATGCGGTTTGCTGAGCCGTTGCGTCTGTGCACGAGGTTAGACGAAGGAAAAATAGGCTCTGGTTGCAGCAACATCCCTTAGGTGAGGGCTTTCTGGCTGCATTATCTGACAACAGAACAAGAACAAACTGTACACCCGGTACTTTTCCACGGGGAACGCATTTCTGGCAGCACATCCCTGTCCATAAGTAATAAGCTGTACTGACAAACGGCAGGCTCATGCATCATTCAGGGGTGTAAAGGTGAGCCAGTAACTCTCAGATTTAAGGACAACAGATGTGATGTGAAGGAGGGATGGTTGTAGTGATAAACAGGCCAAACATTCATGTTTGTCTAAATTATTCATCTAAAAATATGAGTTGCACTTAAATGAGCCAAAACCCATTTATTGCACCCTCCAAAAAAGGTGTTCCCACTGATGTCAGTCCTGTAAATCCCTCTGATACGGGCTACAAGTCCTGCAGCGTTCCGTGCAAATCTGTGCACCTATGATACCACATCAGTGATTAGACCTGAAACTAGCCATGCTACTTTCCAGTTAGCGCAGTTAGCTCTGATTAATGTTACAAACAGAAGAGGTTAAAACTACACAAACTCTGGTAGAATAACAGAACTATTAGATCTGGTGATTCAATGTCCTGTCTCTGAGCACCGAAACCTCTTCTCATAATATTACATACAGGAAATCCACTCTTCTTCGCTGCTTTAAAACAGTAGCTTACACAGGAGGTTGTGCCATGCTGCTTTTACCGACTCTTCTTCACCAGGGCGGTGAAGAAGAATTAACTGATATCTAACATGAGTCAAGTTCTGCTGCTTCATTCTCTTTATTTCTTCATATTTTACAACCTGAGCCAGGTCCTACAGCAACGATGACATCACATCACACATACATACATTATTAGTGCTAGTTAGATCAACTGTACGTGTGTATTTTTCATCACACGAGGACAAGATCACCAACCATATCTCACACGTTCGGAATCAACATTGGGAAGGAATAAATAGCATCTGCATGTCTCCCATGTTTCCTACGCACTGACATCTCTCAGTAACACTTTGCGGCACTAATGCACTGATAATGGCTTGTTAATGCCACGTGAGTGCTGATTAAGTATTACTTGATCATAAATAACCATTTATTAATGCTCTATTTGACCGTCATTTTAAAGTCCTGAAGCATTACATTACATCTTAACACTTCAACCTAACCTTCCCCAGATTTTCCATCTGTCTTTGCTGTACATCATTAACACGATTACCAGACCATAATTCACTGGTAACGGATGCATTACTGACCGCTAACTAAGCAATAACTGTTTTTCATATACCCTTCGTTCTTCTTTTTAAATTCCTTTTTTTTTGGGGGGGGGGGGGTTTAAAGCCACCTTAACAAATATTCTTATGTTGATGAAAAATCCCTGTGTTTGGTTATAAATTTGTCAAATAGACAACATTTAACAGCTGAGGAGATTCCATCAGGAGTTGGAGGAGAGAGAAACTGAACCACAGTTAGAGACAGAACTGTTGGACATCCATTCTTCAGGTAAGCGAATTTTAAACCTCTGCTAATATTTCAGTGTTTGGTATCTTAACTGGAAACTTCATGTCTCACCAACAGTTGTTTTTTATTTTGAAGATCCATTAATGCAGCTTTAAGAACTGTGTTCCACAAAGCAATTAACCTCGATGTGGTTTACCCGTGGAATCCACTGATACAAATTAAATGCGACTTATTTCAAGTGAAGTTTCATGATTAAGTGACAAAACCAAGACAACTGATAAAATGTATGATAACATAGACAATCTGCTTGTTTGTGCGACTTCTTGGAGTGTGTGTGTGTGCGTGTGTTTGTGTGCTCGGCAGAGCATCAAGGGTTACACCAGGGCAGTTATTTGGAAGACTTCTTGACTTCGTTAGGTCTTTGGGGTGAGGCAAACATGTCATGGCTACCAGATAAAGACATACTCACGCACCACAGAGTAGCTTCACGCACGATCACGGTAGGGTGGTCTTCCAGTGCATGTATATCTGTCTTCAGGGGTATTAATACCAATGGGTGGGGCCCTCATATTATCGTAAACTGAGCATGTACAGGCTGATAGACCGCCACCTCGCAGGGAAATGTAACTGTAGGATTGTATTTATGCATCCCAGCTTGGGGCATGACTGTTCATATGGTACATACCCGTTTGCAGCGGGATGTCAGTTGTTACTTTCCAGTAATAACAAGGGCGTGTTGTTTTCTGTGTGTGTGTGTGTGTGTGTGTGTGTGTGTTTGAGTGTGTGAGGGAGGGAGAGAGAGGGAGTTTTATTTCAAACTAAACAGCCAGGCATGATGAGAAGATTAAGAGGGAAAAAAGAGATGCTATTAGATTAATAACACGAAGGTCATGCAATGCATCGACTAAAAGGCCGACTTCTCCACTGATTCTGCGCCCACTTCAATGGAAGTTGGATGCCCGTTATGCTAGTCATCCAAATATCATTAGGGCTAAAGCAGCCATGTGGTTTAGCTTCAGAATGTGAGGAACGCATGCATGGCCCATGGATGTTTCTCTACTCTCAGGCCCTCTATGGGGCAAAATAACATTCAGTAGAAGGCTGAAGGTGGAGACAGAGAAAATACATATATACAGAGAGAACATTAACAAACCTGCATTGATGAGAGGAGAAGTCACATGTTGTGCTAACAGTGGCATAGCATGCAAACATGCAGTGTGAGTAATCCTGTTGTTATGAAGCTGATGTGCAACAGGAGTGCCACATTTGACAGAAGTACAAGACTTGGTAAAAACCTCTGAGAGAAAAAAAATCGGAGAATAAAGACTGTTTTCCTTTTATCGGTATGTTGCTGTTTTTGTCCTCTTCCCCCCTGAGCTCCACATTGTTCTGGTGCCCTCCTTATTTTCCAGGCAAGAGGAAGAGGGCAGAGCTGCAAGAAGCAGTGTGTGTGTGGTGTGTGTGGTGGTGTGTGTGTGTGTGTGTGTGTGTGTGTGGTGGTGTGTGAGGTGTGATGTGATAGTGTGTGTGAGAGAAGACGAGAGAGAGTGAGTGAGAGGAGAGAGGATGAGAGTGAGAGATGAGAGATAGAGGAGAGAGAGAGAGACGAGATAGAGAGAGAGAGAGAGGAGAGGAGAGAGAGAGAGAGAGAGAGAGAGAAAGGGTAGTGTTCTCCTGGAAAATAATGGCTCAAAGTTGCATTAACAGCCAACAAACATTTCCTCCGTGTTTTCCTGCCCTATATTTATACAAAGCATGTATATCACACAACACACAAAACGCGCACGCAACAGAATTTTACTCCAGTCGGGTCGTGTTTTTTATGGCTCTGATTTCATTAATTCATGAAAAGAAGAATTGAGAACACTTTGTGATTACCTGCTTTTATGTATAAATTTATCTTTGAAAATGATCTGAGCCGATCTTTGGCCAAGTAACAGTCATGGAGACACACTTGATTTGAACCAATAACTCACAAATTACTACACTGATTGTGTACATATTAAATACCTCATTCAAACATTCATAGTGTGAATCCCTCACATGGAGCA